>NC_080704.1:159736052-160085286 GCF_030445035.2 Dasypus novemcinctus
TCCTTGCACTTCTGGGATTTTTGCTGTTCCATTGGTGAATGTGACAGAGCTTCTCTGTCTAGGAGCTCTGTACTCTCTTAGTTGTCATTTGTAACTGTAAAGAGTATGAAAATACCCAATGAATATCCAAACATTTTTATATACCCTATACACATGCCCTGGAGAACTCTCTCCCAACAATATGTCTCCTACCAATAACACCCCACACCAGTGTTCCTTCCCTGCTGTAGTTGAACTCCTCTGTGAGCCAAAATTTCTTCAAAAATGAAGCCTAATATACTACCAAATTCAATTAGTAGGAAAATGAAATAGTAATGATAGGTTTAAAGATTAGAAATAGAATACATACTAATTTAGAAAAACTGAAATAAAGTAAAAAATAAATTAGGGTATTAAAAAATGAAAAATATCATAAAACTTTGTTTTTTTACATTTTGCCTTTCATCATTGTAATAGGTGTTGCCTTGTATGTACAGTGGCAAGGCGATTTCTTTCATCCCTTCCTCAGTGTCTACATCCTTTGTTTTTAATTTTTAATTTTTTTTAAAAAAAGTTTTAGATCACAGTAAAGTCATATACACAATACAGGGGACTCCCGTATATCCAACATCAAACCCTTTTCCCCCTTCCCTATCAATGATTTTTTTACATGTTTATGTTATATTTGCTGCAGCTGATGTACAGATATTGAAACAAACATGGTTCCATTTTGGTTTACATTATGGTTTATATTTTAGACTGTACAATTTTCTAACTTTTTAGTTACCTTATGTTTTACATTATGGTTTACATTTTAGCCTATAGACTTTTATACATTTTTTGGTGAAATTTAACATGTCCTATATCCATCATTGCACGATCTTGTGGGACACTTCTATTGCCCCCCAGTTACCCTGTTTCCATCTATTCTATTACTCTCTCCTCCTCTCCTCAGGGCCCACAGAGACAACCAAGCTTCACTGCTTGAAGGACCAGATATATAGATACTTGTAACAATGCTGAGAGCTTGCCATACTAGACTGTCCTGCCCCACTGGGAACCACCAATTCTCTCAAGAGACACAATTACCTCTGTTTGAAAGCCTCAGGCTTCCCTGGGATGGCGGTACACCCTCCCACTCATTGTATGGCTCTCCACTCAATGATATAACACACTATGACAAGATGAGCACTCACACACTCCCTAGAAGCCTGTCCCTGTGCCAGATGCCTCCCTTAAGCAACTTAAACATGTAACCCTTCCTTAATATATTTTCTAAAGTGTTTTCTAAACATTATAATTTCAACCACATACCCGACAATCTGTCATGTTCATCTGTTCCCCCCAACCCTCCCCCATTTCTTTTTATATTGTATCTATACCTATCCCCAGAACTTGAATTCCAATCAACTGAGCCCACACAAAGTACCAGGCACCTTAGCAGGTGCTGGGAATAGAAACTCAGGGGGAACATGGCCCTTGCACACAAGACCTTGGGGTCTAGTGGGAGTTTCAGAAATAAAGTAATTCTAATGTGGTACCTGCTGTAATAGAGATATGTTCCAAGAGCAATGGGTGCACACAGGAGGTGCCAATCTACCTAGATGGGGCTGGAGAGAGGCTTTCCTGAGGAAGGGATATTTACTTTGGGTCTTAAAATCTGATTAGGAGCTCTTCAAGCCAAGCAAGATGAGCAAGGGGAATGTGAAAAGAGAAAAAACTGATATGAAGTTAAGATGACCAGTACAGCCAAATATATAGAGCAAAGTAAAAAATTCAGAAAAACCCACTGGCTTTTTCTATTGATTCACAGCTTAATCATCTGAGCACAATGAATATTTAGAGACAGTATGATATAAAAAGAACAATCAGAATAAGCTATTATATCTTCCTGAATCTCATTTAAAATCTAATTAGATCTGGTGAGTCCCGTCTGGGGGAAAGGAGACAGATCTGTCGCTGAAAAAAGTATCAAAAAGTCGGTTTATTTCTCCACTAGTCTAGGATTTATCTTTAAACTCCACTTTGCAGTGTTGGAAGAGTAGACGTTACAAGAGACATTTTGGTTTATAAAGTGCTTTTCAGATATAGTTTTTTTTTCCCTCTGTGCATTCTTTTATTTTTAATTTCAGAAAAAACATTTTGTCTTTTTTAAAAAAATGCATGGATCATACAAAATGTTACATTAAAAAATGTAAGAGTTTCCCATATACCCTACTCTCCACCCCACCCCACTCCTCCCACATCCGCAACCTTTTCATCATTGTGGCCCATTCATTGCATTTGGTGGATACATTTTGGAGCACTGCTGAACCTGATGGATTATAGTTTATATTATAATTTCATTTGAGCCTCACAACTACCCTTTGAAGTATGGACAAATAGGACATGTACGTATTTTGCCTATATAGAATCTATGCCCCGAGAAGTGAAGTAACTTGCCTAAAGTCAAGTAACATGTCAGTTTCTAGATCCAGACCAAAATCTAGACCTGGTACTTAATCCTTTGCTCTCTCGTACAGGACACATTTTCTTTACCAACATCTGTAACACATTTCCAGAGCAAATGATACCATGGAATTGTAATTATACTTAAAAATGCAATTGCATTAGTTTGCTACCAAGACTTACCAGACATTTCATGAATAGGGGGCGTTTTTAAAATATATGGCACAACTCGATCAACTTAGCCTAGATTTATTTAAAATCCTCAGCTCTAAGTGTTTGATAGTACACCAGTAAATCCAAGCTATATTCCTAAATTTTGAATTCCACAAATCCTAGACACTGTCATTTCAACATTTCTCTGCACAGTTTGTTTTGATGAAAGCAAGCAAAGTAAGTAAACCAACTGAGAATTCTTATGCCAGATACTTACTAAAGTGAAGTGAGCTGTTTTAAAAGTACTAACATTGCCATGGACTTTCACCACAACTTGGCTTCTCTATGACTATATGTTTTACTACATTTAAACTGGGAATTCTTTTGATAATGGGTTACTTTATTGCAAATTAGCATCTGGAGTTAGGCAAAAAGGTCTCTGCAAAAATCAGAGAGCTACTAGGAATAAGTACTTGTATCAGAGCAAAGCCTATACATGTACATGCCCATTAAATAGCCCAAATGAGAATGACACTCTGAAGAGAAAGATTTTGTAGAACTGTCATAAAGCTGAGTAGAATTTCTGAAGTCCAATCTCAGAATACTATATACAGAATACTGTAATACAGAGAAATCATAAGCAGATATTTCAAGATATTTCAATAACATACTTACGTGGCATTAGAAAATTGACTCAGCTCCTTTTGATGGATTTGCTGATGGTTCAGTGAAACAGACTCTCACCTGACTCAAATAACTTGTGCATTTCATTGTTATTGTCCTCTAAATTGATATACTTGACCAAATTACTGGGTGCCCTGGTTTTCTGTAGCAGTGGGTAAGTTCTGATAAACTCTAGCAGATGGATGAAAGTGTCATAGTTAATTTTATAATGTGGCTACCAGAAACAAAGCATCTAGTATGGGATGACAAAACAATTCCTAAATTGTCATCATAACCCAATTCTTTCAAAATAGTGTAACCAAATAAGTATAATTCTTTCAAAATAGTATAACCAAATTATTTAATTTGGTGGTAACTTCTAAAACTGTACTGGAACTAGGACAACTTCCACACACAGAAACAGAGAGAATTTGCTACCAGGATATTTCCAAGGTCTGTAGCTTTTAAAAATAAAACCAATTTTACTCCTAATCTGGAACATCTCATTATCATCATCAAAAGGAATATTCGATTCTGATGTCTTACCTATTTATTTTAAAATATAGCCCAGGGTTACAGTCCTTGACATTTACCTTTATCTAATTGTCCACAGACTCTGAATTGCTTATTTAATTTAAATTAATGGGCCATGTTCAAATCTAAGAAAGCTAAACTAATTAAGGCAGAATAGTCTAATCTGGCACTTTAAACTCTAAAATTTATTGCAGACATTGAAGATTTGAATTTGATTGCACTTATTGAATCAGGCCAGCAAGCTATTTGTAATGGTTGGGCTAGGTTAATCTATAATGAAGTCTAACCTAAGATTAAAGGCGGGAGTTCAATTCAGTTCAACATTTGAGTGCCTTCTGTGTGCCATATAGGTGCTGGATACTAGGCATACAGAGATGTCTGGACCCCCAAATGATACCTTACTCTCAAGGAGCCCCCAGTCTATTGAGAGAGATGGGAGCGCAGTGATAATACCACAAGTGATGCACCATCTTATCTGTTCTCAGTAGGATGCCCACCCTTCTGAAGAGGATCTAACTTGCAAAGATACGTTCAGTTCAAAAAACTTTACTGAGAACCTACTGTGTGTTAGAAACATACTGGTGCTAGAGACTAGAAATTCATAGATTAAGTCTTTGTTTCTGTCATTGAGAAATACCTGGAGAAAACTGAGAAAAGAAAGAAATGTAATGGAAACAGAGGTATACGGGCTCTGTGAAGAGAAACACAACTTGGTCTGGAGGAATCAGGGATGATGAGATGTTGCCAACTGATATTACATTCAATAAACATATAAGTGCCCACTATATGCCAAGCCATGGGGGTAAGAATGAATAAGACCCAGGAGTCTTTCTCTGTAGGAGCTCACAATTCAGAGGAGCTGTGCATTGCAAAATGCTAAAAATGTTTGCATTAGATGGGCTATTATAGAAAATATTGAAAAAAAGAGATTTTGAATCATCAACTTTTTGAAAGATATATCACTGGCTTAAGGTAAAAAAAAAAGAAAAAGAAAAAGCAGAAGATCCTAAGGACAGAAATCATGAATGATGTACCTTTAAAGACCCAAAATTGCCAGTTATATGATGGTTAATAATTTATTTCACTGAGTTCTATTGTTTTAAAAGAAATAATTAAAAAGCCAAAATTAGAAAAAAATTATTCACACTGCAATTATGTTTTCTATTAGTTATATTAAGTTGTCCTCATTGTTTTTCTTGGATTAAATTCCAATTTTTGATATTAGACTCTGTTTACACCATCTCAAAATCACTGACTGAAAAGTGTAAGATTTGGTTAAATAGTTTTTATTGACTTAATACTAAATGATTTGAATATAATACTTTTCAATAAGTATAACAATGTTGAAACACTGAATCATGAATTTGTTTCCTTAGTACACTTCTGTATAGTTGGGGGCCGTTGAGTTGATTGGGTATAGAACTTTTTATACCCATTTGTACAGGAAATAATCTTTTCAAGTTCCAAAATAAACAAAAATTAAGATTGAATATAATTTTTTTCCTAAAACATACACTTTGTGGCTAAAAATAATTGCTTTTTTGGAAATTTTTTATATGCATCACCAGCAGTTGACTTTCTCGTGGGGACTATTCCTTTCCACATAAGTTTTTTTAATCACGTAATCAGAATTATGTGAGTTTGACTAGAAAATAACCATTCCACTTGCAAAAAAAGATGTGTGCCCATCAGCTGGATTCACTTACCAATCATGAAGGTAGCCATGAAAGGCAAATTATTACTTCACCAAACTTAAGCATCACTTAAAAATATTTCACGCTTTCAATATGAAATCCACAGATGCTGTACTGTGCTATATAAATAGTCATACTTACATTTTTAGCATACATTCCTGGTATTTTCTCGACCATACTGCCAAGCAATACAAGGAACTTCAAAATAACTCCAATCACTCCCTGCCATCTTCCATGTTTTTGCTATCTAGCTGTATAGATTCCCCTTTCTTTTTTGATCGTATCCCCCCAAAAATAGTCATTAATATGATTGTTCATACTGGGATTTGCACACGTTTTCTGTAAAGATCAAATTGTAAGTATTTTCAGCTTTGCAGGTCAAATGGTCTTTGTCACAACTATTCAACAATGCAGATGTAGTATGAAAGCAGACACAGACAATATGTAAGTGAATAGGACTGAATGCATTCCATTCAAGTTGTATTTACCAAAAAACAAGTGGTGGGCCACATCTGACCCACAGGCCATATTATGCCAACCCCTGGTTTGTTGAGCTTTACTCCCATAACCTCTGCCCCACGTTTTTAAAATTTTTGCATTTCACTCCTTCCTTGTAGGTTCAATTTCCTTCTTTAAAGTGTAGCTATTTTTTGACAGCAAACAATTCCTTAAGTTGTAATCTATTTTGATATTTAAGCATTTCAAAACTATACCTAAAACACTACATATTCTGATCATTTTTCTTCGAAAGCTCCTACTTTAATACAAAATTATATCGACTCTATATTTAAACCTATTTATTCATGATACAAATATGGACAAGGACTGGAAAAGAACACGGGAAAATAAAAACAGTAGAATTCTAACAAAAGTTGATTCCTTTTCTTTCTAGTTATATTCATTCAGTAAATACATTTTTTTAAAAGTTCTTGTTTCAGTTGATTCACCTTATTCCTTAAAGAAAAAAGATATTTCTAGCTTTCAAGCAAATTGGTATGAGGCCTATGTCTAAATAGAATGACTTTGGTTCCCCTTTGTAAGTTTTCAGATTCTCAAAGAATACTGTAGGCAAAGATCTTGACAATGTTCTGCAGTCATCTGTCTGGATGGAACAATGCCTTGGACCCTGACTCCCATAAGTATACAGTGGTTCCATCCCAAGAGGCCCCTGTGCCTACTTCATTTGCTGATAATTGGCAGCTTCTTTGCATAAGAGGTATATTGCATGGTCATAGCCCTGCTTCCATCTGTATCCTCTGTGTTGCTGATTTAATCTCAAATGTATGTTGATTTGATCTTGAGACCTTACTGAATGCTGCTGGATATAAATTGTTACTAGATTACAATTGAATCACCTTAGTCTTATACTCATGACCTTTGATGAGAACTGTTATAAATAATGTAATATACTGTGATCAAATGTCTATCACGGCATAACAAACTGCCTTAAAACTTAATGGCTTATATCAGCAAATATTTTTTCTCTCTCAAGTTTCTGTGACTCACCTGGGATATTCTTCAGGTCTGGGCTGGCTTAACCAGTCTATGCTGGGTTCACTAATATATGTCTGTGGTCAGGTGATAGGTTGGCTGAAAGCTGGGTGATCTAGCATGGCCTCAGTAACATGTATGGCCATTGTCATCCTATTGTCTAGGATGCCTTGATCCTCCTCTGTAGTGGATGCTATGATAGGCAGCTCATATCCTCCTCTTGAGAACCAAGACATCTTTCCTACAGTGTCTAGGAGTGTTGCTTGCTGATACCTCACTGACCAATCTCTAGTAAGTGCTGAAGGTAGCTGCCTAGCCCCAGATTATATTCCGTTTCTGAAGACAATGATGCAGAGGTAAAAATGCCTGGCCCCTCTCTCTAAGCCAAGCTCAACATATAAATGCACTACCTTCCCCCTGGCGTGGGACATGACTCCTGGGGATGAGCCTCCCTGGCACCCAGAGATTTTTACCAAGTGCCAACCCATAATACATCTGGAAAGAGACCTTAACCAAAAGGGGGAACTGATAAATACAAATGAATTTTTATGACTAAGAGATTTCACAGTGAGTAGGGAGGTCATTCCAGAGGTTTCACTTAAGCAAGTCTCAGCAGGATCTCATTGGCTGCCACAGTAAACAGTGCCTCAAATAGTACCACTCCTGAGGGCTCTAGCGACACCCAGAAATTATAAGCAGGTCAGACAGCTCAAGAATTCTGCACCCTGTCAGTGGGCCTTACTTTGGAATTTATGCTCCCCAGTGTAACAGAATTAGGCTCCTTTATAGTTTCTCTACACATGACTCTTCTGCCCCTTCTATTTGAATCTATACTTAGCACTATACTTGATAAATATATGTTCCAGAGACTTAACTCTTTGATCCTTCCATGTGCCAGTTGTGCCCTGCATTTTAGCAGAATTGCAACAACTTCTCTCCAGTTCATTGGGCTCACACAGGAAAACTAACAAGGAGGTGATGATGGACAACACCCATCCCAAGGAACAGAGTGTCTGCAACTTCAAGTAAGACAGTTCCATCCATCTGCCCCATGGCATATAAGCTCCCTCTCAATTAGAAGCAGAGTGGGCATCACCGTCCCAAAATCCTCAAGATTGGGAATGAAACAGTGGACTAAAGAAGACTTATTATTATTCTTCTATAGACCTATTACTATTTTAGTAATAGAAGAACTCTTATCTTTGATATAAAGGCAATGGTCACCAGAGGTTCTGAGGGATGGGACAGGGAAGAATAGGTATAATATGGGGGTATTTTGTCCTGTATGATGTTGCAGTGATGGATACAGGCCATTGTATATTTTGTCATAACCTACAAAATTGTATGGGACAGAGCATAAACTATAATATAAACTGTAATCCATGGTTAGTAGCAATGCTTCAAAATGTGTTCATCAATTTTAACAAATGTACCACACTAATAAGGAATGTTGTTGATGTGGGAAAGTGTGGGAGGGGGAGGGAGGGGAGTATATGGGAATCTCATATTTTTAATGTAATGATGTAATCTAAAGCATCTTTAAAAATAAAAAAATAATAATTAAAAAAAAATTCCTGGCCCCTTTGACTTGGAATATTTGAAAGGTCATCTCAGTCCCAGAATTATCTGGGGAATCAGCTGAGACCTCCCCTGTAACTGTATCACAACCCAACTTACCCTCTAACCAATCCTGAATTCACTAGTCCCTCTCAGTTATTACCAAAATCACTTCCCAATAAATTACTTGAAAATTTCCGTCCCACAATCTGTTTTCTGGGAAACACAACCTAAGACATCCTCCATGTGACCTCTCATCCTCCAGCTGGCTTTCTTGGGCTCATTCTCGTGAAGGTGGTTAAAAGGTTCCTGAGAGCATAAAAGCAAGCTGCAGGTTTTTTGAGTCCTGGGCTCCTAACCTGCACAATTTCTCTTCTGTCATTTTACTTTGGGCAAACATACCATTTACTAACATAAATGTGAATAGGTTATATAATCTTAATACTAGTCATGATGATGATGATTTTTCAATGCTTATGTTGTGCCAAGCACTGGTCTAAGCACTATGTGTATATGTTATCTAATACCATAACCTTTTGAGGAAGATACTGCTGTCCTTTTTACAGATGAAGTAACAGCAGTTTTGTCATATATTTCCCCAAACAAGGTAAATTTACCACATGTCATCTACAAGATACCCCTGATTCTAACATGGGGATTGGTAAGAGAGTTCTGTGATGTACACAGCAATCCTTTCAATTGGCTGGTTTCACTTTGAAAAGTAAATCATTCAACAATGCTGATGCTAGTGAGGAACTTCATTAATTTGAGAACTTTATCCAATGATTGAGACAGTATGGACAAAAAGAGGGCTCATGCATTCTGGCCTTTATTTGGACTCTGTGAATGTGGCAGCCTTTAGTGTATTTGTGTTCATGGACTTTTACCTTATTGTATTCAGTAAGAAGTTCCTATATTTCAAGAATTTCAGTTGATGAATTAGGCTGGTGCAGTCAAAGCACTTGTTGTGCATCAGAGCAGACATTTTAAGCATCAGGCCAGCTCATAGTTCAATAGAGGTGGATTTACTTCCTGATCCCATGTATTTATGCATTCTGCCTTTTATTTTAATGATTGCTTCCCCCCAACTTCCCTTGATAATCAGAAACTATTTATTTATGGTTATCCAAATTCTACAGAGGCAGGTAGGATTTAGCATAGAACTTTATAAGCTAAGAACTGACTAACCATACTGCGGCGGCTTGCTCGGTCGGTAGAGGTGGGGTCTGGCTGCGGACGAGGGGTCGGTCCAGCTCAGGACGAGGGGTCAGTCCCGCTTGGGACGAGGGATCGGTCCCGCTTGGGATGAGGGGTCGGTCCGGCAGCAGACGAGGGGTTGGTCTCACAGGGGTTGCGTGGTTCGGCTGATGGGGTCGCCCGGCGAAGCCGGCGACGAAGGGGTCGCCCGGAGAAGCAGGCGACGAACTGGGGACAAGGGAGGCCAGGCCCTTGTCGGGGGCTCTCAGGACTGGAGGGCACACGGCAGAAGAACTACCGCGGAGACAAGGTAAACACACAAGTCCACTTTATTGAGGGAGAGGCAACAGTTTTATAGGGGCTGGGGAAGGCTGATTGGTCGAAGCCATGCCCTGTTCTAATTGGTTGCCGGCGAAAGGTCAGTGGGCGGTACTGGACGGGGGAGGGGTGGTGGTTACGGATTGGCTGTCGCTGTTGCTGGGGGAAGGGGCAGGGTTTAGGGATTGGTGGCTGCTGTTGCTGGGGTGGAGGGCAGACTGGAGTTTCCCGCCCACGCCTGGCTGTTGCTGCTGTCGGGGGAGGAGAAAAGGACAGACTGGAATTTTCCGCCCTGCGCCTGCGCAGGGAGAAAGAAGAAGAAGGGTGCCGCCCCACAGGCATCGTGTGGCGCCATCCGGGAGGAGGGGCGGCCGCGGAAGCATAGCTGCCGAGAAGGGGAGACCCGAGGGCACTCTGCGCCCATGCCGAGCTCCCTTCAGGGGTGGCGGTGAGTCCGACCAGCTACCCTAGCTTACTGCGGCTGCTCCCCCGCCAGGCCAGCAAACCACACTTCAGCCCGAGGGGTGACCGCACCATACCCTCATTTCTTTAACATAAAAATACAGAAATCATTTCTAAGGGAAAGTAGGAGCAATGCTGTTGCAACAGTTTCACCCCACTGATTGCCAGGACAGATTTGTTTGGTCTGCCTGGTTGAGTACTGTCTTTCCCCCCTCACTACTCAGCACATGCTCACCCATGCGTAAGGTAGGGATTGCTATTTGGTTGTGGGAATGCAAATTGTTGTCCTCTAATGCTAGAATTTCCAAATAAGCGTCTAGAAATCATAAAGGACACCATAAAGACCCTATGATTAGAACATATGCAACTTTCACCATTGTGATATTGCAAGTGGCCTTGAGTTGTCTTGTGGGTTCTCAACCCAAAGCCCTAACATTTCCCTGTAACTTGTATTGTAGCAAATACATTACAAATATGATTCTTGATATAAACACATGTATCCTTTTTCCCTTAATAAAAATTTTTTTAAAACTCTTCCAAAGTAGGACACAGTTCAGTTGTATTCTTTAAAAATCTTCTCTACAATGGGTCATCAGAAAATTTTGGCAGAGAAGGTAAATGTGGACTAACTACTTCCTCTAAAATTTAGTCATTGACTTAAAAATATCATGACCATGTTCCAAGGACAGTTAATAAAACAATTAATGAAAGGTGTCTGAGCACCAAAAAAGTTTGAAAGGTTCCTCTGTGATCAGCAGCTAGCCAAGTCAAGATACTAATTTTGATTTTAGTGTATTTACCAATTGTTGAACATATAAAATTAACAGAAGTCAATGCTAGGCTTCCTGACCTCGGTATTATTATTGATATTACTAACAGAGTTAGATTTTCACTCAGGGGAATTATTTTGATTAATTTCTCCGTGGGCTAATGAAATATTCTACCCAATTTTGGACTCATACAGTTGCCATTTCATTCACTTCAGTTGGCAGTGAGAAGAAATATAATTCTCTGAAATTGCTAGCCCATTCATGCCCTAGCTTGCATTATATTTGAGTTTGGCTTTTTCATAAATAGGACGGCACTGTAACCTTGGCAAGAGTTCCTAGGGTCTCTGGCTACTTCTCTCCATAGGGTATTGTGTCGACCTGACTCAGAGGAAGTGCCACATCACTAAATAGGGCCACATTTCCCGAACTGAGAGAAGACCAGCATTTTCACTGATACAGCAATGTGCTAAAGATGCTTATAGCAAAAGAGTCTTTTATAATTGAGCTGAAAATGCATAGCACTCCCTGTTTTTTTAAACTCAGCCTCTGTTTGATTTTACCTTATGCAACTGAGGGGTCAAATAAGAGGCAGGTAAATTAATATCAATTTTGGGGGTGAAATTTCCCCAAATAAGACCAAATGTTTTCTCTTCTTAAAATGTTCCCAATTCTACAGATGGCATCCTGTTCTGAGAAAATTAAAAGCAAATCATCAGATAACTGTATCTACATGCATAGTTTTCTTCAGTATTAAAATCCCTTTGAAATTGTCTTACCTTTAGCTCTTAATTTCTTATTAAGTGTGTTTTTGGTACACGCATGAAATCATTATTTAATTACCACAGATGGTTCTGCCTTGATCACATTTATCCTCAGTCAGTCTTTCCCTTGGTATAGCTAGGAGCTAGCTTTCTGCTTTGATTTGCCTGAGATTGTGAAAACTAGAAATGCAAATGTCATTTTACACCACAGGCTGGACTAAATTTCTTTTCCATCTCAGAGTTCCTAGGAGGAATTATGTTAATAGTGGTCTAAGTTGTGTGCCTATTCCTAGCCATGTAGTGTGAGGATTATTTTCCTGAAATATTTTTGAATTGGCTTGGTCTGCATGATCAACTGAAAGCATTCATTAAAATCATTAAATAAAACCACTTTTCATTTATTCATCTGTCCAGATGTTCCAGATAGATGTATTTTAGGATCAACATTTCAAGTCACTTTTCCTGGCTTTCTACTTTGCCCCCGTAAACTTAGTGCCCGTAGTCCCTACCAACAGCCATGTACACAAAAATGTCGAGAATTTACAAATGTCGGTACTGATGTTTATAGCCAGTTCTCCACAGTTCATGTGCAAATTTTTATTTTTTATGTGCAGGAAAGCCAGTGGAATTCCCTTGCTAATCTGTAGACAATGAGCCACCTCTTGAATTAAGCTGTGAGTTATTTAGAGACCTCATTAACCTTGATTACGGACTCTCAAGATCCAGTCTAATGCTGTGGGCTCTGAGTAAATTCTTGGTGAATTACAGACTGATTACCTGAAAATCACAGGCTGTGGACTGTTAAATAGGAATTAAATTAAAATTGATTAAATAACATTTAATAAGTTTTATGAAATTAAATTTAATCAAAAAGATATACTAGTGTCCTTCAAAGATGATCAAACACTATAGAAACCATAATTAGAGGGAAACACAAATGCAAATAGTCCAGAAAAAAAATGCAGCTTCAGATCGTGGCCAATGAAATGCTTGGGTCTCACAACTTAGCATGTGCCCCTACTTCTTTATGCTTTCCTATCATAGAGGTTAAATTAAAGAAGGGGAACTACATGGGAGATGACCCTGTGCTTATTGTTCCTGTTCACATAATATGTTTATTGTTGCTCACGTTCAGTTTACCTTGTTTCTTTATTTGCACATATTTGTGCAGATGGGGAGTAAATAGTAATAAAAACGTACAACTCATTTGTAGTTTAAAACAACTTAACTAACATGGTTTCTATTACCATGATCCCAAACAACCGCGGAAAGAGGGTGAATCTGATTAATGTTCAAGTTGAATCCCCTCCTGGATATCCAAATATTGAAGACGTTAAAATAAAGGAGGTTGGTTACAGAAATTGTACTTAATGACCTCATCTCTTTAGCAATCCATGTGAAGGAAGAAGAAATGGTACACAACAACAATACCATCGTTTTGTCTCCTCTCTCCCTACAATCCACGTTAGGATTAGCAAAAACTGCCTTTTTGCCCACAGTTGGGTGCCCCAGATGTATGTGCTCCTTGTACCCCTTTGCTAAAGCCCTGGTGAAATATTTAATCCATATCATAAAAATAAGGTAGAATATTATCAATAGACTTCTTCATCCTACAAATGATGAAACCAGGGCCAAGGGAGGTAAAGTGTCTTGCCCAGTGTAACCGAGCTAGTTGGTTGCATGAAAGGCAGACACAATTATGCCATAATTCAGAAAAATTAGTGTACATAAATTTTAAATGATTTAAGATTCCTTCATGAGAACCATTTGTAATGGGGGCACTGATGAAATGAGTGGAGGAGGGAGGGAAAATCTTACCTGGAGTGGATAGTTTTCTTCCTTTTTTCTTGTGTCACAGACCTGTGTGGAATGCCATAGTAAATATTCTGAAGGTAATGGGTGCTTAGGTTATGATTTCCACACTGGGAGATAATAATAATAATTATGCTGCCACCAGTAATAATTTCTTATATTTACTTTTAGAACTTCTTGGAGGTAAAATTACATACAGTGAAATGCACAGATGTTAAGTGTGCAGTTGGATTAGTCTTGACAATTTCATATACCAGTGTAAACATCATCTAATCAAGAATATAGAATATTTACATCACCTCATAAAGTACCTTCATTTCTCTTTCCAGTCAATTCCAACCCACCCCCCAAGACAAGCACTGTTCTGATTTATATTACCATAGATTCATTTGTCCTGTTCTTGGAGTTCATATAAATGGAATCATTAAGTGCTTACTCTACTTTTCCTGGCTTCTTTCGCTCTTCATACTGTGAAATTTATTCAAATTCTTGCATAGACCCAGTGTTCACTTTTTAATTATTTTCTCTTATTTCATTGTATGACTATAACACAATTTATTATCCATCCTCTCTTTGATGGATATTTAGGTTGTCTCCAGGATATTTAGGTTGACTCTAGTTTGGGGCTAAGTAAAAAACATCTATGAACATTTGTGTAAAAGTCTTTGTATATACATCTGCTTTCATATTTCTTTGCTAAATACCTAGGAGTAGAAACACTTTCTTATAAGGTAAGTGTATTTTGAACTTTATAAGAAACTGCCAATCTATTTTCCAAAGCAGTTATGTAATTTTACACTGCCACCAAAAAAGTATGAGTGTTCCAGGTAGTCTACCTACTGAACACTATTTGGTACTGTTGGGAATTTCAATTTTAGCCATTTGAGTGAGTATGTAGTAGTATCCCACTATGGTTTTATTTAACTTTTTATTTTGAAATAATTTCACTTACCAGACAGTTGCAAAAGTAGTACAAAACCAATAAGGAAGACTCCAATATATCCCCACCAAATTTTACCAAATTTACCAAATTTTAACATTTTGCAACATTTGTTATATCATTCTGTACCTATCTACCTACCTATTTTCTAAACATTTGGGAGAAGGTTGCATACATTATACTCCTTGACCACTTAATACTTCCGCACATATTTTCTAAGAAGAAGGATATTCGTTTATGTAACCTTATTAAGCATAGTTATCAAGTTTAAGAAATTTACCATTGGTATAAATCACCAAATCTATATTCCATTTTTTTCAATCGTCTCAATAATGTTCTTTTGGGAATTTTATCCTCCATTATTAGATCTGGCCCAGGATCATGGATTGCATTTAATTACCTGTCTCTGTAGTCTTTCTCTTTTTAATTGTGGTAACATATAATAACAAATTTTCCCATCTCAACTACTTTAAGCATTCAATTCAGTGGAATTAATCACACTTATAATGTTGTGCAACCCTTACCATCATCCAGTATCAAATTTTTTCCATCCTCTAACAGAAACCCTTCATCCATTATGCATTAACTCCCCATTCTCCCCCCACCTCCCACCCTGCTCCTGGTAACCAACACTCTACTTTCTATCTGTATGAATTTGCATATTCTCATTATTTCATATAAGTTAAATCACACACTATTTGTCGTTTTGTGTCTGACTTCTTTCACTCAACCTGATATCTTCAAGGTTCTTCCATGCTGTAGTATGTATCAGAACTTCATTCATTTTTAAGGCTGAATAATATTCCATTGTATGAATGTAATCAGTGTGGTTTTTATTTGCATTTCCCTGCTGCCTAATATGCTGAGCATATATTCATGTACTAATTGGGCATGTGTATATCTTTTTTGGTGAAGATTCTGTTCAAAAGTTTTTGCACATTTTTATTAGGTTGCTGGTATTTTTTTACTTGAAGGTGTTTTTTATATTTTTTTAATCCAAGTCATCTGTCAGACTGTGGCTTATCTTTTCTTTTTAATCATTTCTTTTAAAGAGCAGAAGATTTACATTTTTAATTACTTTAAATTAATCTACTTTTTCTTTTATGGTTGGTGTTTTTTCTGTCTTGCCTAATAAATGTTTTTCTATCCCTAAAGCAGTTTATATATTCTCCTATGATTCTTCAAGAAGTTGTGTAGTTTTAAGTTTTTACATTTAAGGCTATAACCAACAATGAATTAATTTTGTAAGGTGTGCAATATGGATCAAGATTCAGTTTTAGCTCATATTTTATTGAATTATTCCACTACCACATGTTAGAAACATGTTATTTTATCATTGAATTCCTTGTTGCTTTGTTGCTTTTGCCAAAGATCAATTTCTTGTCTATGTTTGAGTTTATTTCTATCCTCTCCACTGTGTTCCCTTGATCTATAGGTCTATCCTTACATACATATCATTCTATCTTGATTACCATAGCTTTTAATAAGTCTTGAAATCAGATACAGTGAGATCTCCAACTTTGTTCTTTTTCAAAATTGTTTTGTCTATTATAGGTATTTTGCATTTTCATAATAATTTTACAATCAGCTTCCTAGTTCTTCAAAAAAAGTCTCTAGAAATTGGATTTGGATGGGGATTATATTGTATCTCTAGATGAATTTTGGGAGTTAATATCTTAAAAACATTGGGTCTTAGGATCCATTTACTTAAGCTTTCTTTAATTTAGCTCAACACTATTTTGTAATTTGCAGTATAGAGGTCGTGTCCTTTGCTAAATTCAATCTTAAATATCTTCAATGCTGTTATAAATGGTATTATGTTAAATTTTTATTTTCCAATTGTTTTCTGCCAGTATATAGAAATACTATGGAATTTTATAGATTGAACCGTATATTCTGTGATCTTACCAAATTTGCTTATTCATCCTGGTAGCTTTTTTTTTTTTTTGGTAGACTTCTTATGGTTTTTACAGAAATGATCATGTCACCTGTGAATAAAGTAATTTTATTTATCATATTTTATTAAATGCCTTTTATTTTTCTTGTCTTACTGCATAGTTTAGATCCTCTAATACACTAACAAACAGAAGGTGGTGAGAGTTAATATTCTTACCTTATTCCTGATCTTAGGGGGAAAACATTCTATATTTCACTGTTAACTGTAATGCTATCTTTTACGACTTAACAAACAAAACAAAAATTGATGGCTAAAATGCACACTGATTTATTATTTCTCACAAGTATGTGTGGATTGGCTTGGTGGTTCTACTGTTAGTCTTTCCTGGTTTGACTCATGTGGATGCACTCAGCATAATGTCCACCTAAAGGTGGCAAGAATGCTAAGGCAGTTAGACTTCTCTTCATGGAATTTAAGGGCCTTCCTCTCCATATGATCTTTTACCTTTCATAGTCTAGGCAGTTTCTACACATTGCTGCAAGAGCATTTCAAGAACACAAAAACGTAAGTTGCAAGCCTCTTAAAATCTAGGCCCAGAAGTCACACAAAGTCACTTCCACTATGTTCTGTGAGTCCACAGATGTCAAAGTGCCAGTCTAAATTCAAGGAGAGAGAAAGCAGACCCCAGTTCTTTTGGGGAGAGTTTGCATGTATTTAAATGTGTGTGAGGAATCATCGGTTGCCATCTTTGAGTACATTAGCTGTAGGGTTTTGTTAGATGCTTTTTATCTGATTGGGAAATTCCCTTGAATTTCTAGTTCACTGAGAGGGTTTATTTTTTTTTTCAATTAAAGAGAATTGAGTTTTATCAAATATTTTACTATATGTCTTGAGATGATCATATGGCTCTTTCCCTTTATTTGGTTAATGTCCTGATTTTCTTTGATTCAGTTTCAAATGTTAAACCAATCTTAATAGCTGCCATTTATTAAGAACCAATTGTGTATCAAGCAGTATGCATCATTAACTTTTTTTTTCCATAAAAGTAGGCATTATTTTCCCTACCTTATGGTTGAGAAAATTGAGTTTCTGTGTTGAAGTTACTTATTCAGGGTTAATCTGCTAATAAGTACAAATCCAGTACTCAAATATAGATCAGCTTTCGCCAAAACCAATGTCTATAAACTGTATCTTGGTAGTGGGAAACTTAAAAGGGTGGTAGAAAACCTGCAGAAGCCAATTTTTCTAGTTTCATAATTTTGCTGCCTATTTATACGTAGCTCTAACTTTGAATTCCTTGAAGCTTCTTCTTTATATATGGACTTGGTGCTGCCCACTTTAGCATTTGACAGTCCACAATTTTTAAATCAAATACTGAAACCCAAAATATTAAGAAAAATTGAAAGTTACTGAAGCTTAAAGATTTCAGTATGCCTTTCAGACTGTCACATTACAATTAGTTATAAAAATACCCTAAACAAAATTACACTCCAGAACATTCAAGCCCAAGTTCTATTGCAACTGACTCCCAAATGTGATTAGGTACAATATGAACATGAAAAATATTTTATTATATTTCCATCAAATCCAACAGATGATTTCAGCTATGACAGAAATGCTGAATTACAGTGACCCTTGACTCAAAAAAAATGCAGCTTTTCCTAAAATACCACTGCACTTAAAAATATATTCATGAGAAATTGTCCTTTGTCATTTTGCTCTAGAGGGAATAATCCTCTGTTTGTAGTCATATTCAGACGGTTAAATTATTTTTAGTCAATTAGAATTTCCCCATTGCAAAACATACAACACAGTCTTTTTGTAAGTCACAAAACAGTAAGGACTTCTGGTATAAAAGTTATAAAGCTATGCCTCCACTACTATGTTAACCTGTGTTTGGAAATAATAGACCCATGAATCATACTTAAAATTTTGCTTAGAAACCTAAAACCAAGGTCCATATCCAATTGTCTTTTTTTTTAAGATTTATTTTTTATTTATTTCTCTCCTCTTCCCTCCCCGCCCCCCAGTTGTCTGCTCTCTCTGTCCATTCGCTGTGTGTTCTTTTGTGTCCACTTGTACTTTTCTCAGCAGCACCTGGAATCTGTGTCTCGTTTTGTTGTGTCATCTTGCTGCATCAGCTCTCTATGTGTGCGGCATCACTCCTGGGCAGGTTGCACTTTTTTCACGTGGGGTGACTCTGCAAATGGGGTGCACTCCTGCACATGGGCCAGCTCATCACATGGGTCAAGAGGCCCTGGGTTTGAACCTTGGACCTCCCAATGTGGTAGGCAGATGCCCTATCCATTGGGCCAAATCCGCTCCCCCCAATTGTCTTTCACTGCACAATAGTGCACAGTAGTGCAGTTAAAATATTTACATATATTGAATTTTATATAATGTTTGGAATTTATGGTTTCACAGAAAGAAACTTTGGGCCAATACTGAGAAGCAGCCTGCAAAATGTAGAAACCAGAGACGGTATAAGGTGAGGAAACCAGAAATGTTTTTCTGCCTAGAACCATTTCTGCCATATACCCCTCACTGCCTGTTTCCCCCATTTGGATTGACAAGCTCTTTAAAATGTAAACAACCTAAGGGCCAACACATAAATCCAACAATAAGCCCAAGTAGCAATCCATAAGATGTGAATACTGTTCCATGTTTTGGAAATATTTTCACCTCCTTTGACTCATTTGATCTTCACCAGAACCATATGACTTAAGTGGATGTTAAGTAATAGTAGTAGTGGCAATAATAATCACCATTATATAGCATATACTATGTGCCAGATAGTGCTTTAAGCACTTTATACATATTAACTCATTTGATCATCACTTCAACATAATGAGGCAGGTTTTATTTATATTGCCATTTTTAAAGATGAGAAAGCCAAGTCATAGAAATGTTAAGCACCTTTCCAAGGGCACAGGACTGCTAATCAGTGAGTCAGGATTCAAATACTGGCTGTCTGGTTCTATGGTCTATTCTCTTAACCAATTTCCTAAAATAATTTCCTTGTTCATTTATTCAGGAATTATTTATTGAGTGTATACTCTGTGCCCGGCACTCTTCAAGGCCTTGGAGATACATCAAAGAGCAAAGAGGTTCGGTCTCTCCTCTCAAGGAAGTTTCATTCTGGAAGGGGAGGATACAATAAATAGAAACAGAGATTTCTGTTAGTAATAACTTAATGAGAAAAGTAAAGATGATTGTCTAAACGATAGTGATGGGAATGAAACTACTTTTTATTGGAATCCAGAAAGGCCATTCTGAGAAGACAATATAACTGAGATATGAGTAAAAGGAAAGAGTAACCATGGGAAAGATTTAGGATAGAGTCATTATGAGGTAAGAACAGCAATAGCTATAAAGTAGAAAAGCCCTTGAAAAGATAAAGGAAGAAAGAGAAAGTGAGTATACCTAAAATATAAAAAATGAGGGCAGAGTATGAAAAGATGTAGTCGATGGTGTCATAGGGACCTGATTATGTAGAAGGACTTTGAATTTTACACTGAGTGGAATGGGAGGCCATGTAGGCTTTCAAGCAGGGGAGTGTTGCAATCATGTTTAAATTTTAAATGGCTATTTATGGATGCTTTGTAGAGAAAGAATTTTAAAGGGTTAAAAGCAGAAGCAGAAAGACCAGTTAGGACAATATGCCAGTTGCTCAAGTGAGAGATGATAAAGGCAAGGCCAAGGGTGTCAGCAGGAGAAATGCTGAGAAGTGAATGGATGTAGGGCATATTTTGGATTCACAACTACTAAGGGAAGAACCAAGATTAGAATTAAGGTTGTTTTGACTCTAAATGTATGTACTTACTGTTTTCATCCTCAAAAGTCAATATCAATTCTGGCAACCAGGAAACGAATATTTTAAATATGGGGGAAAGGGGAAATGTGAAGGAGGCTGTAGAAGTTTGATATGGTTATGAATTCCAAAAGTAGATATTGGATTATGTTTGAAATCTGGTCTGTACCTGGGCATGAGTAAGTTATGGTTAGGGCTTTGATTGGGCCACGTCATTAGGGCATTGAGTCCCCATCCACCAAGGGGTGGGGACTCACAGATAAAAGCCATGGCAAAGGACAGAGTTGAGGTTTCTTAATGTTGGAATATTGATGTTGGAGTTTGATGCTGTTCTTAAGCTGGAACCTCGGGGAGAGAGAGAGAGCCATTTACCTGATAGTCTACAGCTGACCTTGTGGAGAGAGGCAAAGCCTAGAGAGCCTCATAGTCTACAGCTGACCTTGAGGAGAAAACAGAGGACCTGCACCTGGAGGAACCCAGGAAGCCTGAACCCTCGCAGATGTCAGCAGCCATCTTGCTCCAAAATGTGAAAATAGAGTTTGGTGAGGGAAATAATTCATGCTTTATGCCCTGGTATCTGTAAGCTCCCACCCCAAATAAATACCCCTTATAAAAACCAACCAATTTCTGGTATTTTGCATCGGCACCCCTTTGGCTGACTAATAGAGAGGCAGAGAGAAGAGAGAGGAAGAGACTGATTTTGGAGTATGGAGTTGTGAGCAGTATCCTTTAAGTGGGTTGCCACATTTGGGGGCTGTAGGAAGTAGAAGGTCTCTTTTGGGGAACACATATTTAGTGCTATAGAATAGGAGACCAATTTAACGTGGAAAACTTGCTCATTATAGGAAAATACCAGATAGACTCTAGCTGACTTCTAGGGTGAGAAACAGAATATCAGGTGTTTATACTCATAAATTTTAAATTTAAGTTAAAACTCAGCTTTCCCATTATCCTTCCAGTCAAATCCCCCACCAACGAAAATGAACAAGCATTACTGAATTCAATCAGCTGAACTTGATTTTTCTTCTGCCTCTTTAATAAGGTGATCCAACAGAGCTTTGCCATTTTCCTTTGAAATGGGGCTGTGTGTAAGTAAAGCATGTTTCCTGTGTATCCTTTCCAATCTAGTATGCTGTGAAAGCCTAATAAATGTTCACTCTAATGACGTAAGACTTCTTCCTGGATGTCCTTAGGCTTTTCTCTGGGATGTAAAAATACATTCTTCTGGGTGGTAGTAACTGTAATAGTTTGGTCAATTAGTATAAGTATTAACTGTGACTAGGTTCAAATGATAAAACTGTGGTTTTAAGCAATTTGGATGGTTAGCGCAATATCTCTAAAAACCTCTTTTGTAGATTAAACTAGATTACAGATAATATTTCATCAAACTCCATTTAACAAAGCTTGCCAAGGTTCAAAGAATCGCTCTAAACTCTTTTTCTCCTTCCCGTCCCTTCACTTGTCAAAACCTCCTCCACTAAGGAAATATTTGAAAGTCATTGGCAGAAGTATGAATGACTAATAAGCTTTCACGTATTTACTTCTCATTTTAACTGGGAAAACAAGAAATCCTGAGCTAAAAGAGTGAAACTCCATTTATGAAATTCAACCATCAATGAAATGGGCAGAGCAAATAAATTGAATGCCCACCTATCACAAGAATGGTTAAAAATAGGGTTTTATTCGTTTTCCTCTTATATGGTTTAGGTTGCCCATTATATTTGATTCTCTTTTGTTTGCAGTTCTGTTCAAAATAAAGGTAGTTACATGCATACCCAATTTTTAAAATGCTACCTGTACGAAGATATGATAAAGAATTTATCAGAAATGACTGACCATGTCCAATTTGACAAATGTATATATTGAGTTCTTATTACATAGTAGAGACTGCAGGATAGCAAAAAGAAGTAAGACATAGACCTTGCTCTCACATACTATTTAGGTGAATAAGACAAGTGTACAAATGACCAAGATGGAATTAAGTATTAATACTTTAATACTCATTAAAAAAATAAAGAACTATGAGCACAATGTTTGAGACTTCAGAGAAGGGAGACCTCACATCTCACTGAAAGAATTCCTTCCTCCCTCCTTCCCTCCCTCCCTCCCTTCCACAAACGTTCATGAAGTGTCTACTATAAGTCAACACCATGTTAGATGCTGGAGATACAGCACTGAAAAATAAATCAGTCCCTGCCCCTCATGGATTCTAGTTTCTAGGGGCGAACACAGACACCAAACATGAAAACAAGAAGTAGAGTGGTTCAGATCCTGATAATACTTCAGATGGTGAGAAGAGAAATAAACAACTAAAATGGGGTAATGAGAGAGGATGAACAGGAGTTGCCATTTAAGTTTAGATTGTGAGACCTTTCTAAAGAGTGGCATTTGAACTGACGCTGGAATAAAAAGGAGAAATTGTGTTGCCCAGGTCTAAGAGAATAATATTCCATTCAGAGAGAGCAGCAGATATACAGGTCCTGAGGAGGAAATAAGTTTGGGCTGCTCAGGAAAATTGTGATGAGAGCTAGCATTTGGAGTGGAACCAAATAAGAAAGTGATGTTTTTCCAAGTAAAGATGGGAGAGAGAAAATGAAGTGCTGATTTAGAAATGCAAAATCTTCTATGGGAGTATTAGTTACATATTAATATGGCCTTATAATATTAAATTAAATCAGATGAGTTCAAATATATTGTAACATTCTATTTCCTATTTTATTTATTCTTCATTTTGCACAAGTAATGACCACTTAAAAACATTATGAAACATCTGTCTAAGTGTTAGCAACATCTATCTGGAACCAAAAAGAGGAGGGGTGAGTTGGACAGGGGGACTATCCACTTCATGTACAAAGTAATAAAAAGTCCTCTGTAGCACTTTGATATAATTGATGAATTCCAAAAAGAAATATTGGATTATGTTTGTAATCTGATCTGTACCTGGGCATGATTGAGTTATGATTAGGGCGTTGAGTCCCCATCCCTTGGTGGGTGGGGCCTCACAGATAAAAGGCATGGCAAAGAACAGAGTTGGGCTTTTAATGTTGGAGTTTTGATTTTGGAGTTTGATGCTGAAGACTTAAACTGGAGCCCTGGGAAGTAAGCATGCAGAGGCAAGAGAAGCCAGCCCCAGGAAGGAAGGAACCTTGAAGCCAGAGTAAAGCACACCCCAGGAACATAGGAACCCAGGAAGCCTGAACCCTTGCAGATGTCAGCAGCCATCTTGCTCCAAATAGACTTCGGTGAGGGAAGTAACTTATGCTTTATGGCTTGGTATCTGTAAGCCCCTACCTCAGATAAATACCCTTTATAAAAACCAACCAACTTCTGGTGTTTTGCATCAGCACCCCTTTGGCTGACTAATACATCCTCTTTTCTCAAATATCTTTCCTCTGTCATTTAACAGTGAGATTCATATGAAGTATAAATAGGTCTTTTTACATGACTAAATAGAGGGATTAATCTGTCATTAAAACCAAAGTGAGAATAACTTTAATCCAGTAATAAACACTTTCTTTGTATATTTCTACCAACTTCAGGTAATTGGATGGAGACTTAAAAGTTATCTCCTCTAAGGACCTCCCTGATACTTTTGTCCCCACCAAGCGGTTATAATTGAACACAACTAATGACTCCATCTTCATTCAGCTTTGCTGAAACCATTCTTGAAACTATCCATTGTTGGGAGACCTATACCTGTATCAGTCAGGGTTCTTAGTTACATATAACAGAATCCACTCCAACTAGCTTAGGCAGAAAGGGATGTATTACAGAATTTCTGGAAGTATGAGGGATCTAAGCTTGGGTACTACACAGCCAGAAACAACACAGACAAGTGGAAGGCCCAACCATACCATGGGGCTGTTTAACAAAAATTCTCCTAGCAGGGGGAGCAGATGTGACTCAAGCAACTGGGCGCCCACCTCCCACATGGGAGGTCCCAGGTTCTGTTCCCTGTGCCTCCTAAAGAAGATGAACAGACAGATAAGGGAGCCATCTGGGGGGTGGGGAATAAATGTAAATTAAATAAACAAAAAAATATTTTTAAAAATTCTCCTAGCACCACTGCCCACTGCTCAGAATCTATGATTTTGGATAACAGAGAGCTGAACCTCTGTCACAGTTTCCCTAGATCCTATCTCTTTATACACAGCAACCAGCTACCTCCTCAAATAAAGGCCATCTGCTTGGTGAAGCCTAGATCAGACACAGAAGCTTAGATGTAAGCGAGTCTGGGAAATGTAGTTTTTAGATTGCCAGACTCTTAGTAGAGGAAGGTGTATTATAAGAACATTAGAAGGGTTATGGAGTGAACTAATTTGTAATATTTGTCATATTTTTCTTTCTGAGCTTTATCAAGATTAAACACCTCCAGTTTCTTCAACTATCCCTTGCATGATGAGGTTTTGAGTCCATTCACCAACCTGGTTATTCTCTTCTGAGCACATTCAAGAGCATATAGGTCCTTTAAAATGTCACACCCAGAACAATGTACAATATTACAGGTATTTTTTGACCTTTGCAAAATGGAGCAGAACTATCACCTCTTCTATATACTGAACATCTATTAATGCAACCTCATAACACTGTTGACTCATAAAATGTATTGACAAGACACTAAGCTTTATTCATGTATCAACCCTCCCCTACTGTTTTTATGGCAAGACACCCCCAAACTGTATTTCTGTACTGGTAGAATTGTTTTGTACGCAAAAGTAGGACTTTGAAATTTATCACTACTAAATTTCATCTTATTAAAATCAGAATCCAAAACTCGATATCAAGAGGGTAAAGATATGGGCAAAATCTGTTCTCCAATATAAATCATTATCCCTACTAACTCTGTATCTATGAAGTGTTGGTTAAGTATGTCAATGATATTGTCACTCAATTCATTAATACAAAATGATTAATATGACAAGGCAGAGACTCATTAGAGATGGATTAATAACCAACTGTTAATTAAGGTAAAGTTATTTAACTAGGTATGTATCCACCCAATTGTCTGGTCCTAATTTATTCATCTTACACAAGGATATTAAAAAAGACTTTGTAAAATGACACATAGAAATCCAATTTTACCATTTTTTACAGAATATCTCTTATCTAGCAGTATGACAAAATTCAACAGCATTCATCTCATCACCTTTACCTCCATAATAGGTCTGCCTCCTGATTCCCTTATTTCAGGTAAAAAGATCCTTTCTCCTTTAGGCAACCCAGAATTGAAAGATAAACCATCTCTGTTTCCTTCAACTCCCTCTGCCCATGATCAATTAATCACTAAGCCCATTGTTGGCTCTTCCATTATAATGCTCTGGAACTTTTATGTTGCAATTTTCCACTTCCACCACCACAATCCAAGCCTATATCACTTCAGACATGGACTGCTGTAAAAACTTAACTGATTTCCTTCATTCTTTCATTTCATGACAGTGTGAAGAAAGCTGCCTTTTGTTACTATCATTCCCACCTAAAATGTACTCATCTATCTCATCTGCACACATTTAGTAGGCATTTGTGGGGGGGGGGGAGTCAGGCTGTTTCTTGTTTCTTCCAACCTCTTTGTAAATAACTTGAAGGCAAAGATTGTGACATCAACACCCTACCCCATCATCATTCTCACAAATATTTTACAAATATTTTTAATAGCAGTTATAGAAATTTAATCCATTGAATCAATTCACTTACTAAAGGGTATGGAAGAGTTTTGAAATACCATAATTATGTGAACATGATTATATAAAACTTTTTTGAGCCAAGAACACCACCTTAAATTCATCTGCATGGTCTTGTGCTAAAGTATGAAGATTTGTCATTTGAGAAGCTTCCAGATATATAGGATGCAATTCCAAGCACAAATCTATTGGCAGACAAAATGCCCTGAGTTCAATGCTTCACTTGTAGTGTTAGGCTGAATCATATTTGGCAGCAAAATCCATCCAAAGACCTCCAGAGACTCATTAAAACCAGATAATGCTGAAGCACAGCAAAATGATTTCCATTTGGAACATGGTGCCAGCTTAAGATGCATGAAAAATAAAATGATTAAGTAGCTTCTCGTAAGGACATTGATCTAACTAGGCAGTTCCTAAATAACAGTCAATATATGCATATTTATTAGGTCAATGTAGTTGACCTAACTTCTTTGAACCATATGACATAAGCACAAGTGAAAAGAGAGAAATGGCCTGATACCACACCATGTATGTGGTAGAATTGTGAAAACAAATTTTATTACTTTAAGGTTGAAATGGTAGTATACAAATGTGCTTCATTGATTAAAAAAATGCTTCATGATATAAAATTCTTCATGATATAAAAATGAGAATAGTCACTCTAGAGGAGAACCACTTGATAATGGTGGCATAGCTCAGTTGTTCCCAATCCTCTGTATGATATACATTTATCTCAAGCCTCAAAACAATTAAATTTTTCCTAATCATAAGAGTAATTCATTGTCATTGCAGCGCAGTTTGGGAATATAGAGGAACAAAAATAAGAGGGAAATTTACCTGGAATCCTACAACTCAGATATGACTTACTATTGTACCCTCTGAGGATAGAGAATATGATTTTAATATAGTGTTTATATATAAGATCTTATTATGCAGAAATATTTTCTAAAATTAAAAAAGCACACTTTCTCCATTTCTCTACTTCATTGATGCTGCCTAATTAACACCTATAACACCATGCTTGCCATCTATTCTTATCAACTTTAATTTGTCATTTTTGTTGATTTTTACCAATACCCTAACAGGGAATGTAAAGAACACATGTATTGTGAAGATAACTTTCTGATGCTTGTTTTAGCAATTCTGCCAGCTGTTGTGAAGCTCCTTTTTAAAAGTCCTCACTGGAGATATTATGACTTTCATGGTTTTCCAGTGAAGTATGCAGCAGTTTGGTACTTGTCAACATGTCAAGTAGGCACTTTGCAGGGAAGAATGAGTATTTGTCTTACTTCCTAAGAACTTCTAGGATAAGGAATATTGTGCAGTGAGAAGACTGCCTGACTGGGAATCAGGAGATCTGAGTTCTAATTCTGATTCTGCCACTAAATTGCTGTTAACCTCATAGAGCTATCTATATAAGGAATTAGCGGGAGTAGGGGTGGGAAAATATTTTAAAAATGATCTGAAAACTCACTGAGGATCTCCTCTGTCTAGACCAATGGTGCAGTTGATCAATGAATTTTGAATGATTGAGCAGCATATTCAGCCTCAAAAAGGTTACGATACTAAGAAGTTATAGCTATAGCATTAATTAACCAGAGAGGTGGGAAAGGGTGATGGGAAAAAAAGTTGGGTCAGCATTTCTAAAGATGCTTTTCAATGAAAAACGCAATAAAAACTTCTCCTTCACAATTACAGGTATTTGAAAATAGTCATTAGATAACACAAAGTCGCCTATTTGTTGAGATTGGAGTCCTGACCCCTGATAGTCCCTTCCTACCATAAAATTCCATTTCTGTTGCCCATTTTTTATTCATTCTACTCCCACAGCAGTGGATCCACAGTGGCACATGGTAAACACTAAGGAAGTGTCAAGTTGGGCAGTTCATTATATTAATACTTTGAACTATATTATTATGTGCCCTATTTATATTCTTACTAAAGTAGTTAGTGTCAATCTTTCCTGAACTGCATCTGCTGTTATTTCCTTTCAAAATGGACTGGGGGAATCTTTATGTGTATTAATAAGGTTTTAGTAATAAGACAGCCTTTAAAAAAAAATCTTTCAACTCAATTTTAGTGACTCAAGGTGGGCGAATCCCATTAACTAAGTGGCTCTTTAAGACCTTACAGCTGACAGAGTAGATTATGAATTATACGAAGGAGCAGAGCTCTAACGAGTCCTCACAGGAACAAAGTGCTAGGCCAAAGACAGGCAAAAACCTGGGAAACTCAAAATTTCCCTGTCATGGAAATGTATACATTTTCAACACTAATCACAGTCATGCTGCAGGAATGAGGGAAAGAAGGCCTGCTTTCCTAACCACCTGGCCCTTCCTCCTGTGTTCCTTTCCCTGAGTTCACCTTCATTAGACCTGGTTTCTGTTCCCTTCATTAAAATCATTCCCCGATTTGCTTTCATCACGTACTGAGAGGACCATGTCAGCAAAAAGTCTCTAAGGGGAGGTGGAGACAAGGATACTCTTGGGGAATCAGGCATATTTTTGCTGAAGTACACCTCCCTGCTATTCCCTGTTGCTAGCTATAAGAAGTCATGTAAAAGGAAGGGGTTAAGTGTCACACAAAGGGAGGAGGGAAAGACTGGAAGCATCAAGTATCTTTTTTTTCTTCTCAGTTATCTAGGGAGGTTTATCACAGAAAGATATGGGGCAATAAGAGGGGAAGTGAAAATGTGCTATCACATGTAATTTAAGGTTTGAAAGCAGTCCCTCTTGGCAGCCAGAGAACAGCTTGAATGAATGACCTGTGACTTTTTCTCCCTGACACTCAGATCAACATGCCACTAGTTCCCAGCAGCACCACCACAAACGCAGCTGAGGACCTGATAGAAAAGAACAGAGGACCAAGTACTTTGCATAGAGCCAGTGGTCAATTTACAGCACCTCAAGATAATATGAAAGTGAGAAGGGAAAAAGCATTTAGAGAAGCAGCCGAACACTCCATCTTCTTACATGAAGTGTTCTGCTCACAGCCATGAATGTTTCTCCAAGACTGTTCCTGGCAGAGACTTGGGAGAAAGAAAAATTCATTTCCATCTAATAGTGGAAAACAGAAGGTTAACCAATGACTTCTAAACTATCTCCGAAAAAAAAAAAAAAAAAAGGATAGGATGTGGAATTTTTTCAAGTCAACATTCTTTATCTAAGTTCTTTATCTAACTTTATCCAAGTTCTTTATCTATCCTTTAAACCCATCGCTATATGCCATTCCCTAGTAAGGGACCATGACATTATATTGGGCTTCAAATTTCGGGGAGTTCTGGATCACAGAGTGTTTCAACAATGGCAATGGAGGGATACTGGTATGGGATACCAATGACAGGTGATATATGGCTGACAGGGAGCTGTACAGAACATATGTCCAGGGTGCATGGTAATGATTGGATATACTCATAGTGGCAACAATTCAAAACCCAGCAGGGGGGGTACTGGGTTCCTGGCCAGTGGTGCTCTGTCGTGGTCCCTAGGGGAGCAGCGATAGTCTCCCAGGTACAGCGGCGGGGACCGGGAGGGAGTGAGGGTTCAACAGTGAGCCCCTGATGCTAATGACTATTCTTGTGAGCTGATAAACCTAAAATAAGAACAAGGCCTAGAGCAACATTGTGCCTGGGAATTTCCTCCTGTCAGCCTTCATGTTACTCAAATGTGGCCAGTCTCGAAGCCAAACTCAGCATGTAAATGCAATGCCTTCCCTCCAGCGTGGGACATGACACCCGGGGATGAGCCTCCCTGGCAACGAGGGACCACTATCAAATACCAACTGATGATGCAACTGGAAAAGGACCTTATATGGAAGGTTCAATGCGGATCAGCAGAATATCCATGTCTACATAAAACAACATGACTTTAAAATGCTGTTTGACCTAAAGTAAGGGGGAAATGGAAAGGAGAAATGAGTCTATATGGCTACGAGTTTCTAAAAAAGAGTCTGAAGGCTGGCAGAAGGATTGCCCTCATGCACAACTGAGCAGAGTCAGAGAGACAGATAAAGCAGATACAACCCCCAGATATTGGTTCCTATGAAGGCTAAAGAGACCCATGAGAGTTATGGTCATGGCCGATGGGGTTTACTACCAGGGCAGATGGCCCCTCTTTGGAAATGGTGTTTATGTGTGATGAATCTGGACTCAGATGGGATCTCCCTTCATAAGACTTTCATACTAATCTGCTGGAGGTGCAGTTAACGTTGGGGTTTAAGATATAGTTAGGGGATTTGAATCTCTGGACTGATAATGTGATAGCCAGGTCCTGAGCCTCAACAGACTCCAGCACCTACAATCTGATTTATTGGACTTACCACACTCAGCTAAGATGGAGTTGAAGAAGGACAATCACCACACCATGGAGCCTAGAGTGATTACAACTGAAAATGGGAGGATGGCAGCCAGCATCCATGTGGAATCTGAGCCTCCTCTTGACATAGAGGTGCAATGGACACAACCAATCCAATGTCCACATAGAAGAGGTGGCATTGGATTGGGAAAAGTGGACATAGTGGACGATGGGTATGGGGAAGGGCAGGAAGAGATGAGAGGTGGGGGCGTATTTGGGACGTGGAGCTGCCCTGGATGGCGCCTCGGGGGTGATCACCGGACATCGTGGATCCTCACAGGGCCCACTGGATGGAATAGAGGAGAGTATGGGCCATGATGTGAACCATTGTCTATGAGGTGCAGAGGTGCCCAAAGATGTACTTACCAAATCCAATGGATGTGTCATGATGATGGGAACGAGTGTTGTTGGGGGGGGAGAGGGGGGGTGGGGGGGTGCGGTTGAATGGGACCTCACATATATATTTTTAATGTAATATTATTACAAAGTCAAAAAAATTAAAAAAATAATAAAAAAAAAAAAACTATCTCCGAATCTTTTTGGTCAAATATCTCTAATAAAAAAATATTGATGATGATAATGATGTTGATAATTTCCAAAATGGCTGACAGTCAGCTAATACACACCTGTGCACACTTACCTATTGCTTGCATCTGTTTTAATTGGCTGGTGTCTTATTAGGGATAGCATTTTATAAAGAGATTTTTTAAACATAGAGCTTCCTCTCTTGATTTTTCCTGAGACATGCTGCTAGAGGCTCCCCAGAGAGTCACTGGGGAGTTCTGGGGAGCTTATATGAAGCAAACCTCGCCTATCTTGTGTTTGACAACCCAATGCTGCCAACTATTTGAGGACTGACAAAGTCAGTAAGCCAGGGAAGACTCGGGAAAGGGGTACATACAAGTTAAAGGAACTGACAAACAGCAGATGTTTCAACAGTCCGAGGAGACATCTATTAAGCAACCTCTTGACAGTTCTGCCTTCCCTATTGCTGGTTGCAGGGAGTGCTCATGGCTGCTCAACTTCACCAAAACCAAGATGCTCCAGGAGCTCCAGCTACTTCAAAAGCCATACGGCCAAAGGAAGTCACAGAAACTACAAATGGCAGCAGGGGCACTCTGGACTCGTTCCCCTGAATAGAGCACTTTGGTAGGTAGAGCAGCTGAAACAACTGTAGCACAACATGGTCAACAGTGGCATCTGAGACTGACAAAGTCGAGGTAAGATCCAGATCCCACTTGGCTCCTTGAGATTTGAAAGCATTATGCGTCTTTGACCACAAGACTACTGCTGCTTTTCAATCTAACTTGCATTTTTTGGTCATGGGGAACAAGAAGGTAAAGCAACGCACAGCAATGCCAACACAAGAAATTCACCTGCTGCATCTGAGGTTGAGTGTGGGAGAGGTTACAAATGTGAAAAAAGTAGCAATAAAATGCAAACATTCTGATTCTATAAAAGAAGACTAAGTCCATGCATAAACAAGTAAAGATGGATCATGTAAGTGGATTAAAGTTTCATGATCCTAGCATGTTATCTCAGAGTGTAGGTACAATTGGGACACTGTCCAGCCATGAAGATCTGGCTTAAAATGGACAAAAGCTCAGAGAGATGGGTATCTTACAAAGTAAGAGATATCATGCTATAATGAAGACAGCCCAGATTTTGGATCCAGATAAACCTGGGCTCAGATCCTAGATCTTTCTTTAAATGTATATTTTGTGACCTCGGCCAATTTAGCCTCAATTTCCTACTTGTCAAATGGGACTAATAACACCTGTTTACTAAGGGTTAATGAGGATGGACTAAAATAGTATGCATAGAGACCCTAGCAAAATGTTATGGAACATATTAAGTGTTCAGTAAATGGTTATTCCTCTTCCCTCAACTTTGTCCCATTTTTCCTTGGTCTCTTAGATTTGGGCCTAGGGAGGCCAGAAAGTGAAGGGAGACTAAGCATGACACTTCTTTTCTCCTAACTATAACTAAAGACTAACCATTTCTGACTTCTGTGATCTGAAAGGCTCTTCCAGAACAATCTGGGGCATATAGGAGGGAGGTTAAAATGAACAACTCATTAAACTAGAACATTTAAGATACTAGTACAAGAGGTAGTAGGGAAAATTTAATTACTTCTAAAGCTTCCTTGGTCTGCTCGGCAATTCTTGGCCACAAAGATTTCAAAGAGATGGGCTTGATGGGGTATGGGTTTGTTGGGGTAGAGTATGCTGCGGGAGGCTTAGGAATCCTCCAGCTTCACTCCAAATGCCTGATAATGATCCTCATTCATGATGATCTCATACTGACTCATCAGAGAAGTCTAGAAATTGAAGAGCAGGGCCTTTTCCAAGAGTGGAGGAAAGGAAGAACAAGAAAGAAAGAACTTTGCTAGGAAGGATGCAAATAGAAAGGTTGTCAAGCAGGCTGCACTACTTACCTTGCCTAAGATCAGCTATGAAGATTTCTCCCAGACAAATTTTATGGACCTAAAGACCAGACATTACAGATAATTTAATTTAGAAAATGGCTGAAAATTACAAATGCTTATTAGAGTTAAGTTGTTTCCCTAGCTAGACTCTGCAGGTGCTTTAAGAACTGCTGGGAAAAGCAAACATGTTACAAATGTGCCACACTTTTTATATAAAATCAGAACTCCCTATGTTGAATCTGCTTGAAGGTAAATTAGGGGTTATTTCTATGTAAAAAGTGTCACACCAGGATTTCTTCCAACGCTGCATTTTAAAATGGTTTTTGTCCATATGCTGCTCCTCATGAATGTGCCTATTGGGCAAAGGCAAGAAGTCCTGTATGAAGAATGAAAGCGGTGATGATATATGAAAAGTCCTGGAAACCAAGCATACAACTTTCAGTTTTTATATACAGTGGGCCAGAATGATGAGCACTGAGTGAAAAAAAATGCTCCTTGCTGGACACAACTCTTGCCATTTGTTCAAATGCCTTCTCATTTTTTTTTTCATCCTGTGCTAGCAACAAATCATGAGGAACAATTGATAAAGTGACCCAAGGGGTTGAAATTATAAATGTGGCATCTGAATAGTTGGGTTGGAATGAAACATTGCCACAAAGTTGCTATTTGCACCAAGATCTCTTGTGATATGTATTGTATTCTGAAGCTATATATTCTTGCTAGGACCTATAAAGTACAGATTTTGGCACACAGACAGGCCATGTGTGTCAGCTATAGTTCTTTTGGCGAAGCAGGAGAAATTATCACTTAAGAAGGGAATAAAATTAGTTTCTATTAAAATTAAAGGAAAGCATTAGCTGACTTCATTAAGACAAGTCAGAGTCATTAGGAAATCAAATTACATGTCTGAAATCATGAAGTCCACAGATAGGGCAATAAGTATGGAATCTACTTCTCTTCTAAATGTATTCAGCATTACAAAAACCCCTACCAGAAACATAATTCATTCTTTTATACCCTTTTCTTTGTTAGAGTTCTAGAACTTTACATAAGAGGCTAAAATGATCCCACATTGTACAAGATTGTTATTCTTGTGTTTATTCCTCTAGTTGTATTCTGGTCAAAGAGAGTCTATAGAACCTAGAGTCACTATAAAGTTAGCCAAGTCTTTATTTATATTTCCAGAACACTGACATATCAATCGTAATCTCAGAAGGAAATAGATGGTACACCCAAAGAGTGTGATTGAGGAGGATTTAACATAGGGTCGTTTTTACAAAGGTGTGAACAGGGTAAGAGAAACCAAAAAGGACTGTGAAGGACCTAGGGACTAACAACCAAGGGAACCTGTTACCATGCCCAGGCTTGAAGGAGCCAGGAGAGGGAGTAGTGTCATTAGAACTTATTAAGAGAAGTTCTATGGGAGTGGGGCTCCCAAACAGGAGTTGAGGACCTTAGTAGAGGATTGCAGCAACTTCCAAGAGCATAGTCAGCTTGGGTGTGGGGTGAGAAACATCCTACTCAACTTCTCTATCTTCCCATCCTTTGATCTGCTAGTGATTTCCATTGACCAAATGTAACCAGATGCCCTACATAGGGAGCCAGGATACAAGCACATAGAAATCAGCTTCCAGAGGCACAAAGAAGAGCAAAGCAGTGTGAAGAATGTATTTGGAGGAGCAAAAGAAGAATAACCAGAACTCTCTTTACTTGGGAAAAGAAGAAACTGAAGCAGGTCAAGATAAAATTCTCTTTAACAAGGAGAAGGGAAACTCTCGAGTAATTGATATAATAATCATTTTTATACCTTTACCATATGATTTTAAAAAGAATTCTAACCTCATTGTTCCTTCCTATCAGCACCACAACTACTACCACTATTCAACTGTCACTCTGTTAAAGCCGTACCTGCTAACCATCAAGGTTTTCAGATTTGTGTCTTGACTCCTCTGAGGGACAATGCCATTTGTAACCAATTACCTTCTTTCTCCAGGATTTAGAGTGTTCTGGAAAGAAGTAAAGCATAATTATTTAAAAAATAACTTTAAAAAAATAAAGAAATAGAGTAACAGACTTGCAATTAGTAGACCTTATCAGTTGGGTATAGTCAGAGAGAGAGACAGTCAATGAGATCCCGCCAAAATCACTGTGCATTCCCAGGTTACACCCACTGAGGAGACAATTCAGAGACTTCACACTACAAAGTAAAATCAACTTCACTAAAATGATATAGTCAATCACTAACCAAATAACCAAACAAACCACAATTACTAAGCCATGGAGATGGAGAGACCAGTACCCAGAGTTGGTACAATAAATTATCTAAAATGTCCAATCATCAACCAAGAATTATGAGACAAGCAAAGAAACAGGAAAATATGCCACATACGTGGGGAGAGGAATCAAGCATAGAAACTGTCTGTGAAAATGAACATATGTCAGAATTAACAGGCAAAAATTTCAAAGTAGCCATAACTGAAAATGGGAGGATTGCATCCAGCATCCAGGTGGAATCTGACCCTCCTCTTGACATAGAGGTGCAATGGACACAACCAATCCAATGTCCACATAGAAGAGGTGGCATTGGAATGGGAAAAGTGGACATAGTGGACGAAGGGTATGGGGAAAGGCAGGAAGAGATGAGAGGTGGAGGCGTCTTTGGGACATGGAGCTGCCCTGGATGGTACTTCAGAGGCAATCACCGGACATTGTAAATCCTCACAGGGCCCACTGGATGGAATGGAGGAGAGTATGGGCTATGATGTGAACCAATGTATATGAGGTGCAGAGGTGCCCAAAGATGTACTTACAAAATCCAATGGATGTGTCATGATGATGGGAACGAGTGTTGTTGGGGGGGGGAGAGGGGGGGTGGGGGGATGGGGTTGAATGGGACCTCACATATATATTTTTAATGTAATATTATTACAAAGTCAATAAAAAATAAAAAAATTTAAAAAAAAAACATATTCAAAGAATGAAAGGAAACCATGTTTAAAGAATTAAAGGAAATTATGATAACAATGTTTCATCAAATAGAGATTACCTATAAAGAGAGATTCAGTATCAAAAATAATGGAAATTTCAGAGCTGGAAAGCACAATAATAAATGAAAATTTTATTAGCGGAGAACTACACTAAATTTGAATTTGCAAAAGAAAGTATTCGAAAATTTGATGATAGATCAATAGAGATTATAAAATCAGAAGAAACATGGGAAACGGACTTTGGCCCAGTGGTTAGGGCGTCCGTCTACCATATGGGAGGTCTGCGGTTCAAACCCCGGGCCTCCTTGACCCGTGTGGAGCTGGCCATGCGCAGCGCTGATGCGCGCAAGGAGTGCCGTGCCACGCAAGGGTGTCCCCCGCGTGGGGGAGCCCCACGCGCAAGGAGTGCGCCCGTGAGGAAAGCCGCCCAGCATGAAAAGAAAGAGCAGCCTGGCCAGGAATGGCACTGCTCACACTTCCCGTGCCACTGACGACAACAGAAGCGGACAAAGAACAAGACGCAGCAAATAGACACCACCAAGAACAGACAACCAGGGGAGGGGGGGAAATTAAATAAATAAATAAATAAATAAATAAATAAATAAAAAGAAAAAAAAAAAAAAGAAGAAACAGATAGAAGAAAGAATGCAGAAAAATGAACAGAGCCCCACAGAAATGTGGAACACTATTAAATACACCAACGTATGTGTAATGGGAATGATGGAAGGAGAGGAAAGAGAAAAAGGTAGAAAAAATTTTGAAGAAATAATGTCTGCAAACTCCCCAAATTTGGTGAAAAACAATCTATACATCCAAAAAGCTCAACTAACTCCAAGTAGGAAAATAACAAAGAGATGCAAACCCAAACACATTATAGAAAAAATACAGAAAGTCAAAGACGAGAAAATCTCAAAGAGAACAATGACTTGTCCCTTACAAGGGAACTCCAATAAGATTAAGAGCTGACTTTTCATGGAAAACATTGGCTGCCAGAAAGCAGTGAGAACATTTTGAAAGTCCTCAATGAGTTATGTTTGGCCTGTATATAGAGCAAGCTTAAAGTGTCAACCCTCAACCAATGACAAATGGTCATGAGAAATACCCTGGCTTCCTTGCTCTTCAGTTTGAAATATTCTGAGATGTGTTCTCTACATTCTCTCCTATATGTCCCCAATGAGACTGAGCCTCATTTCCCATGGCATAACATGTTCATTAGCATAACTTGTTTTGACTTCTATTTCTTTAATTCCCCAGTTCCATACTAGTGTTTCTCAGGATCATCTTCCAAATAAACTACTTACACTCAAACCTTTGTCTTAGGTTCTATCACTAGGGAAATAGTAATACAACCTAAAATGGTTTCCATTACAGCACAACTTCCTGGTTTTCCTAATACTACCCTGGCAACTTCTTCTCTGTCAACTTTGTGTTCATAAAATCTTACAAACATTCCTTTTAATGTTTGTATTCTCAAGGTTTTTACCATTAGATATTTGCATCTCACTCTATGTTGTTTCACTGAGTGATTTTATGCATTCCCCTGGTTTCGGTTACCATCTATATGTTGGTAACTCTTATATCAGAGTCCCAACAGGAATCTGAAGGCAGACTCAACTTGGACTAATTTGAGGAGGTTTTATTTATAGAAGAACTTTTACCAAAGGAAATACAAAGGAACTAGTGCAGCAGCAGAGGTGTCACCACCAACAGGCCAGAAAGATCAAAGGGTAGGAGAGGTTTGCAGAACACAGGAGAAAGCCATGAAGAGCAGGCTGCTTAGTAGGTGTAGTGATCTTCTGCTAAGGAACATAGATAGCTCAAAGTAACTTCACAGGAGGGAACCAAGGAAATAAATAATCTGATTTTACTCTTCTCCCTCCTTCCCAACTCCTGTCAAAACTACCCACGGTATTAACCCTACGAGAAGTCAGAAGGCATACAAAACAAGTTAGAGCCAAATGAAGAGTAAACATGGAGGGGTAAATGGAAAATAAGCATAAAAATAAATTTGAAACTTGTGCCAGATAACTATTTTCTTGACACATCCAACTGTGGGTCTCACTAGTTTCTCAAGCTCAGTTTGTCCAAATAGAACTCTCCTTCTCATCCTTGACAAGTCCCTCTCCTACCTCAACACTATATCTCACCATTCCCCCAGTCTACCTCCTTTATATCATGCAGAATTGTAGATTTTGCTTCATCTCTGCAATCACTCTTCTAACTAAAGCCCCCAATACTTCTTGACTAGACTATAAGTGCATCCTAATTGATATCTTTGCCTCCACTCTGCTTACCCTCCAATTCAATCTCCATGATGCTAGTTGGCAGGATTTTCTAAAATAAACAACTGACCATGGCCCACTTTATTGGAGTACATCCCCATCCCAGGTCTTTTCATAAGTTTTAGCATAAAGTAAAATTTGATTTTGGTGTTACCAACTCAATCTTATTTCTCTAGCCTCATTTTTGCCATTCCAGCCTTTCCATTTATAATAAGCTACATGATACTTTTTTCCAAGATATGATTGGTTAACTTTCTTGCCCACCAAGATTTTGCACATACTTGGAACACCATTCTGCCCTCTGTCTTCTCCTTCTTGTGAATAATTCTTTTTTTTTTCAAATCTCAGTTTTGAAGTCACTTCCAAAAGGGCACTTTTCCTGACTCCAGTCTTACTGGAGTAGGCAACTTATTGCTGTGCTTCTTTAGTACCCTGTGCTTTCCCCCATCGTACCCTTCCTCATAGTCTAGAACAATTGCTTACCTACTTGTCTGTCTTCTCACAAGCCTGGAAGCTTCATGAGGTCAACTAAATAAGAATCTTAATATTGAAATGTTAGAAACATTCCAGTTAAAATCAACAATTGGGAAAAGATATGATTACCATTTCTATGCAACATAGCACTGTCTTATCTAGAGCTATAGGACAATAAAATAAATAAAATCAAGACAAACAGTGTTATCATTCGCAGACAATATAACTGACAATATAGAAAACCCAATATAGTCAACAAAATAGTAAATTCATTATTTAAATGTTAAGCAAAATTGCTGGATATAAAAGCAATATAAGTAAAACCAATTGTATTTTGATACATTGGTAATGAATTAGAAAATTTATATTAAAGTATAACATTTTAAAGCAACAACAATATTAGGTGTCTAGTAATAAATTAACAAACGTTGTACAAGACCTTAAAGATAAAATTATAAAATTTGGAGTTGAAGAATGTTAACCACCACACCATGGAGCCTAGAGTGCCTACAACTGAAAGTAGGAGGATTGCATCCAATATCCATGTGGAATCTAAGCCCCCTCTTGACATAGATGTGGAATGGACACAACCAAGCCAAGGTCCACGGGAAAGAGGAATACAGTAAGGATTAGAGTGGACTTAATGATATTCTATTCATCAACTATTGTGATTAATAATCGAGAAAATGTGGCATTGGTGTGGAAAAAGCGGCCATGGTAGCAGCTGGGTGCAGGGAATGGGAGGAAGAGATGAGATGTGGAGGCATTTTCGGGACTTGGAGATGTCCTGAGTGGTGCTGCAGGGACAATTGCCAGACATTGTATGTCCTCCCATGGCCCACTGGATAGAACATGGGAGAGTGTGGGCTATGGTGTGGACCACAGGCCATGGGGTGCAGCGATGCCCAGAGATGTACTCACCAGATGCAATGGATGTGTCATGATGATGGGGGAGAGTGTTACTGTGGGGGGAGTGGTGGGGTGGGGGCGGTGGGGGTGAATGGGGACCTCATATTTTTTTAATGTAATATATTTTTTAAATGAATAAAATAAAAATTTTTTAAAAAATTATAAAATTTTAGTGAAAGGCATCAAGATTGATATTAATACAATTTGCACGGATAGAAAGATTCATAGTTAAATATGCCAATTTTCCTCAAATTAATTTATTAATTCAATACAATTCCAACCTAAGTCCAAATGAGGTTTTAGTACAACTTGGTAAATTGTTTCTAAATTTAAAAAAAATGAATGTGCACTTGTAAATGTAGTTAAAGAATTTCATTTCACTTTAAACTTTGTACGACAATGTCCCAAATAATCATCAACAAGAAGGACTTACCTTACTCTTTCTTCTCATTCCTTCCCTTCGTTACACTCCAATTTAAAATATATAAGAGTGTTCATCACCTCCTCTCCTATCCACCATAAAAAAAGAATAAAAATAATCAATTTGGTAACCTCAAAGCTAAAATTATCTATGGATTTAAAGTTAATCCTCTCAAGTTTTTTTAGTAAAACATTATAAGTCCTCTTATTTTTAGAACCCCTAGGATCTCTGTTGAGTCCCCTAAACCCACTTTCTTTACTCTGTCCTTAATCAAGTACCTCAAACTAGTATCAAGATTTTTTGTGTTTGCTAACTTCTAACTAATCCTGAACTGTAGTTTATGAAACAGTGTCATTTTGGCTGATGATAAAGGAAAACAAGTGTCAGCAACCACCTCTGAGCTTTCAGTGGGGCTGCCATCAATTTAAAGGTTTGTATACAAATTAGCTAAATTATCTTAAAGTCAGTCCAGACCCAAACTCCCCACAGCCTTTGAAGGAATAAGGATGGGAGAGACAGTATTAAGAAAATAATATTTATAAATGATACATTTTATTCAATTGCTCTGTACCAAAAATAAGATGCAAGAAATACATTTTATTGATATTTCAATAAAAATGTTTAGTCACTATTAGTAAATACTTTGAGAAGGAATATTGGCTTTAAAATCTGCTATACACGCCAGGCATTGAAGGACAAATATTACATGACCTCACTGATATGAATTAAGCACATTGAGCAGACTCACAGAGCTAGAGTCTGGAAGATAGTTTTACAGGAGACAGACAGGGAGAAGGCAGTGAGTCAATACCCATATGGGCAAAATCTATGATAAGGTAGAAGGGTGTAGTTGTGCAGTGGATGGGCATAACAGTGGTGCAGTGATGCTATTGGGCTGAGCAATGCTGGTATATGAGTTGGTAGGATAGAGAGTGTGGGTTGGGCTGTCCATGGAACTGGGGGGAGGTTTGGGGGAAGGAGCAAATGAACTATGGTGATTTGCGGCTGTGAAATTGAAACTACAACATTGGGAATGTTCTTTTGGCAAATAGGGCAGGGGAGGGTTACTGGTTTAAGGTGTTGGATGTGGGGGACATGCAGGACAGCGTGCACCAGGGAGTGTGTGTGTTTATTTTGTCAGTGTGTTGTATCAGTGGGTGGGGACCCACATAATGAAAGGGAAGGTGCTGGACTCCCATCCTGGGTAGTCCTGTTATGTTCTCAAATAGAGAGAGGGGAGTCTCTTGAGAGCATTGGCAGTACCTAATAGGGGAGGACAGGCTAGTATGTTAAGCCCTCAGTGTCGTTGCAAGTAACTTTGAATCTTGTCCTTTAAGGAGTTAATCTTAGTGGTTACTGTGGGTCCTGAGGGGGGAGGGGGGAGAAGGAATAATAGAATTGATGGAACATGGGGTATTTTGGGGGCAATGGACTTGTTCTGCATGATCTTGAAATGATCGATACAGACCCTGATAAATTTCATCAAAATCTATGGAAGTGTATGGCCCAAAGTGTAAACCATAATGTGGATTGTTGACCATGTAGCAATGTTTCAGTGTTTGTACATCATTTGTAACAAATATACCGTCCACATGTAAGATGTTATTAATAGGGGATGGGGGAAAGGGGGAAAAGGAGACAATGTTGGATATTTGGGAATCTCCTAAATTCTGTCCATGACTTCTGTAACCTAAAGCTTCTTTGAAGACAAAAAGAAAAAAAATAAGACATTGGGGAAATAAACAGAAGAAAATTTCACTGTATATACAAGACAATAGATCTTACAGTGATAAAAGACATGTAAAAATTTTTAATTTACTATTTTAATTGTATTTTTTATTATTTCAATTTTTTAATTTGTATTTTATTTGTTATTTTTAAACTATTACTATTATATCATTTTCCTATTAATTGTATTCAGTTAACTTGTTGGCTTCAATTTCGAAGTAGTTGTGGAACACAGAATGGTTACAATTGTGGCAGGGGAGGATCACTGGTGTGGGGTGACAGAGATGGGAGATGCATGGGAGGTTCACCTGGGCCATACTGACAAGGCATATGGATGTGTTTAAGTGTTCATGGGGCATTGTCGTGGTGGGTGGAGATTTACGCAATAAACTAAAGAATATCAAATTCCCATCCTGGAGAGTTCTGCCACATCCTCTGATGGGATCCCCCTGAGTACAGGGGGACAGTGACTAGTAAAGGGGGATGGATCATTGATGGTCCCTTAATAGTGATGACTGTACTTATGAACTTTTACTTTTAAAACTGAAACTTGTCCTAGTATTATAGGATACCTAAGAGTTATCTCCTGAAAGCTTCCTTGTTGCTCAAATGTGGACGCTTTCTAAGCCAAACTCAGCATATAAATGCATTACTGCCCCCTCTGTGTGAGATATGACTCCTGGGAATGAACCTTCCTGGCACTGAGGGATTACTGCCAAGCACCAGCTAGCGGTGCAATCGGAAAAAGACGTTGACCAAAAGGGGGAAAGGATAAAGACAAATGAGTTCATATGGCTAAGAGACTTCAAAGTGAGTCGGGAGTTCATCCCAGAGGTTACACTTATGCACATCTCAGCAGGATCTCAGGATGTTATTGACTGCCAAAGTAAATATTGCCCCAAATAGTGGGACTCCTTAGGGTTCTTGAGACATCCAGACACTAGGCAGAGCAGACAGCTCAGGAGTTTGGTGCCCTGCCTTTGGAATTTATGCTCCCCAGTGTGACAGAGTTGGACTCAGTTGTGGTTCCCCCACACATGGCCCTTCTGTTTGAACCTGTAGTTAGCACTAGAGTTGATAGGTGCATGTCCAAGGGACTTAAATCTTTGGGCTGTTCCTGTCCCAGTTGGGCTCTGAATCTCAACAGTTGCAACACCTACTTTCCAGTTCATTGGACTCACCCAGGACAACTGGCAAGGAGATAAAGATGGATGGTGTGATGGTTAGGCTAATGTGTCAACTCAGCCAGGTAATTTTGCCCAGTTGTTTGGTAAAGCAAGCACCAGGATAATTGTAATACAAGGACATTAATGGACTTTAGTCACCAGTGAGTTTGCTGTATAGATGGCTGATTACATCTACATCAACCAGGGAGATTGCCATCAGCAATGAGTGACGCTTTATCCAATCAGTGGAATGCCTTAAAAGGGGAAGTGATTTCAGCATTCAGAGAGAATTTCCCAGCTCATTTTTGGACAGCCAATGTCTCCCGGAAACTCAAGGACCTTCACTGGACTTTCATCAGAGCCTCTGGTTTGCAGCCTACCTGTGGAACCTGGACTTTTGCATCCCCACAGTCACATGAGAGACTCTTATAAAATCTCATGCCATTTAAAGATATCTCCTGTTGATTCTGTCTCCTTAGATAAAACTAACTAATACATAGTAAAATTTGTGAATTTATAAAACTAACATGCATATCATACAGGGCTTCCTTACATCACCCCAACACCAACACTTGCATTGTCATGGAACATTTGTTACAAGCTATGAAATAGCATCATCAAAATATTACTACTAACTATAACCCATATCTTACATTTGGTGTATTTTCCTCCAACCCACCCAATTATTAACACCCTGTATTAATATTATATATTTGTCACAGTTCATGAGAGAATGTTCTCATATTTGTCCTATTAACCACAGTCCATCTTCCATCACTGAATTCCCTGTATTACACAGCCCCATATTTGTATTCACAGTATACACTCAGTGGCTCTTATTTTCATCATAGTTGTGCTGTCATCATCTCAATTTTAGAATGTTTTCACTACTCCAAAAGGAAAAATCTGATACTCCCTTATATCCCCCAACAGATGCCTCTTAGAATTGGTATAATATCATTGTCATCATTTCTGCAAAAATATTACAATATTACTGTTAACTATCATTCATATTAGCTGTAATTTTCCCATGTAACACCATACTCTTAATATTTTTCAAAAGAAGAAGCCATCATCTTGAGAATGAATCTCAGACTTTGAAATTGAAGGAGCATGCCCTGCAGATTTACTGACCTGTAGAGGACCCATGACTCATGATTTCCTCCCAATTTCTCCTTATTGTAATGAAAATGTTTATGCTTTGTCTGTCCATTTGTGTATTAGAAAAAGACAAATTGTTTTGTAAGTTTCAGAGGTCTACAGCCAGACAAGACTTTGCCCCAAGACAAATCGTATTTCTTTAAATTGATTGTGATATGATTTTTACTTGCATTGCTATTGACTTAAGGTTTTTTGAATATTGTAATGCCCTTTTTGGAATTCAGAGGGTGGAGTGAAGCAGTTTGGCATTATTTATGAATTTCAAAAATATATACTGTATTATGTTTATAAACTGGTCTGCTCCTCTGGGCACATTAGATTATATTGGATTCAGAGGTTTCCCTTTTACGTGATTAAATGATGATGGGGATTTTGATTGGGCCATGTCAGTAGGACGTTAAGTCCCCACCCCCTTGGTGGGTGAAGAGTCAGAGAAACTGCACCACAGAGAAGGGAGGTTGAAGTTTTGAGCTGGAGCCCAGGAAGTAAACACATGGAAGAGAGCAGAGAAACTGAGCCCAAAGAGAAACGAGCCCCAGGAGAGAGAGAGACAAGACTTATCCCAGCCTACAGCTGATACTGGAAGAAGCTGGGACCATGGAGCCTTCAGAGGAAGAGGAAGGCTGGATATCAGCAGTCATGCTGCTCCAACATGTGGCAACAGGCTTTGGTGAGGGATGTGATTTATGCTTTATGGCCTGGTAATTGTAAGCTTCTACCCCAAATAAATACCCTTTATAAAAACCAACATATTTCTGGTATGCATCAGCATCCCTTTGACTGATTAATACAGACAGCAACCATCTCAAGGAACAGAGAGCATCTGCAACTGCAAGCAAGATAGCCCCATCCATTTGCCCCATGGGATCTAAGCCTCCTATCAGTTAGAGGCAGAGTGGGCATCACTATCCCAGAATCCTCAGGATTGGGGGATGAACAATGGACTAGAGTGGACTTACTGTAATTCTACTATAACTTATTGTGATTCTAGCAATGGAAGAACTGTTATCATTGATGTGGAGACAGTGGCCACTGGAGGTTCATAGGGCAGGGAGAGGGAAAAACTGGTGTAATATGGGGGCATATTCAGGACTTGGGAATTTTCCTGAATGACATAGCAATGACAGATACAGCCATTATATATCTTGTAATAACTTACAAAATTGTGTGGGATAGAGTGTAAACTACAATGTAAAATATAATCCATGCTTAATGGCAATGCTCCAAAATGTGTTCATCAATAGTAACTGATGTACCATACTAATGAAAGATGTTGTTAGTATGTGAAAATGTGCAAGGGGTAGGGAGAAGGGCATATGGGAATACTCCATATTTCTTATGTAAAATGTATGTAATCTAAGTATATTTTTTAAAAAATAAATAAAGTGTATTATTTTTTTAAATTTCTCTGTGTATATGTATACACACATACTCTGAGAGAACATAGAACATAGCTGTCGGCGTTTTGTGGCTTACAGATCTTCTGCATGAGGAAGAATGAGCCTAGGAAAGAGATGGGAGAGAAAGAAAGGTCTCTAAGAGGTAGGAGTGGACGAAATAAAAGGGGACTATGCACAGTGTAGGAAATCTTCAGTTAGAATATTGGTGACTGATCTGGGGTTCAGAAAATGAGTGTGACTTCCAACTGCTTAAAGTTGAAGATGTTAAGGGTTGAGATGAGGCAAGGGTTTTGGAAAAGAGAGAGATTTGTAAGGCAAGGTAGGAATGAGATTTCGGACGTAAAAAAGATCTGGAAGTCCCTAAGGGGGAGTGGGCTAAAAAGATTTTTATGATGGAAAACTGCTTCTCAGTTAGAAATGTCATTCCCCCTCTACAAGTTTGTTTTCTGGACTTGAAAAAGACAGTTCCTTCAACACCTTCATTAAAATTTCCTCTCCTCACAATTCATCTGTTCCTAGCCTCCATGTTACTCAAATGTGGCCAGTCTCAAAGCCAAACTCAGCATATAAATGCAATGCCTTCCCCCCAGCATGGGACATGACACCTGGGGATGAGCCTCCCTGGCACCGAGGGATCACTACCAAGTACCAGCTGATGAAGTAACTAGAAAATGACCTTGAATTAAAGGTTCAATGCGGACCAGCAGAATATCCCTGTCTACATATAATAACAGGACTTTAAAATGCTGTTTGACCTAAAGTAAGGGGGAAATGGAAAGGACAAATGAGTTTATATGGCTATGAGTCTCTAAAAAAGAGTCTGTAGGTTGTCAGAAGGATTGCCGTTATACACACCTGAGCGGAGTCTCAGAGACAGATAAAGTAGATACAACCCCAGGTATTGGTTCTTTTGAGGGCTAAAGAGACCCACAGGTTCTATGGTCATGGCAGATGGAGTTCACTGCCATGCCAGTTGGCCCTTCTTTGGAGTTGGTGTCTCTGCATGATGGAGCTGGACTCAGATGTGATCTCTTTTCACAAGCCTTTCATGCTACTTTACTGGAATTGTAGTTGGTGTCAGGGTTTAAGATACATCTAGGGGATTTGAATCTCTGGACTGACAATATGATAGCCAGGCCCTGAGCCTCAACAGACTTCAGCTCCCAAATTCTGATTTATTGAACTTACCCCACTCAGCTAACTTGGAGTTGAAGAATGTCAAGCACCACACCATGGAGCCTAGAGTGCCTACAACTGAAAGCAGGAGGATTGCATCCAGTATCCATGTGGAATCTAAGCCCCCTCTTGACATAGATGTGGAATGGACACAACCAAGCCAAGGTCCACAGGAAGGAGGAATACAGTAAGGATTAGAGTGGACTTAATGATATTCTATTCATCAACTATTGTGGTTAATAATCGAGAAAATATGGCATTGGTGTGGAAAAAGCGGCCATGGTAGCTGCTGGGTGCGGGGAATGGGAGGAAGAGATGAGATGTGGAGGCATTTTCGGGACATGGAGATGTCCTGAGTGGTGCTGCAGGGACAATTGCCAGACATTGTATGTCCTCCCATGGCCCACTGGATAGAACGTGGGAGAGTGTGGGCTATGGTGTGGACCACAGGCCATGGGGTGCAGCGATGCCCAGAGATGTACTCACCAGATGCAATGGATGTGTCATGTTGATGGAGGAGAGTGTTACTGTGGGGATAGTGGTGGGGTGGGGGCGGTGGGGGTGAATGGGGACGTCATATTTTTTGAATGTAATATTTTTTAAAAAATGAATAAATAAAATAAAATTAAAACAAACAAACAAAAAAAACACAATTCATCTGGTCCTATTTCTAGTATGGCCTTTAGAATCCAGTATTATCCCACACCCCCAATCCTACCACATACAAGTCTAAATGAGCCTGTATGTTGAGACCTAACACGATGCCCCTACCACCAACACTACCAACTCACACATTTTCCCTGAGAACCCCAATGGCCAGATACAATGATCTCAGATACTTTGCCAACTTAGTTTTCCAGGGACCTTTTGTGAAAATTCAAATAATTAAATCACCCCTTTTTACTTATAATAAATATTTTTCATATTAATATAATCAATGTGGCAGTAACTGATATTAAAATTTATATCCTTTGTTAATATATTAATAACTAAGCATTAGTGTAAAACATGCCTTTCTAGCTCTGTTTCCTAACTGATGAACTAAGAGCCCTCATATTCGCTGCAATGCAGTTCAATGAACACTTACTGAATACCAATGGACTAATCACTTTGCTCTCAGCTAAGAAATAGGCTGAGAAGTGAAAAAGCATCCCCCCTGTCTTCAGGAGGTTTGTGATCTATAAAGGGTGAAACGGCATATTCATGATTACATCAATGCAAGGCAAAATGGGATAGTGTCTTGAAAGAGAGAAGTACAGGAACTACGGGAGCACAGAGGACAAAGAGGAATTCCATTTGGTTGAGAGTCTTCAATAGAAATCAGAAAGAAGCTGGTATTTGAGATGGGCCTTAAGGAATGGGAAGACTTACTTTGAATAATGGAATGCAGAGTAAGGAAATGAAAGAGTTTCCTTTAGGCTAGCAAGGGTTGAAACTAAGTCAGTAGCTTTTGTTAAAGTAGATAATAGAAATATGGGGAGTTGAAAAGTGGTACTACTCGATGGCATAAATAAGAAAGACTGTCCAATATACTAATTTTACAGATGAAGATAATAAAACTAAGCAATAGGATGTGACTTCACCACCAAAATATTAAAGATTTAGCATTTGAACTAGTTCTTAAGGAAAGGTTTGCATTCTTGTTTACAACAATAATAATAGTTATTATCATTACTATTATATCCTAGTGTGTTTCTTGGCAACAAGAGAAACAAATTATATGATACTTAAAATATTTCATCAATCCCTTCTTTTAGATACTCTCACACACCAAAGAAAAAATATACAGATGTCATGAGTTGATCTTTTTTTAGTGCATGGATCCAGAAATATCTATCAGCTCCCCCTTAAGATTTAGTGTTTTATTTAATGAACTACATTTGTAAATAACTTCTAACTTTTATATATTAATAGTGCTTTAGAGTTGAGAAACAATGTTATATATTCCATTTAATATACACAAAAACTTTATGCAGTAGGCATTTGCATTAGTCATCCAAAGGGGTGCTGATGCAAAATACCAGAAATATGTTGGTTTTATAAAGGGTATTTATTTGGGGTAGGAGCTTACAGATACCAGGCCATAATGCATAAGATACTTCCCTCACCAAAGTCTATTTGGAGCAAGATGGCTGCTGACGTCTGCCAGGGTTCAGGCTTCCTGGGTTCCTCTCTTCCCTGGGCTTGTTTCTCTTTGGGCTCAGCCACTTTGCTTTCTCCACAAGGCCAGATGTAGAGTATCAGGCTAACAGCTCTGTCTCTCTCCCCAAGGCCTCTGCCTGTGTTTAATGGAGACTTCTTCCTCACATATCTGCTTCTCTGTGTGTTTACTTCCCAGGCCCCAGGATCAAAACTCCAGCATCAACAAATTCAATGCGATCCCAATAAAAATCAACACATCATTCTTTAATGAACTAGAGAAACTAACTACGAAATTTATTTGGAAAGGAAAGAGGCCCCTAAGAGCCAAAGACATATTGAAAAAGAAAAATGAAATTGGAGGAATCACACTACCTGACTTCAAAACATACTACAAAGCTACAGTAGTGAAAACAGCATGGTATTGGCACAAGGACAGACACATTGACCAATGGAACCAAACTGAGAGTTCTGATATAGAACCTCATATATACAGCCATATGGTATTTGACAAGGCCACCAAACTCTCTCAACTGGGAGAGAATGGCCTCTTCAACAAATGGTGCCTGGAGAACTGGATACCCTTTTGTAAAAAAATGAAAGAGGATTAACAACTCACACTTTATACAAAAATCAACTCAAGATGGATCAAAGACCTAAATATAAAACCCAAGACCATAAAGACCTTGGAAAGCAAAGTAAGGAAGCATCTACAGGATCTTGTAATAGGAAACAGCTTCATAAACTTCATACCAAAAGCACGAGCAGCAAAAGAATAAATACATAAATAGGACTTCCTCACAATTAAAGCCTTCTGCACCTCAAAGGAGTTTTTCAGGAAAGTGAAAAGAGAGCCTACACAATGGGAGAAAATGTTTGGCAACCATATCTGATAGGAGACTTACATCTTGCATATATAAAGAACTCCTGTATCTTGAAAATAAAAAGGCAAACAGCCCATTTAAAAAATGGGAAAAAGATTTGAACAGTCACTTTTCCAAAGATGATATACAAATGACTAGAAAACACATGAAAAAAGGCTCAAAATCCCTAGCTATTAGGGAAATACAAATCAAAACAACAATGAGATACCATCCTACTCCCATAGGACTGGCAGCTATAAAAAAATCAGGAGACTACAATAGTTGGAGAGGATGTGGAGGTATGGGAACACTCATCCACTGCTGGTGGGAATGCAGAAGGATCCAACCATTCTGGAGGACAGTTTGACAGTTTCTCAGAAAGCTAGCTATAAATTTGCCATATGACCCAGCAATTCCACTTCTGGGTATATACCCAGAAGATTTGAAATGAAGGACACAAACTGATATATTCATACCAATGTTCATAGCAGCACTATTCACTATTGCCAAAAGTTGGAATCAACCCAAATGCCCATCAACAGATGAATAGATAAATGAAATGTGGTATATACATACAACGGAATACTACTGAGCTATAAGAACAAATATAGTACAAACAAACGTGATAAAATGGATGAATCTTGAGAACCTTATGTTGAGTGAAGCAACCCAGGCATTGAAGGACAAATACTACATGACCTCTCTGATATGAAATAAGTAAACCAAGCTGTCTCAGAGAGCTAGAGACTGGATGATAAACTCTAATGTAGTTGGAGGGTTGAGGAAAGTTGTGAGCTGACAGCTACTTGGGTGAAATCTATGATAAACTGGAGGTAAGTATTTGTACAGGGAAGGGATAAAATGGGGGCATAGGGATAACTTTGGGTGGGGCTGCGTGGGCTTTAGGGGTGCTAGGGTTGGGAGGATGGGTCAGATTGCCCAAGAAATTGGGGAGAGGGTGAGGGGAACATTTGATCATGGGAGATTGTCAGGTATGTGGTTGAAATTGTGGTGCACAGAAAACCCTTTAGAGAATGTAATATGGAGGGTTTCCTGTTTGGGATGCTTTTGGGGTGGGGCATCTGACACAGGGCAAGCTTCTGGGGAGTGTATGAGTGCCCATTTTGTCATAGTGGATTATATCATTGGGTGGAGACCCATACAATGAGAGTGAAGGTATACCCACATCTTGGGGAGGACTGATGTTCTCAAACAGAGGGAATTGTATCTCTTGAGAGAATCGGTGGCTCTCAATAGGTTAGAGCAGTCCAATATGTCAAGTCCTCAACATTTTTGCAAGTATCTCTGCATATGGTCCCTCAAGTAATGAAGATTGATTGTCACGGTGGGCCCTGAGGGGAGGGGAAAAGAGGTGTTGAACACATGGAATCAGGGTAACTGTGGGGCAATGGAAGTGTTCCACAAGATCATGCCATGATGGATATAGGTCATGTTAAATTACACCAAAAAATGTATAAAAGTCTATAGGCTAAAATGTAAACCATAATGTAAAACATAAGAAAACTAAAAATTTAGAAAATTGTATAGTCTAAAATATAAACCATGTTGTAAACCCAAACGGAACCAATTTTGAAAGCTATCGTTTCAATATCTGTACATTAGCTGCAGCAAATATAATACGAACATGTAAAAAGATCACTATTGGGGAAGGGACAAAGGGTTTGATGTTGGATATGTGGGAATACCATATATTATATATGTGAATTACTGTCATCTAAAACTTACGTCAAGAGAAACTTAATAATCAGGAAAAAAAAAGAATGAAAGGAAGTAGATACTGAGGAAGAAATTGCCTTGCCACTGTACATACAGGGCAATACCTGTAGCAGTGATGAAAGGCAAAATGTCAAAAACAAAGCTTTTTCATTTTATCATTTCTTTGATACCCCAATTTATTTTTCCTTTATTTAATTCTTTTAAAATTTCTATGTATTCTATATCTAACCTTTAAACCCACCTCTATATTCCATTTTTCTATTAATGGAATCTGGCAATATATTGGGCTTCCTTTTTTAAGAAGTTTTGGACTACATAGAGGTTCAATTATGGCAGAGGAGGAGCACTTGTGTGGGGTGTCATTAGTAGGGGGCACACGGTTGGGAGGGAGTTCTCCAGTGCATGTATACAGGGTACATAGAAAGGTTTGGATATTTTCATAGTGGTTTCAGTTGGAAATGACAGATGAGAGAGTGCTGAATTCCTGACCAGGGGAGCTCTATCACATTCCCCAATGGAACAACAACAATCCCCCAAGTGCAATGGCAAAGACCAATAAAGATGGAAGGTCCAACAATGAGCCCTTGATATTGATGGCTCTGATTATGAGCCTGTGTGCCTGAAATATGAACTAGGCCTATACCTGTGGGGTGCCTAAGAGTTACCTCCTGAGAGCCTCCATGTTGCTCAAATATGGCCACTCTCTAAGCCAAACTCGGCATGTAGATGCACTGCCTTCCCCCCAGCATGGGACATGACTCCCAGTGATGGGCCTCCCTGGCACTGAGGGATTACTACCAAGCACCAGCTGATGATGTAACTACAAAAAGACCATGAACAAAGAGGTCAACTCAGACCGGCAAAATATCTCAGCTTACATGTAATATCAGGTGTTAAAAACTACTTTTTGATTTTGGATAAAAAGGGGGAAATGGAAAGGACAAGTGAGTTTATATGGCTAAGAGTCTCCAAAAAAGAGTAGGGAGGTCATCAGGGGGTGATGCTTATGCACGCCTCAGCAGGGTACTACCAGAGACAGCCAAGGTAGATGGAAACCCAGGTGCTGGTTCTCCTGAGGGCTTCAGTGACCCACAGGTTCTATGGTGAAGGCAGATGGCTCTGGAGTTCAGGGCCATGTCAGTTGGCCCTACTTTGGAGTTTGTGTTCCTGAATGATGGAGTTGGACTCAGATATAACCTTTCTACACATGCCTCTTCTGTTAGTTTTACTAGACCTGTGATTGGCGATTGGGTTGGTGTATACTCAGGAGACCTGAAACTCTGAACTGTCCATGTGACAGCCAGGCCCTGGGCCTCAGCAGACTTGCAACTCCTACCCTCTGGTTTCTTGGACTTACCATGGCCAGCTGACAGGGAGGTGAAGAGGGTCAACCACCACACCAGAGACGCAAGAGTGCTTACAACTGCAAGCAGGAGAATTGCACCCATTATCCATGCGGAATCTAAGCCCCCTCTTGATGTAGAGGGGGACTGGACATAGTCATCCCAGGTCTATAAGATGGAAGAATAGAGTATGGATTAGAGCGGACTTACTGGTGTTCTGCTGGGGAACTATTGTGATTACTAAGGGAAGAAATTGTAGTAGTGATGTGGAGAGGGTGGCCGCGGTGGCTGCTGGTGGTTGGGAGAGGGAAGAAGAGAGATGGTGTGGGGGCATTTTCAGGATTTGAAGTTGTCCTAGGTGGTGCTGCAGGGATGGATGCTGGATGTCGTGTGTCCTGTCATGGCCCACTGGCTGGACTGGGAGAGAGTGTGGACTACAATGTGGCTCACTGTCCATGTGCTGCAGCAGTACTCCAGAATGTATTTGCCGGGTGCAGTGGATGTGCCACAATGATGGAAGAGTTTGTTGATATAGGAGGGGTGGGGTGGGAGGGGTGGGGGTTGTGTGGGGACCTCATGTTTTTTAATGTAACATTTAAAAAAAATAAAACAAAAACAAACAAGCAAAAAAAAAACTCCAGCATCAAAACTCCAACTAATTCCTCAGCTCTGCTGTGTAGTTTTATCTGTAAGCCCCCACCCACCAAGGGGGCAGGGACTCAACATCCTACTGACATGACCCAATCAAAGCCTTAATCATTATTTAATCAAGTAAAAATGAAACTCTAAATCCAATACAATCTAATGTGCAAACAGGCCAGTTTACAAACATAATCTAGTATCTGTTTTTGGAATTCATAAATAATAACTAACCACTACAGCATTATTATCCTTACTTTAGCAAATGATGAAACAAAAACAAAGACAACTTAAATAAATCCCCTAGTACCCAAAATCACACAGCAAAAAAGTGCCACAACTAAATTTCAAACATAAATTTCCTGACTTCAAGACCACACTAGGAAGTATTCTTGACTGTATCTACTATGCTGGTGCATACTACCAATCAAATCCTGCATGTTTTGCCTCCCAAACAGTCCTCAAATCTGTCCCCTATTTTCCATGCCTCTTATCCCTGGCCTAATCCAGGTTCTGGTTATCTCTCCCCTGGATGGTTGAAACAGTATGATAACTTTTCTCTGTCTCTACTCTTATCTCCTTTAAATTTAACCTTCATGCAACAAAGTGCTATCCAAATGCAAGTCTGAACATATGTTTATGATATTGCAAATGACAAATGGAAGAACAAGTAAAAAATTGGCAATATTCATTTACACACCTATGATCGTAGCAACATTATTCACAATTGCCAAAAAAATGGAAACATCCCAAGGGTCCATCAACCATGAATGGATAAACAAAATATGCTATATACATGTGATGGAATACTATGCTATTGAAAGAAGAAATGAAATTGGAGCTTGTATGATAACATGGATGCACCTTGAAAACATTATGTTAAGTGAAATAAGCCAGACACAAAAAGGACAAATACTGTATAGTCTCACCAATATGAACGAAATGCAAAGAATAAACACAGATTTAAAAACTAGTGTAGGGAAACAGACTTGGCCCAGTGGTTAGGGCGTCCGTCTACCACATGGGAGGTCCGCGGTTCAAACCCCGGGCCTCCTTGACCCATGTGCAGCTGGCCCATGCGCAGTGCTGATGCACACATGGAGTGCCCTGCCACGCAGGGATGTCCCCTCGTAGGGGAGCCCCATGCACAAGGAGTACGCCCCGTAAGGAGAGCTGCCCAGTGCGAAAGAAAGTGCAGCCTGCCTAAGAATGGCACCACCCACACAGAGAGCTGACACAAGATGACACAACAAAAAGATACAGATTCCCATGCCGCTGACAACAACAGAAGCGGACAAAGAAGACGCAGCAAATAGACACAGAGAACAGACAACCGGGGTGGGGGAGTGGGGAGGTGGGGAGGGGAGAGGAGTAAATAAATAAATCTTAAAAAAAAAAAAACTAGTGTAAAAAAATACTAGTGTATAGGTCACTAAGAGATGGGGTGAGAGCTGAGAAGGGATAGTGATGCTTAATGTACATAGAATTTTTAATTAGCTTGACCATAAAAGTGTGGAAATGGATAGAGTTGATAGTAACAATTCTACATAGTGATGATAACTAACATGGCTGGGTTATAAACGGAATTGTGGCTGAAAAGGGTAGACTAGGGTAGCTGTAAATGTCAATTGAAAGAAAACTAGAGAATAATCTAGGGACTGAATAACATAGGGAACCCAGTGGTGGATGAAGATTGTGGTTAACAGTATAAATATATGAATGTTCTTCTATGAACTAGAACACATGTATGTCACTACTACGAGGTTGTAAGAATACTCTGCTGCATGTGAGAAATGCAAGTAATGTAGCTTATGGACTATAATTAACAGCAATATTGTAATATTCTTGCATCAATATCAAAGAAGGTACTTTGGTAATAATAGGGGGGTATGGAAAAATATACCAAATGTACACTATGGACCATAATTTGTGATAATAGTCTAATGATGTTCTCTTACACAATATATAAGAAATGTTCCACAAGAACGTATGGTGTTGGTGGGGGGGTATTGTATGGGAATTCTACACAGGGGTATTGTATGGAAATTCTACACATTATGTATGACTGTTTTATAAGTTCACAACTTCTCTAATAAAAATCAGCAATATTTTAGCCCAAATGAGCTAATACATTATTATGGTGGTCTTCAAACATGTGGTGCCATGTAGTATCTCTCTCTGTACATGCCTCTGTGGGTTTTGTTTTGTTTAAAACAGTTTTTCTTATTACTTAGTCTTTATTTTTTTTTCTTTATTCTTTTTTTCTTTTATCCCCCACTCCCTTATTGTTGTTCTCTCTCTGTTTTTTTTTTTTTTTTTTTTGCAGTCACTTTCTGCTTTCTGTGACCACTAGCTATGTGTTCTTCCATTCCTGCCTGGTCTGCTGCATCTCTCACTGTCTCTCCTCTGCATGTCCCTTTGTTACATCATCGTGCTGCACCAGCTCTCTGCATCAGGGGCCGCCAGCTCTCCCTGGAGTGCGCTGCCAGCTCTCTTCAGCATGGACCAGCTTGCCTTCACCAGGAGGCCATGGGAATCAAACCTGGGGCCTTCCGTATGGTAGATGGGTGCCCAATCACTTGAGATACAACCCCTACCGGCCTTCAGTGGTTTTATAACCTTATTATGTAGATACGATTAACATTCTCAATACCAATGCCCCCAAATAAAATGGAGCATGTAATAAAGTGGTGCTAAGCTACATATAACCAAGAGCCAGAATATATTATAAAAATATCTTAGTGGTAACAATCAGATGATATTATCTTATCTGTAACAAATGTTCCACCACAGTGTGGTGTGTTGATAGAGGGGTGTTGTTTGGGAATTCTGCACATGTGCACGATTGTTTTACAAGTTTACAACTTCTGTCATAAAAATATATTTAAAAAATAATAATAGGGTGGGTTGGGGGAAAAACACACCAAATGTAAGATAAGGACTATAATTAGTAGTAAGATTTTGACAATATTCTTTCATAATTTCTAACAAATGTCTCATGGCAATGCAAGGTGTTGGTGGAGGGTTGATGTATGGGACCCCTGTATAATGTTATGCATGTTTGCTTTGTAAGTTCACAACGTTTACTATATATTTAATTGTTCATGTATGTTCATATATAAATGATATAAAGATAACACTAATAGGGAGGGTTGGGGGAAAATACTTTGGTTAGTAGTAATATTTTGACAATGCTCTTTAATCATTAGTTTAAAAAGTTTAACAACAATGTAAGGTGTTGGTGTAGGGTGAGTTATGAGACTCATGTATGATGTTACATATGTTTGTTTTGTAAGTTCACAACTATTACTATACACTTATTTTTTATGTATGTTTGTGTGTGGGTGATATATTTCAATAAATTAATAATTTTTAAAAGTACCTTAGTGCCTGTTCTCTTAATATGAGAAACTGCTTTGAAAAAAATCTCTTCTTTTCCAAATTAAATAATTAGTACACCTTTAAAATATCCATATTCTTTTACTTTTCTTCTAATCCTTAAAGCAGACACATAAACTCAAACACATACAATGCTGTGCAATTCCATTAAGATCTCTTGCTCATTAATGAGAATGATACCTCTGATGGAAGTTGCGATTGCTTTCCACTAACACTTGCACACTGATTGGCACCATCTCTATCCTTCTCAGCTCAAATGACTGGCTTTTCAAGTTGCCGAAGGGAGTTTCTCCTCATCATCACAGTGAAATGCCAGACTTGTAATAACCACTGCCTGGGGACTGGAGCTAACACTCTATTACACCAAACTCTGAGAATCAGTTAAACCACCTTATTGAATCAATGAGTAAACTTTCATCAAACACTCTCTCTAAGGCTCTAAAGCACATCTATCCTTTCTATGGATATCCATTTCTCTCTGTTTTTTGCCATCCTTTTTAATTCTCCTATATATCTGTTCATTTTTTATTTTGGCAAAAGATGAATGGTGGATTTGCTAGGCCAGGGAAGTGTGGGTTAGCATAAGACCATTAGATAAATTTTTTAGTGAAGAAGAGAGCCACATGATGGGTCTAGGAGGGGAAAAAAATAAAATGCTTAAGACTGAATTATTAAGAAATATATAAAAGACACCAAAACATCACAAAGCCTTATCTAAGAAGGCAAAAGTGCATGAGAATAAAAGAGTCCTGAATGTGAGGACTCGATATTATATAAATATCAATTCTTCCTAAATGACACAATAAATTGAATGCAATTTAAAAAGCCCAATGAAATTTATTTTGGAACTCAACAGGATTAAACTGACGCTTGTGAGGAAAAATAAATGTATGAATCTATCCAGAAATGTGTGTAAAAAGTGAGTTTATTTGTCTATTTCTTGCTTTATAATGTAGGGTGGCTTTTATTCACATCCTAAAAATTCACCAAAAGTTTTTGAGACTTTGTTTAGTGGGGAATACTCTAAGCTTACCAATGATTAAACACCAAACAAGTCAGTCTTTAACCTTTCTACTATAATTTCTCTAGAAAATAAATCTCATGTCTCTTCTTCTGATGAGATAGACATGTGGCTACAAGGGTAGGGGTTGGAGACTGGGAAGCCTAACAACATTGAATTTAGATTTTTAACCATTCCTTATGTATTCCTATCAACAAAATTTCACTTATGGGATATGACACCCGGGGATGAGCCTCCCTAGCACCGAGGAACCACTATCAACTACTAACTGATGATGCAACTGGAAAATGACCTTATACGGAAGGTTCAATGTGGATCAGCAGAATATCCCTGTCTACATAAAATAACATGACTTTAAAATGCTGTTTGACCTAATGTAAGGGGGAAATGGAAAGGAGAAATGAGTTTATATGGCTACGAGTCTCTAAGAAAGAGTCTGGAGGCTGTCAGAAGGATTGCCCTTATGCACAACTGAGCAGAGTCTGAGAGACAGATAAAGCAGATACAACCCCCAGGTATTGGTTCCTTTGAGGGCTAAAGAGACCCATGGGAGTTATGGTCATGGCCGATGGAGTTAACTACCAGGTCAGATGGCCCCTCTTTGGAACTGGTGTTTATGTGTGATGAATCTGGACTCAGATGGGATCTCTCTTCATAAGACTTTCATGCTAATGTGCTGGAGTTGCAGTTAGTGTTGGGGTTTAAGATATATTTAGGGGATTTGAATCTCTGGACTGACAATGTGATAGCCAGGTCCTGAGCCTCAACAGACTCCAGCACCTACAATCTGATTTATTGGACTCACCACACTCAGCTAAGATGGAGTTGAAGAAGGACAACCACCACACCATGGAGCCTAGAGTGATTACAACTGAAAGTGGGAGGATTGCATCCAGCATCCATGTGGAATCTGAGCCTCCTCTTGACATAGAGGTGCAATGGACACAACCAATCCAATGTCCACATAGAAGAGGTGGCATTGGATTGGGAAAAGTGGACATGGTGGCTGATGGATATGGGGAAAGGCAGGAAGAGATGAGAGGTGGAGGCGTCTTTGGGACATGGAGCTGCCCTGGATGGTGCTTCAGGGGCAATCACCGGACATTGTAAATCCTCCCAGGGCCCACTGGATGGAATGGGGGAGAGTATGGGCCATGATGTGGACCATTGACCATGAGGTGCAGAGGTGCCCAAAGATGTACTTACCAAATGCAATGGATGTGTCATGATGATGGGAATGAGTGTTGCTGGTGGGGGGAGAGGTGGGGTGGGGGTGGTGGGGTTGAATGGGACCTCATATATATATATTTTTAATGTAATATTATTACAAAGTCAATTAAAAAAATTTCACTTATGCTTTTTGTGGTACTTGGGGCCTCCAAATAAAAGCCCTTCTCACTGTTGTTTTTCCACTCCACAGCTACTTAGACCTCAGCCCTTTCTTTTTTGATCAGTCATTTGCCATTCTTCTATTCATTTTCTATCTTTCAAAAAATTTGTTTATATTTCTCATGCGTTGTAGTCTCCTAACCTGTGTATGGTCATGAGTTCGTAAGTGTTTTGCTTCTTTGTTGTTTTAGTAGGATTTGGGGTGGCAGCATAGATAAGCACAGATTTTCATGAGCCATTCTTTTATAGTTTTCTTGTGGTGTAATTCACATACTATAAAATGTACCCATGCCAAGTGTACATTTAAATGTTTAGTAAATCTAGAGTCGTTTAACTGTCCCCATGGTGCAGTTTTAGAACACTTCCTTCACCCCTAAAAGTGCCCTCATACTCATGTGGAGTCAGTACCCACTCACAAACCTAGATCCAGGCAACCACTGGTTTTGTTTCCACAGAATCCTTTTCCTTGAACATTGCATACAAATAAAATCATATAATAGATAGTCTTTCACATCTGTCTTCTTTCACTTAGCATTGTTTTTGAGCTTCTTTCATGTTGTAGAATTTCTCAGTAGTAGTTATTTTTTATTGCTGAGTCGTATTACATTGTATGCATAAGCATGTTTTGTTTATCCTTTCACCAGATGATGGACATTTGGATTAATTCCAGTTTGTAGATGTTATGTAAAATGCTTCTATGAACATTCTCTAACAAGCCTTTGTGGGAACATATGTTTTCATATATCTTGGGAAGGAAATCTAGGGCTGAAATTGTTTGGTTGTGTGGTGTGCTTATGATTAACTATTTAAGAAACTGTCAGACTGTTTTTAAAAGTGACTGCAAATTGGTAAAAGGTTGTTTGTAAATCTTTGGAAATGAATAGAAATGGTGAAATTGTATCATGGTTGTAACAAGCAGAGCTATTATATGGGTATGACAGTGGTTAAAAGGGAAAGTCTAAGATCATGTGTATTACTAGAAGAAAAGCTAAAAACTGTAACATGGGACTGTATAAGATAGTAAAAATCATGTAAAAGACGAATACAGATGATATTGCATATATAAAACTGTTTTCACAAAATATAAATACCAATATACTAGAGAGAAGGAAACAAAATAACTATGTACAGCAGAAGAAGCATAGAGATATTGTGAGGTGATGAGTTTTGTTTGTTGTTTGTTATTATTATTGGAATAACGAAAGTGCTCTAAGAATGATTGAAGTGATTAATGCAAAAAATATGTGATTACATCAAATACCATTGATTGTACACTTTGGATAGATTTATGCTTTATTAATATGTATCAGTAAACTTAATTTATTAAAAAAAAGTGACTGCACCATTTTACATACCCAACAGCAACATATTGAGTGCCCCAATTTCTCACATTCTTGTCAACACTTGTTATTGTCTGCCTTTGTGGTTATAGCTTTTCTAGTGGTTATGTGTGATATACCATTGTGGTTTTAATTTGCATTTTCATAATGACTAATGATGTTGAATATTTTTCATGAACTCATTTACTATCCATACATCTTCTTTGGTGAAGTGTCCATTCAAACCTTTTGCTCATTTCTTAATTGGGATTTTTTTTTATTGTTGAGCTCTAAGTGTTCTTTAATTTTTCTAGGTGCCAATTCTTTATAAGATATATGACTTACAAATATTTCTCTCCCAGTATGTAGATTGTCTTTTCATTTTCTTCATTGTGTTTGTTGAAGCACAATATCTTTTTATTTATATGAAGTCCAACTTATCAATAATTTTTTTTATGTATCAGACACTTGGTGTAATATCTAAGAATTTGCCGAACTCAAGGTGACAAGGATTTTCTCCTAGAAGCTTCAAAGTTTTAGCTCTTACATTTTGGTATGATAGGTTTTAAATTAATTTATGTGTATTATGTGAAGCAATGATATAAAATCATCTTTTTGCATACCTATCAAATTTCACAGGCCTACTTATTAAAAAGACTATCACTTCTATATAAATTTGTCTTAACAACGTTTTCAAACATCACTTGACCATAAATGTAAGGGTGTATACGGTGAATCTCAGTGCTGTTCCATTACTCAATATGGCTATCGTTAAGCCACTACCACACTTACTTGATTATTGTAGCTTTGTAATAAGCTTTGAAATCAGGAAGTCATCTTCCAACTTTGTTCTTATTTTTCAAAATTGTTTTGGCTCTTCTGGATCCCTTGTATTTCTATATGCATTTTAGGAATAGCTTGTTAATTTCTTCAAAAATGCCAGCTGGGATTTCATAGGGATCGCATTGAAATCCATGGATTAATTTTCTTTCTTAACAATATTGAGGCTAACATCCATGAACATGGAATGCCTCTCCATTTATTTAGATCTTTAATTTACCTCAACAATATTTTGTAGTTTTCAGCAATTCTTTTTTTCAAAGTTGTTCTTAACCATTTTTTTTCTTTTTGATGCTATTTTGAATGTAATTGTTTTCTTAATTTTATTTTCATGTTATTCATTGCCTTACAAGAAGTACCTTATGATGATAATCCACAGTCTTTTCATGTAAAATATGAGCTGTATGGTATTGTGTGAAAATGTACATAAATATGGTTTCCAAGACCATCTGCCATAACTCTACATACTCTTCACCTCAGAAATCTAAGGCACAAGATTTTAGAATTATTTTTATATAAAAATAAACCAGTGGGTACTAAAGTGTGGATAAAAAAAATAAAGTAAATATTTCTTTCTGAATTCAGGGAGAAGGACTTAAGATCAATCACAAACAGGCAAGTTATAATAATTTAAAGATATTCTTGGTTGTTTCAATTCCTCACAAACATTTCTTAGAGAAAACAGGTTTCAGAGTTATGATAAGTAGGCAGAGAGAGAGATGGAAATAAAATATTCTGACTGTATAATATTCTATAATTCTGTTTGGTCTTCATACATGGCAATTATATCATGACATAATATTACAAAATTTTTAATGTCTTGCAAGCAACTTCTCCATTAACTATGGCCAGAACAACACTATGTGAAAATTAGCCACAAAATCTAAGTGTTATACGATGGCAAGCATTTATTTAATTCACAATCTTGTAGGTCAACTAATCTAGGCCAAGCTCAGCTGAGCAGCTCTGCTGATCTCGATTGTGCTTGCTCACATATCTGGAGGTTGGCTGATCTAGGCTAGGCTCTTCTGCAGTGACATAACTGTTTCACTTTTCTCTCAGCCTGGGGGCTAGCTCAATGTTCATATCCTGCCCATGGCAGGTCCAAGAGCAAATGGAAACACACAAACTTCTTGAGGCCTAGGATCAGAACTGCCACATTATTATTTCTACCTTATTTTACTGCCCAAGGAAATTCACACTGTATAACCCAAATCTGAGTTTAGGAAGACACTGCAGCAACATGGATATAGGAAAGTATGAGGAACTGTGATCTACCACAAACCCTTAGAAATACCTGGTTTTTAAAATCCTGGAATTAACGTAAGTGTCATGATTATTCTGACTCATATTTGAGAATCTCAACCCTTGACTCTCTAAAAATGGCCTTCAAGAATGTCAACTCTGGGTCAGAGTCAGGGACTATGGAAAATATCTTAGCATCTGGGCCTTTGTTCTGCCTTCTACAATTTAAATAAATAAATATATTCATAGAACAGGGCTGTATTAGTGTGATGACCTACACAGTATGCCCTGTAGTGTAGACACTTATCTAAATAATGTTTTGAAATATCATAGCTAATGTATTTAATTTGATGAGGAAAACAAATAGCTTTTGTGTTTTTGAGACTGTGGCTCTAAACATTTGATAGCCATCTGTCCATTGCTCCCTCTGATTTCATCCAGCCCTAATGTATGTATGGTTCAACTCATCCTGAGCTTCCTGTGTTCAGGAGAAGCTGAGTGGGATGTTAAGCAGTATGATTCCTAGTTGGCCAGGTTCCAAGTCATCTCTACATGGTAGAAAAATATTTCAGTGTATTATGAAAAGAAAAGAAATATTTGACATGCAATCAGACTGTACTTATTTAGTAAATTATGTTGGGAGCAGAAAGAAATTGCATTTTGAACAAATATATCAAGAAGCTAGTATTTTACCCTAATTTGTAGTTTGTCTATGAGTTTCTATTCAACTGTGACTAGCAAATTATTTCACTCAGTGAACTCTAAATATAGGAAAAATTTTCAAAATAAGAACCAATTTATTTAAATTCAGAAATCTTACAAATCTTCAGTTAGTCAAAAATCTAACATTACGTAATTGGAAGTCTCATAAGAAACCACATGGCACCTAGCTAATATGATGCCAGTAAAATTCTATGAAATCTAGAAGAATGATAAGTTTATGTTACAGTTAGATAGATGTTTGGGCAAGAACAAACAATTGGTTCAGTACACGTCCTCAACTATTAATATTTATAAATCTTCTGCTCCACTAGGGAATTGGCCATAGCCCTTTTTGTATCAATTTAGTTCAACAAGTGTTTGTTGGGCCCCCACTATTTACAAGGCCTGTAATGAGTGCTTTATGTACCCAGACATGAATAAGACATGGCCATGAAGAACTCAAGTCTAAGAAGGGAGAGAAATACTAATAAGAAGAACTAAAAGGGAAGCGGACTTGGCCCAGTGGTTAGGGCATCTGTCTACCACATGGGAGGTCTGTGGTTCAAACCCCGGGCCTCCTTGACCCGTGTGGAGCTGGACTACGCGCAGTGCTGATGCACACAAGGAGTGCCATGCCACGCAGGTGTGTCCCTGCATAGCGAAACCCCACATGCAAGGAGTGCGCCCCCTAAGGAGAGCCGCCCAGCACAAAAGAAAGTGCAGCCTGCCCAGGAATGGCGCCGCATACACGGAGAGCTGACACAACAAGATGATGCAACAAAAAGAAACACAAATTCCCATGCAGCTGACAACAACAGAAGCGGACGAAGAAGAACACGCAGCAAAATGGACACAGAGAACAGACAACTGGGAGGGGGAGGGGAGATTAAAAAAAAGAACTAAAGTTTATTGATTGCTTCTACGTGTCAGTCACTGTGTTAAGTATGCCAAAGTCATTATATAATTTAGTCCTCACAACGACCCTATAACATTGGTATTCTTATTGTTCCCATTTTATAGATAAAGGATTGGAGGTTTAGAAGGATTAAGTAACTGCGTTATGGCTTCACTGCTAGTAAAGAGGCAAAGTTTGAATTTGAACACAGTTTGTTGGACTAAGTATTTATCACCATTGCCTGATAAATGTTAAGGGCTCCTATTAGAAATAAAGTGCAACAGGCTCAAAGAGAAGAAGAATATTAAATGTTAAGTAAAGGAGTCATAAAAGGAGGGGAGCATAAGGAAGGGTATTCCAGACAGAGAGAGACATGAGCAAAGTTAAAACTCTACAGAGCATATTGAGGAAACAGCAAGGAATTCTGATATGGTGGGGGCATTTGGAGTATGAAGGGGAGGGGTAAATGTAGTGGGAAAGGAGACTAGAATGGTAGTCTGGGGTGAGTTTGTCCCAGATTTTGAATGTTTTTCATAGGAAATTGGGTTTTATTTCTGAATGTATCAGGTTGTCATGGAAGGTGTTTTACAAGGGAGGTGATGAGTTTAAAATTGTGTGATCCATATGTTTATCCAAGTGACACTACTGTGTACTTTGTTTCAGAAAGCTGCACATTTCCATTCTTTTGACATGCTGACCCCAGGGTGGGTACATGAGACAGCTTGAAAGGCCCAAGGCTAGGACAACTTCAATATTAAATATAGAGTGAAACAAATCAATGATATATTAAACACCACCATATGCAGATGTTTTTGAAAGTTGGGCTAACTGAAAATTTTTCGCAAATGGAACATTCCAGAATTGCAAGGTTCTTTGGGGAAATGTATGTGTTATAAAACGGAAGTATTCTATCTATATAGAAATGACTTCTAAGTGGATTTTTTAATAAGGTGATGAAATTTCCTATCCTAAAAACAGAATTCCTATCCCAACTCTCTCTTGGCCTTATTTCAGTGTCTTAGCACATGCTGATCCTTCTGCCTGGAATGCCCTTCCTTCCCTTGCCTCTTTGCTTGATTCACTCCCAACAGTCATGCAAGACTTGGACTGGAATCACTACCCTGTCCAGTAAGCTACCCTAATACATTTCCCTCATCCCAACCTTAAGTGCACTTTTTATGTGCAACCAAAGCATCTTGTTTTCACCTCCAGTTTCTCTCATAGCCCTTCTTATACTACATTACAGAATTCTGTTTAATTTTCCATGTCCTATTGCCTGTAATAAGCTCAGGGACAATCTTGTTCATCTTTGGGTCCCCTATTCTTGTATCAAACTTCCATATACTACATGTGCAATACAAGGTTTGCAAAAGGAATGAATGAACTGAACAGGTAATACCTCTGGAGAAGCAATTTGCTTAAGAGCCATGACTTTAATCTTTAATGATATAAAATGAGGTAAGATAGCCTATATTTGTTTTTTTTAATATATTTTTCTTGAACTATATCATTCATATATGAATATACACCAAAAATAAGTGTATAGTAAAGGTTGTGAATTTACAAAACTTAACATGCATAACATCATACAGGGGTCCCTTACATTACCCCTCCATCAACAGCTTGCAATGTTGTGATACATTTGTTACAAACTATGGAAAACCATCATCAAAATATTACTAACTATAGTCCATATCTAACATTTGGTGTATTTTCCCTTAACCCACCCTATTTATAAATTGTATTTTTTCAGTTCTACTGGGTATATACCAGCTGGGTATATACCCAGCTGGGTCATATGGCAAATCTATAGCTAGTTTTTTGAGAAACTGCCAAACTGTCCTCAAGAATGCCTGGATTCTTCTGCATTCCCACCAACAGTGGATGAATGTTCCCATTCCTCCACATCCTCTCCAGCACTTGTAGTCTTCTGTTTTTTTGATAGCTGCCAGCATCATGGGAGTAAGATGATATGCAAATTGCATCGATCATCCATGTGGAATCTAAGCCCCCTCTCGATATAGAAGTGCAGTGTACATAACCATCCCAGGGTCCACAGGATGGAGGAATAGAGTATGGATTAGAGCAGACTTACTGATATTCTACTATGGAACTATTGTGATTAGTAATGGAAGAAATTGTCGCACTGATGTGGAGAAAGTGGCCACAGTAGCTGCTGAGGGTAGGGAGAGGGAAGAAGAGATATGATGTGGGGGCATTTTCAGGACTTGGAGTTGTCCTGGGTGGTACTGTAGGGACAGATGCTGGACATTGTATGTCCTGCCATGGCCCACTGGTTAGACTGGCGGAGAGTGTAAACTACAATGTAAAGCATTATCCATGTGGGGCAGCAGTGCTCCAAAATGGATTCACCAAATGCAATGAATGTGCCATGATGATGAAAGAGGTTGTTGATGTGGGAGGAGTGGGGTGAGGGGATGGGGGGTATATGGTGACCTCTTATATTTTTTGAATGTAACTTTTTTAAAAAAATAGAAAAAAAGAAAAAATGTATTTTTATTAAAGAGATCATGAACTTACAAAACAATCATGCACGTGTGTAGAATTCCCATACAACACCCCTTCACCAACACACCACACCATGGTGGAATATTTGTTACAGATTATGAGATAATATCATCAGACTATTACCACCAACCATGGTCCATAGCGTACATTTGGCACACTTTTTCCATACCCTTCCCATTATCAACACAGTACATCTTTGGCACTGATGCAAGATTATTATAGTATTGCTGTTAACCACAGTCCATAGGTCACATCAATTGTATTTTTCCCATGCTTCTCCACGTTACCATGACCCAGCAATAGTGAGGACACTCTTGCATCTGTACCATCTACCACAGTTCTCATCCACCTCTGGGTTCACTGTGTAATTCAGTCCCTAGATTATTCTCTAGCTTTCTTTCAAATGACATTTACTTTCCCAGACTACCCTTTTCAGCCACAATCCCATTTGTAAACCAGCCACTATTCACTATAATATGTTACCATCAATTCCATCCATTTCCACACTTTTACAGTCAAGTTAATTACAACTTCTGCTTACATTTAACATCAGTAGTTCTTCTCAACCCTCCTCTTATCTCCCAATAACTCTTACTCTAGGTTTTAACTCCATGCATTTATTTTTCGTATTTAGTTCATATTAATGAGATCATGCAATACCTGTCCCCTTGTGTCCAGCCCACTTCACCCAGCACAATATCCTCAACATGCATCCATGTTATCATATCTGTCCCAATTTCATTTCTTCTTACTGCAACATAGTATTCCATCATATATATATGCCACATTTTGTTTATCTATTCTTCAGTTGATGGACACTTGGGTTGTTTCTATCTTTTGGCAATTATGAATAACACTGCTATGAACATTGGTGTGCAGATATCTGTTCATATCATAGATTTTAGTTCTTCTGGCTATATTCCTAGTAGAGAAATTGCTGGATCATATGGCAGTTCTATATTTATCTTCCTGAGGAACTGCCGAACTGTCTTCCACAGAGGCTGCACCATTTTACAATCCCACCAACAGTGAAGGAGTGATCATATTTCTCCACATCTTCCCCAGCACTTATTGTTTTCTGTTTTTTTTAAAATAATGGCCATTCTGTGCGATGTTAGATGATATCTCATTGTTGTTTTGATTTGCATTTCCCTAATAGCTAGTGATATGAAACATTTTTCCATGTGCTTTTTAGCCACTTGTATTTCCTCTTTAGAGAACTGTCTATTTAAATATTTTGCTCATTTTTAATTGGATTGCTTGCTATTTTATTGTTGAGTTATACGATCTCTTTATATAGAATGGAAATCAAACTCTTATCAAATATGTGGTTTCCAAATGTTTTCTCCCATTGAGCGGGCTGCTTTTTCACTTTCTTGATGAAATCCTTTGAATCACAGATGTGTTTAATTTTGAGGAGGTCCCATTTATTCATGTTTTCTTTCATTGCTTGTGCTTTCTGTGTAAGGTTTAAGAATCCACCACCTACCACCAGGTCTTGGAGATATTTTCTTACATATTCTTCTAAGAGTTTTATATTTAGGTCTTTGATCCATTTTGAATTAATTTTTGTGTAAGGTATGAGATAGGGGTCCTCTTTCCTTTGGCTATAGAGATACAGTTCTCCCAGCACCATCTGTTGAATAGACAGTTCTGTCCCAGCTGGGTGGGTTTGACATGCCTGTCAAAAATCACTTGACCATAGATTATAAACCATCAATTCATTTCCATTGGTCTATGTGTCTATCTTCATGTCATTACCATGCTGTATTTACCACTGTAGCTAGGTAATATGATTTGAAATCCGGAAGTGAGAGTCCTCCAACTTTGCTTATCCTTTTTAAGATGTTTCTGACTATTTGGGGCCCCTTAACTTTCCAGATAAATTTGTAGTTGTATTTTCCATTTGTTTAAAAATTCTGGTGGAATTTTTATTGTGATTGCATTAAATACATAAATCTACTTGGGTAGAATTGACATCTTAAAGATATTTAGTGTTCCATTCCCTGAGCATGGAATGTTCTTTAAATTATTTAGGTCTTTTAAATTTTCTCTTAGTAATGCATTGTATAACAGTTTTCTGAATACAAGTGCTTTATATCCCAGGTTAAGTTTATTCCTAAATATTTGATTCTTTTAGTTGCTATTGTAAATGGAATTTTTTTCTGACTTCCTCCTCATTTTGCACATTAAGATTGTTTAGAAACTCCATTGCTTTTTGTGTATTGCTCTTGTATCCTGCCATTCTACTGAAATTGTTTATTAGCTCTAGGAGTTCTGTTGTAGATTTTTCAGGACTTTCTAGATATAGGATCATATCATCTGTAAAGAGTGTAAGTTTTACTTCTTCCTTTACCATTTGGATGCCTTTTATTTCTTTTTCTTGCCTGATTGCTCTAACTGGAACCTCTAGCACTATATTGAACAACATTGGTGACAGTGGACAACCTTGTTTTGTCTGTGATCTCAGCGGGAAAGCTTTTAGTCTTTCAACATTGAGTACAATGTTAGCTATGGGTTTTTCATTTACAGCCTTTATCATGTTGAGAAAGTTTCCTCCATTCCTCTATTTTATAGTATTTTTATCAAGAAAGGATACTGTATTTCATCAAATGCCTTTTCTGTGTCAATCAATAGGACCATGTCATTTTTCTTCTTTGATTTATTAATGTGATGTATTACACTGATTGATTTTCTTGTTTTTTTTTATTTGAAATTTTTTTATTATTATTGATTTTGTGCTAATATTACATTAAAAATATATATATGTGAGGTCCCATTCAACCCCACCCCCCCACCCCACCTCTCCCCCCCCCCCCCCCCCAGCAACACTCGTTCCCATCATCATGACACATCCATTGGATTTGGTAAGTACATCTTTGGGCACCTCTGCACCTCATAGTCAATGGTCCACATCATGGCCCATACTCTCCTCCATTCCATCCAGTGGGCCCTGTGAGGATTTACAATGTCCAGTGATTGCCTCTGAAGCACCATCCAGGGCAGCTCCATGTCCCAAAGACGCCTCCACCTCTCATCTCTTCCTGCCTTTCCCCATACCCATCAGCCACCATGTCCACTTTCCCAATCCAATGCCACCTCTTCTATACTTTCAGGGATCATTTCTATAGTTGTTGATTTTCTTGTTTTGAATCACCCTTGCATGCCTGGCATAAAACCCACTTGATCATGATGAATAATTCTTTTAATGTATTGTTGGATTTCATTAGCAATTATTATATTGAGGATTTCTGCATATGTATTCATTAGCATAATGGGTCTGTAATTATTTATCTATATATTTATCTAGCTTTGTTATTAGGGTGATATTGGCGATAGAATGAGTTTGGTAGCTTTCCTTCTTGTTCAAATTTTTGGAAAAGCTTGAGTAAGATTGGTATTAAATCTTCTTTGAATGCTTTTTAACTCTCCTGTGAAACCATCTGATCCTGGGCTTTTCATTTTGGGGAATTGTTTGACGACTGTTTCAATCTATTTACTTATGTTTGGCTTGTTCACGTCTTCTATTTCTTCTAGGGTCAGTGTAGGTTGTTTGTACATTCTTAGGAATTTTTAAATTTCATCTACATTGTCTAGCTTTTTGGCATAAAGTTGTTCATAGTATCCTCTTATGATCTCTTTTATTTCTGTGGGGCCATTAGTAATGTTTCCCTTTTCATTTTTTATTTCATTTATTTGCATCTTCTCTCTTTCTTAGTCAGTCTAGCTAGGGGTTTGTTGATTTTGTTAAGCTTCTTGAAGAACCAACATTTGGTTTTATTAAGTCTATTGTTTTCTTGTTCTCAAATTCATTTATTTCTGCTCTGATCTTCATTGTTTCATTCCTTCTACTTGCTTTGGGATTAGTTTGCTATTCGTTTTCTAGTTACTCCAGCTGTGTAATTAGGTCATTGATTTTAGCTCTTTATTCTTTTTTAATGTAAGCATTGAGAGCTATACATTTTCCTCTCAGCACTGCCTTCACTGCATCTCATAGGTACTAATATGTTGGGTTCTCATTGTCATTCTTCTCAAGATATTTACTGATTTCTTTTGCAATTTCTTCTTCGAGCCAATGATTATTTAAGAATGTGATTGATCTCCATATATTCGTGAATTTTCCCTTTCTCCCTCTTGTTGATTTCAAATTTATTCCATCACGATCAGAGAAACTGCTTTGTATAATTTCAATCTTGTTGAATTCATTGAGATCTGCCTTGTGAGTCAACATATTGCTCTATCCTGGAGAAAGATCCATGAGCACTTGAAATGAATGTATATCCTGATGTTTGGGGCTGAAATGTTCTTTATATGTCTATTAGGTTTAGTCCATTTATTCAAGCTCTCTGTTTCTTTATTGATCCTCTGCTCAGATATTCTATCCAATGGTGAAGTGATGTATTGAAGTTTCCTACTATTATTGTAGTGATGTCTATTTCTCCCGTCAGTTTTGGCAGTGTTTGCCTCATTTATCTTGAGATATCTTAGTTAGGTAGGTGTATATACACTTATGATTATTATTTCTTTCAGGTGAATCACCCCTTTCTAAAATAAATAATGTCTTTCCTTGTCTCTAATACTAACTTTGCTCTTTCTAATTTCTTTTTTTTCTTTTTTGTCTTTATTTATTTTTTTAATGTTGCATTAAAAAAAATATGAGTTCCCCATAAAGCCCTCACCCCCCTCACCCCACTCCTCCCCCCATAAAAACAATCTCCTCCATCATCATGAGACATTCATTGCACTTGGTGAATACACCTCTGAGCACCGCTGCACCTCATGGTCAGTGGTCCGCACCATAGCCCACACTCTCCCTCAACCCACCCAGCGGGCCATGGGAGGACATACAATGTCCAGTAACTGTTCCCACAGCACCACCCAGGACAACTCCAAGTCCTGAAAACGCCCCAACATCACATCTCTTCCTCCCACTCCCTACCCCCAGCAGCCACCATGGCCACTTTCTCCACACCAATGCCACATTTTCTTTGATTACTAATCACAATAGTTCATGAATAGAATATCATAAGTCCGCTCTAATCCATACTCTATTCCTCAATCCTGTGGACCCTGGAATGGTTGTGTCCACTCCATATCTATATCAAGAGGGGGCTTAGATTCCACATGGATGCTGGATGCAATCCTCCTGCTTTCAGTTGTAGGCACTCTTGGCTCCCTGGTGTGGTGGTTGACCTTCTTCACCTCCATGTTAGTTGAGTGGGGTAAGTCCAATAAACCAGAGAGTAGGAGTTGTAAGTCTTTTGAGGCTCAGGGCCTGGCTATCACATGGTCAGTCCAGAGATTCAGGTCCCCTGGGTATACACTAAATCCCAGTGCCAACTACAGATCTGGTAAAAGTAACAGGAGAGGCTTGTGAACAAAGATCATATCTGAGTTCAGCTCCATCACACAGAAACACAAACTCCAAAAGTAGGGCCAACTGACATGGCACTGAACTTCATCTGCCATGACCATAGAACCTGTGGGTCTCTGTAGTCCTCAGAAGAACCAATATCTGAGGTTAATAGCTCTGCTTTTAAAGTCTATTTCATCTCATATAAGTATAGCTACCTCAGCTTTTTTTTTTTCGGTAACTGCATGCATGGAATATCTTTTTCCAACCTTTCACTTTCACTCTATTGGTATCCTTTGTTCTAAGGAGAGTCTCTTGCAGACAGTATATAGATGGCTCATATTTTTTTATCTATTCCAATAGTCTGTGTCTTTTGGGGAATTTAATCCATTAACATTCAATGTTATTACTGTAAAAGCAGTTTTTATTTCATTCATTTTGACCTTTGAGTTTTGCTATTTTATTTTCACCACTCTTTTAATACTTTATTTACTGTTACTGATACAATCATCATTTCTAGACTTTCTTCCAAGCCTCTCTCGCCTGTCTTTTATTTCCAGGCTGTAATACTCCTTTTAGTATTTCCTGCAAAGCTGGTCTTTTTGTTATACATTTTCTCAGTTTCTGTTTATCTGTGTATATTTTTAATTTGCCCTCATTTTTGAAAGATAATCTTCCCAGATATAAAATTCTTGACTGGCAGTTTTTCTCTTGCAGTATCTTAAATATATCATGCCACTACCTCCTTTCCTCCATGGTTTCTGATGAGAAGTCAGCACTTAATCTTATAACAAAAACATCCGTTTTATGTTATGCATCATTTTTCTCTTGCTGCTCTCAGAATTCTCTCTTTGTCTTTGGCATTTGACATTCTGATTAGTATGTATCTCAGAGTTGGTATATTCTGATTTATTCAGATGGGAGTACAATGTGCTTCTTGGACATGATTATCTATGTCTTTCAATAAAGTTGGGAAATTTTCTACCATTATTTCTTTAAATATTCCTTCTGCCCCTTTTCCCTTCTCTTCTCTTTCTGGGACTCCCATGACACGTATGTTTACATGTCTCTTGCAGTCATTTATAACCCCAAGACCCTGTTCAATTTTTTCCATTCTTTTCTTCATCTGTTCTTTTATATATTCACTTATGCCGGCCATGACTTCAGGCTCACCAATCCTTTCTTCTGTCTCTTTCAAATCCGCTATTATATGCCTCCAATGTATTTTTAATTTCATTCCTACCAGATCTTCTATTTTTTTATGTATGGTTTCAAATTTTTCTTTGTGTTCATGCAGTACTTTCTTAATGTCCTTAATCTTTTAGCCATCTCATTGAATTTATTAAAGAGATTTATTTGAACATCTATGATTAGCTGTCTCAACTCCTTTATGTCTTCTGGAGGCTTATCTTTTCCTTTAACTGGGCCATATCTTCCTGTTTCTCAGTATGACTTATACTTTTTTATTGGTGTGTTGGCCTCTGGCTTACTAGACATATTTATTCTGGGTACAGTTTCTCTCATTCGTTTAGGGCTTTCTTGTCTTTCTCCCCTGTTGGTTGTTTAGTAGGAGCTGAGGATGTAGTTGGTGTTATAAGCTGTGGAGGCTGAAACTGCCTGCATTGCCCCATGTAGTGATGAAGCTTCTCCCACTTACTCCTCTGTTAGGGGTAGGGACAGAGATGCAGCCATGTGTAATAATCCAAGTTGTGCAGGACATGACTGCCTGTAGTTGCCCAGACAGACTGATAAATCTTCACACCTTTCCTCCCCTACTTGGGGTGGGGATGGAGCTGCAGTTTTGAGCAGCAATCTGTGCCATGTGGTTCCAAATTGACCGCCATTACCAAGGGAGACTGACATAGCACCAGCCCCCTGCCATGCGAGTGATGGGAATGGACCCTCTGGATTGCCCAACCATTTAATCCCTGTGGCCTGAATATTACTGCAGTTGCCCTGAGAGGCTGAGGGAGTACTGTCCCTTCTGCCCCTTAGGGGGTGGGGATAGAACCACCAACCCCCAAAAGTTCAGTCCCTGTAGGTCGAACGTACCCACTGTTCCCTGGAGAGGTTGAGGAAACACCAACTCCCTCTTATCCTATTAGGGGGTGGGGATGGATCCACAGGCTTCCCACAGTCCAGTCCATGCAAGCCAAAAGTCCCTGCTGTTGCCTGTAAGGTTGACAAAACACAAGACTCCTCCTATTCTTCTGGGTGGTGGAGGTGGATCCACAGGCACCCAATAGTTTTGTCTGTGCAGGCCAAAAGTGCCTGCTTTTTCCAAAAAGGTCATGGAAACATCAACCCCCTCCTTTCCTATTGGGGGTGAAGGTGGATCCACAAGTACCCAATGGTCCAGACTGTGTGGGCCAAAAGTGCCTGCCATTACTTGGAAAGGCTGAGGAAACCCAGCTCCCCTTCTATCCTACTTGCGGATGGGGATGGAGCTATAGGTGTCTGGCTTATTAGTCTGTGTGGGCCAAAAGCGTTACCCAGAGAGACTGGGGAAACATAGTCTCTCTCTCTTGCCCTAGTGAAGGTGGAGCCACAGGTGCCCAACAATTAAGTTCCTGCAGGCTAAAAGCACCTGCTGTTGCCCTGAGAGGCCCAGGAAACCCCAGTCTCCTCTTATTTGGACTAAAAGTGCCCAAAAAATCAGTTTGTCTGGGCTGAAAACATCTGCAGTTGCCCGGAGAGGCTGAAGAAACCCAGCTCCTCTCCTATCCTATTGGGGTGCTAAGACGTAGCCCCAGGTGTCCAACTGTTCAGCCTCTGCCCGCTGAAAGTGGAGTCAAGATGGTGGTTACTGGCCTCTTTCCAACTTGGACAGGTTCAAACCCTAGCTGCTCCTAGGATTATACTTTAGTGCAAAAATCAGTACCTGAAGTCAGTGCCCAACCATCTCTTTCTCCTCCTTTTTGTAGGAAATGGAGCTTCTAACTCCAGCCACAGAATAATTCCTGAGGCTGCTTGCACCACTAGAGTAGGATGGGCGCTGGCCTCCACGGTGTGCCCTGCAGTTTCCCAGATAGGCTGGCTCAAGGCCCCCCAGTCTTCTCCCTGCCAAAAGTGGGGCTGGGGCCTAGGCCAAAGGCGCAATCTGATCTGGGTGGAAAGAAGCTGGTCTCTCCCAGCACTGTGATTTTCAATCTACCCCACTTCCCCTCATGCATGGGGGTAGAGTTAAAATGGCAGCTCCTGGCCTCTCTCTGACTTGAACAGGGTTAAAATTTACCCATTCTAGGATTATGCTTTAGCCTGCCTAATTTACTAATCAGTAGCTGAAGTCAGTGCCACACTGTGTCTTCCTCCTCCGATTTTGGGAAATGGAATTTACAACTCCAACGACAGAATAGCTCCCAAGGTGGCTTGTACCACGGGCACCAGCCTCCACGTTGTGGAGTACCCTACTCATGAATCTTCTCTGCAGATGGCCGGTTTCCTCCTTCCATACTTTCAAGGATGTTGCAGTATGCTCTTCTGGTCACCTGGGGCTCCCAAACTGGTACTTTAGATAGCTCTGGGTGATTAATAATTGCCCTGTAGGATGACTCTTGGATCTCCTTACTCAGCTGCCATCTTGCCTTACCTCCTTCTATATATGTTTTTAATAAATGCTTACTTTTGTTTAATAGTTGTATATTTACAAAGGAGCCCTTTTCCTAAACTCCACATATATATATCTATACATTGACTGGGTTTTCCATTGGCATATGGGCTTGCTGTACTATATAAAGTGTGTGTCCAATGTAAAACTCTTGAATGTACCATATATTTCTCTTCTGTAACATATCTTCCTTACTATTTGAAATTTAAGAGGACTTTTTCTTCCTCTGGGAGGCATTTATGACTCAAGAAGCTCTTACCCATAATGACAAATTCAGGCCCTGATTGGATTTTTTTTTAAGATTTATTTATTTATTTTACCCGTTCCCCTCCTCCCACCCTGCTGTTTTTGCTGTCTGTGTTGTCTTCTCTTCTCATTTTATCTCCTCTAGGATTCACCAGGATTCGATCCTGGAGACTTCTGATGTGGAGAGAGGTTCCCTGTCAATTGTGCCTCACCTCCTCAGTTCCTGGTTTCTGCTGCACTTCATCTTGACTTTCCCCTTGTCTCTCTTTTGATGCATCATCATCTTGCTGCATGACTCACTTGTGCGAGCATGGAATCACCACAAAGGCACTGGTTCACCATACGGGCACTCATGCAGGCATTGGCTTGCTATGTGGGCATGCTTTCTCTTCATTTTCACCAGGAGATCCCAGGGATGCAACCTGGGTCCTCCCACGTGGTAGGCAGAAGCTGTATCACTTAAGCCACATCCATTTCCCTTAACTGGAATTTGAAAGCTCCAGAGTCCCATGCTACATTGTTAGTCATGTCAAAAGTATGCCAGGCTAGAGGTTGAGCTGAGACTGGCCCAAAGCAGAATACCCAACAATGCAAGGTTCCTGCCTCTGCAAAGTGGTAATGAATTGTACATAGTAGGAGCTTAATATATATTTATTAAACTAGAAAGTTCATCTGCCTGATCAATTTTTAATATTCATTTGGATTTTGTATGCCAAGTAATATCAATTATTAAGTGGTTAATTTACTTACTCCTTCTTAGATTTCATTTCATTTTCCAAACGTATTAGAGCTTCGTAATTTCATTCCTTTACTTGGAACCCAGAAATTGGATAGACATCCATATTTTATTGAAATCATTGCCTCTTTTCTTGTCAGCTCTCAGTTAACACATTCCAGACATTTCATTCATAGGTATGACTTCAAGGTCTCCACCTATCTATATCCATAACCCCACCTCTGGCTTTGTCTATACATTCTTTAAGAGAGGAAAGTGTAGTTGGAAAAGCAATAAGCATGCCCAGTGTTATTAGAACTATGCCTTACAACGTGTAATGAGATACAAGAGGCAACTTTTTAACCTTTCAGCAGCCTAATCTCCCTATCACCCCAACAGAGTAGAATTGAGTTGTCTGTGACAGCCAGAAATTTTTTATTTTTACTATTTATAGTTTAATGCTTCATATACTAAATAACAGAAATATGTTTTGTTATATATGACAACATGATTTTTTAAAAAGTAAAGAAATTAAAGGTCTTTTCCTAACAACAAGGAACCTAAAAGACAAAAGACTGAATTTTTTATCATGTTCTGAGTTGGTTTACTTCATGTAATATTCTTGCATTAAACTGTCTCTTAAGTAATATACTGTCATCAACTTCCTTTCATATTATATTAGTGATCTCTTAAAAGCGAAGCACTTTCCTCCCATGGTAGTTTTTTTTAAGACATTCTCAGGGATGAGCATCATTTAATTACAAGCAAAGAAGCCAACAGAAATACTTTTGACAAAGAGTCTTCATTCTGCCAGAGTATGGTTTATACCTGTATTCACGTACATAAGAGTATATTCTTCTTTCGAAGCACAAGCTTTCGTATGTGCCCATAAAGGTGAAGACAGGATGATTATCTGCTAAATAACACATAAATCCCATGATTTTCACACCTAACAGCAAAAATAAGACTAGTGCTCATTCATTCATCCATCCATTTAAATCAAATTTATTGAGCATTTATTAAATGCCATAATTACGGGTTGCTTTTCCTAGGAAGCCAATTCTGGGATGGACTTCAATGTGCAGGATATTTATTAAGGAGTGCCCTTGGGATACACACCTTGTGGGAGGGAGGAAAATAAAGCAGGAGTGGTCAGAGGGAGAAGTCGAGTAGTGCTGCAGCCCAACGAATGCCTCGCCCAACCCCACAAGGATCTCTAAATCTACAATTGCATTTGAGAGTTGCTTCTCCTATTGGTGGTTATTACCATGTGATATACTCCTAAACAGATTACTCATTGTGTCTGGGCCTCCTAGGAAAGCGATGTAACCTTGAGCAAGACAGCTCTCTGCAGCTGAGATGATACCTGAAGGGGCTGACAACTAAAGGCTGTCTGTGGTCAGCACTCCCAACTCCTAGGGCAACAAGTCCTTCATTGAAGGGAGATCCTGGTGGCACATCATTGTGCTCACCACAGCCATGCACTATGATAGGGCCTGGGAACACAAAAGCAAGCATAATTCTTGCCCTTGAGAAGGTTAAAGTCTGATATGGTAGATTGTCCTGTAAACACACAAACAAAAATTATAATATTGTTATTTGCGTGTGTATGCTTACACTGTACATTGCATTGTTACAAACATTTTACATACATTTTCTCTTTTCATCCTCATCAGGACCCAATGTAGGTGGTACTATTAAGATCCTCATTTTACAGAAGAGGAAAAAGAGTCAGTGGTAAAAACACTGGCTCCAGTTCCACTGGTAAATGGATGATGGACCTAGGATTCAAACCCTCTCAGTCTAACACCACTGTGATTAGTGATAAAATACTAAGTACTATAGACACACAAAAAGCATGATCTACTCTTTGCAGAGATCAGTTTGCTGGTTTCAAAGAACAAGTTCTTTTCTAAAACACAACACAGATCATGCCATTTCCCTGTTTTAAAGACTTCAGTGATTCCCCATTGCCTTCCAGGGCAAGGACAAACTCATCGTCATGGGGTTTTCTGGCCTTTCTATCTCTTCTTCCTTACTTCTAGTAACTGCTTATAGCTTCTCACCTGCCTCACTCCCTCGTTCACACATACTGAGTCAGGATGAATAACTTGAAGTTTCATTACCCAAGGAGGTTAAGTTGTTTTGAATTTATGAACTTATGCACACACAGCTCATAAATTCTTGAAGACTCAGCTCAAGTGTCTCTTCTTCTCTGAAACCTTCCTCAAACTTCCCAGGTAAAGTAAACCACTTCCTCTTTATTCCTCACTCTCGCTTCTGCATAATTTTACTATAGTCCCATCATACTGTCTTATAATTATTTGTATGCACTTCTACTTCTTTTATCTGAAGGCAGGGATTCACCAAAAATTGAGTTTTACTTATTTCGGATTTCTAGGTTCTAGCAGTTTCTGACTCTAAGTAGGAGATTAATATATTTTTGGAATGAATATGGATGAATAACTCATTCTGGACTCCTACCTCTACCTTATTCCCCGTATCCACTCAGTCACCAAGTCCTGTGGTATCTGTCTCTTAAAAAGATTCCGAATCTCTGATGTCCTCTTTATCCCCGCAAGTTCTGACTAGTTCAATACCTCATCATTTTACACCTAGGCTATATCAGAAGCCTCTTAAGCAGTTTCTTGTCTTTAATCATACTTCCTCCTCTTCCTGCTCAGACTATCTTCTGCTCCGGTTGGCAGAGTAACTTGTCTGAAATGTAAATGGGATTATGCCAAACTCTTAGCTAAATCCTGTCTGTGGCTCCCAGTGACACACAAGATAAATGTCATCTTATACACTGCTTATATGGCCTGTTAGTTATTTGTTCCCTGCTGATCCCAGTAGCCTCATCTTTCATTCCTCCCAGAACCAGAAGGAGAAAAAGTGGTACCCCCAAGATGGCTAATAACTTGGTACCCAGGCAAGTCAATATTCTTTCAATATTTATTCAAACTGGCTTTTTTAAGTGAGGGTGGGAAGAAACTGATTTTTCTAATAACAAAATCATATTCGTTCTTTCTGCTTAAGGTAAACAATTAAGGACATTCATTTATTCCATACAATTTCTAAATTCTTACAACGTAGGAGACATAGTGATGCATTTACTAGATGAAATTTCTCATTTCAACTTAAAAAGTCTTATACTCTGCTGCTGAATTTAGGTGACTGTCCTCTTACCGGTCTTGAGTTTAGTTGTACCACCTGTAGTTGGAACATGCAGCTGATGTGTGCGTGTTACAAAAACCAATTCAACAATGAGAAGTCAACATCTGCTAGGGATATTTTTTCTTTCTACTCAAGATACTTTTTATTTCAGGGAAAGAGGGTCTCATTTCTATTTTGCCAGTTATATAATGTTACAGACAGAAGCATGAATTAACTGGTGCCATTTACCATTTAACACTTTCATGTTTTAGTGCCAATAATAGATTGATACCCTGTGCAGCTGCCTTCCTGGCCTCCTCCCGAATCTGGTTCTGCACCTACCCACCTTGCCTAATCATACCAGATATTTGCAAGACCTGTCCATGCCATGATTTCCTAAGCACATGCATTTTGGATATACTGTTCCTTCTTTCAACACCCTTCACTTTCTTTTACATCTATTAGGTTTCTTTTCAGTATTACATCTTCTCTGAAGCTTTCTGTGAAGCTTTCCCTAATGCCCACCCTTAAGTCACCACAGGCAGGGTTAGGGTATCTTCTCTTCTTTGCTTCTAAAGGGCTCTTTACATGACTCCTAGATTTGTCTTCAGTCTTAGGGTAGAGATCCAGTATTCAGTTGAATATGTGCCTACAGTTCAGAGGACAAGTATTAGGTAACAATTATCCATGTATCTCTTGCATTTCTGCATGTCTTGAAAGCAAAGTATTCTGTGTAGAAGCTGGAGATATAGGGGAACTTACTTACAATAGAATGAGGATTCCAAAAGGTACAGTGGAATAGGCCAAATAAGAAGTCAGAAGAAGAAGGATAAATTCGTGCAGAACACTTCAAGGTATGAGCACCAACATCCTTGCCTTAAAAAAAAAATCTGTACTTTACGACCCTTGTCTGCCTGGGCAAACTCCTACTCATCCTTTATTCTTGACTTAAGACCCACTTCATCTCTGAAGCCTTACTGAATCCCCCAGCAGACATAGATTTATCTTTCCTGTGATATATTAATGTCTTTATTTACTTTTATTGTATCATTTAAAACACAGTATTGTTATTGCTGGTATACATGTTTGTCTTTTTGGATAAGGCAAGAAATAAATGAATGAAATACAAATAACACACTCAATTATCTTAAGGTGTTCTTATTATATGTGGGTTTGATGAAAAGGGAGAAGAGGTGTATCTAAAAATAGGCTGACCTAGAGAAAATGTAAGTAGACCCATGCCCAGAACAATCTTGTATAAGAGAGAGAGGCATGTTGAATTGTAAAATAGCGTGGAGAGGTAAGTAGGATTGTTGCACAATCAGTGAGTCCACATGGGGACATGAACACGGGAGGGGGAATGTTTGTGGGAGTGGATGGGATACACTGATAATGATGGTGTGGAAGAGGATAAGGATGATAGGTAATGGCTACATTGAGCATCTCTGCTAGGCACTTTCTGTACAATATTTCATTTAATGTTCAAAACTACACTGCAGGTGTTATTGTTACAACTGTAAGTGGTAAATGAAACCATGAAGCGTAGAGATATTATGTAACTGGCTCAAACAAAGTTGTTAAGAAGGCAAAGGTGGAATGTTAACCTAGGCCTGTTTAGCTTCAAATACTGTGCTTTTTCTACTATACCAGCTTTTCCCAATCTGCTCTGAGCATAACATTTGTGTCCCAGAAGGTGTTAAACTGGTGTTGTATAATAGAAGGTTCTGAGGTTTCAAAACTCAGAAAAAGGCATGTAAATCAGGTGTATTAGTTGCACAATTCTCCATACCTTTTGATAAGTGAAAGTTCATGGTGACTCAGTAAGAGGAAGAACATAGTATCAGCATTTCCCAAATTAATTTGATAATTTTTCAGACCTCCAATTGCCATTTCTTAGGACACTATCATCAGATCAGAGTTTGGGAAATGTTACACTCCACCATGATAGCAATTGTTACCTCTGTAAAAATCTTGTTTGTGTTTACAGAGAAAACGTAACCAAAACAAAACTTGCATGGCTTTCACTCACTCATTGTCATTCATAAATTATAAACAAGTGTATCTTATGGCTCAGGGCTCCTATGAGCCAGTTTACATTGTGGGTTATCAACCTGTCATTCCATTAGAGAGATACAAAAATGGGCTTATTCCACATTAGAGATGCAGACATTAGCTTCTGATTGACTCTGGTTGGGAAAAAAGTTCCCTTCTGCTTTGGATATACTACCTGAGCGTTGTTATAGATGAAAAAAAAAATCTGCCAGTGATCTCATAGTAGTTTTGGAAATGCTGGAGTGAGTCTTCTTAAATTAACCAGACTGTGGATGTTAAAGTCCTGATGATCTACATTTAAGGAAAAAATACACTACTCAGAGTTGTACACAACTAGGCAATCTACCCACTCTTCTTTGATAACTGCTCTACTTTGGATTGCCATTTGGTATTTAACTGTTCACCTGATTGAAGAACATAACCCACACTAGCTGCACATAATTGTATTGGCAAAGGAAGATGGACACAATAACTGGTTAATAGAGGCCTCTTTTTGTACTTCCATATAGGTGTGATTTCAGATGTTTTTTGCATTTCAGAGTTTAAACAACCTCAAAATAAATGCTATTTAAAGTAAAGGCATTAGAATGTAATTTTAAGTCAGTTTGGCAGAGTGGTTAAAGGAATGGACTCTAGAACCACACCATAGGCCTCTGCCCATTACTGGCTGTGCAACATAGAACAATTAACGTAGCATGTCTTAGTTCCCTCAACTGCAGAATAAAGATAATACTAGTCTCTGCGTCATGTGGAACTAATGAGAGGGTTCAGCTACACTGCTGCAAATAGTATCAATGTACAAAAATCAATTTCATTTCTACATAATAATGACAAAAGATTGCACTGATATAAACTCCCAGTGTACAAATTCCAATGCAGCCTCTTACCATGTAACTTTCGGCAAGATATTGTTATCAGATAAGTAGAAGTAATATTGTACTTAAACATTCCTGGAATATGGTTAAATGCTCTAAAATTGTTAGCTAGCATTGCTGTCACAGTAAGAATACCTATAGGTCCCTAAAGAAAAGAAACAAATTAATAGAAAAATAGGCAAGCAAACTAAAAAGAATTCACAGAATAAGATATACAGATGCCCAAAATGCATTTAAAATATCTTTACTAATAATTTTAAAAGGCAAATTAAACCAGTCATATTGGCAAAAGATAAAAATGTTGGCGAGGACATAGAGAGAAATGAATATTTTCATACACTGTGCGAGTGTAAATTGGCACAAGAGTTTTGTAGGAAAATGTGATAGTATCTGCCAAATTATAAAACATGTATACATTTAGATCCAACAATTACATCTATGGGAATTTCTCCGACAGAAATAGTCATGTAAGTACAATACGATGGAAGCATGGGGATATTTATTGCCACACCAGAAACTGAAAAAAATCCAAAAGGTCCATCAAAGGGGAACGTTTAATTATTGTGCACTCATACAATGGGCTATATTCAGCCATTGAAAATAGACATATATATATATATATATATATATATATATATATATATATATATATGCAAACATGGAAAAATGTCCAAGACCTATTAAGCGAGGGAGCAAGATGAACAGTACATCTAACAAAATAACATATTTCATTTTTTTCATATAAGTATACAAATGAAAATTCTCTGGAAGAACATAAAAAAATTGTTCCCAGTGGTGAACTCTGAGGTGGAAGGAGGGAGGGAGTGTATGGGCTTCTCATTGTCTACTTTGATCATGTCTCAATTGCCTAAAAATATTGCAAGGTAAGTGCATTACATTTACTGGAAAACGGCGGCCGACTTGGCCCACTGGTTAGGACGTCCGTCTACCACATGGGAGGTCAGCGGTTCAAACCCCGGGCCTCCTTGACCCGTGTGCAGCTGGTCCATGCGCAGTGCTGATGCGTGCAAGGAATGCCGTGCCACGCAAGGGTGCTCCCGCGTAGGGGAGCCCCACGCGCAAGGAGTGCACCCGTAAGGAGAGCCGCCCAGCGTGAGAGAAAGTGCAACCTGCCCAGGAATGGTTCCACACACACGGAGAGCTGACACAACAAGATGAAGCAACAAAAAGAAGCACAGGGAAATGGACTTGGCCCAGTGGTTAGGGCATCCGTCTTCCACATGGGAGGTCCGCGGTTCCTTGTCCCGTGTGGAGCTGGCCCATGTGCAGTGCTGATGCGTGCAAGGAGTGCCCTGCCACGCAGGGGTGTCCCCCATGTAGGGGAGCCCCACACGCAAGGAGTGCACCCGTAAGGAGAGCCGCCCAGCGCGAAGGAAAGTGCAGCCTTCCCAGGAATGGCGCCGCCCACCCTTCCCGTGCCGCTGACGACAACAGAAGCGGACAAAGAAACAAGACGCAGCAAATGGACACAGAGAACAGACAACCAGGGGAGGGGGGGAATTAAATAAATAAATAAATCTTTAAAAAAAAAAAAAAGAAGCACAGATTCCCATGCTGCTCACAACAACAGAAGAGGACAAAGAAGATGCAGCAAATAGACACAGAGAGCAGACAACGGATGGGGGGAGGAGGGGAGAGAAATAAATAAATAAATAAATAAATCTTTTAAAAAAATGTTTACGGGAAAACATAAAATTTGCTTCTGCAAGCTCTAATTAACATGGTTCCCACTCTTAATTTCTTAGCTTCACACATCTGTTAAATTACTTATCTTCAATTATTTGAAGAAATAGTAAATAATAAAGTAGAAGAGGATGTTTATTTTTTAAACTGGTGGAAACTTTGGAGTGCTGATTCATTGACATTTGATGATATATCTCACCAGAGCCAAATGTCAGCAGTTTCACTTCTCTGAATGCTTGAACAATTTTTGCCATTTCCCTTTATCTACCACTCCTCTGTGACAATGAAGAGCCACAACTTTAGACTTTGTTTGGTTAGCCAAGGGCTTCTCCCAGCCAACTATAGCCTTGGGGTGGCTTGTATATTACAAAGCCCTACTTCCAATACCTCTGGCAGGGAAGAGATACTAGGGAGGTTAAAATGGTCAGATTGGAGAAAGAAGGCTTTTCTTTAGCATCCTCTAAAATACTTTCCCAAAATGCCCTGCAATGCCTTCTCATCTTCCCATGTTCAATTCTGGAAAGTGTTTCCTTCAAGCCATTCCCTATGGCCACCCCCATTCAGTGGCTCATTCTGTTTTCTCCCAGCCTTCACTGTTACCAATATTTTGGATATCTTAGTAAAAATCCCTTCCAGCTAATGCGACAACATTTAAGTCTCACTAGAGATTTGAATCATCCCATTTACGCCTTAAAATTATCTTATGTGTCTTGAAGACCATTCACTTCTTGGATACTACCAGGCAATTTTCATCTCACCACCATTTCCCCATGTCCACATTAACTCTCCCCGGGTTACTGTTGCCCAGTCTGAAGTCAATGGCTTCAGGATGTCAAGGCTTAGATAAATTAATTTGCTCTGCTGGATATTCTGGTCTTGTTTCAAATCTGGGGAGTTATGTTCATTTCAGAAAGTATACTACTGTGGCTTTAATTTTTTCAGTGTAGGTGGGAGGGGGCAGATAGTCACAGGATGAAAGCTGTTCTGGGTGTTTGCATGCAGGAAATAAGAACCCAAAACCGATGAGTTCACCTGGAGTAGGGAGAGGCTTGTTCAACATTGTACTGGAGGTCTGTCCAGAGCAATGGGGTGGAGGAGGGGAGGGGCCTTCAGATTGGAAAGGGAGAAGTAAAAGTGTCTTTATTCATGGGCTCCAAGATAGTCCAGGTAGAAAATTATACCACTCTAAAAATGCTTCAAGAACTAATAATTAAGTTTAGCAAGATTGTGGATACAAATTTAATATACAAAAAATATATATTTATTTTCTGGATGAGGGATTTTTTTTAGACACATAGATTACACAAAAGGTTGCATTAACAACTAGAAAAAGACCTTGAATGAAAGGGAAAAATGGTAAAGACAAATGAATTTATATGGCTAAGAAACTTCAAGATGAGTTGGGAGGTAATCAGCGGGGTCACGCTTATGCACATCTCAGCAGAGTCTCAGAGACAAAGTAGATACAACCTCAGGTACTGGTGCTCCTGAGGACTATGGAGACACACTGGTTCTGTGGTCATGGCAGATGACTCTGGAGTTCAGTGCCTTGTCAGTGGGCTCTACTTTGGAATTTGTGCTCCTGAGTGTGATGGAGTTGGACTCAGATGTGACCTCTCTACACATGCCTCTTCTATCACTTTTACTGAACCTGTTGTTGGCACTAGGGATGGTGTATAGTCAGGAGACCTGAATCGCTGTACCATCCATGTGCCAGCTGGGCCCTGAGCCTCAGCAGAGTTGCAACACATATTCTCTGGTTCATTCAATTTACCCAGGTCAGCTAAGAGGGAGGTGAGAATGCTCAGCCACCACACCAGGGAACCAAGAGAGTCTACAGCTGCAGGCAGGAGAATTTCATCCATCAGCCATATGGTATTGAAGCCCGCTCTCGATTTAGAGGTGGTGTGGACATAGCCATCCCCACTGGGGATTTATGCTTATCTACAGAAATTATTGGAAATTATTTTGCACAGGAGATTTGACCATTTATTTATTGAATCATTTCTTTATATCAGTGTGTACTTATAAATATTTATTTTATACATTGGATCTAACATTTATTTTTATCATAAAGGGATGTTGATTTTTTTTTAAACTTTTTCTCGTGGAATCTGTCAACATGTGTAGCAGTTTGATATAGTTATGAATTCCAAAAATATATATTGGATTATGTTTGTAATCTGATCTGGACCTGATAGAGGTATGATTAAGGCTTTAATTGGGCCACTTCATTAGGGCATTGAGTCCATGCCCATTGGTAGGTGGGGACTCACAGATAAAAGGCATGGCAAAGGGAAGAGTTGAGGGTTTTTGATGTTGGAGTTTGATGCTGAAGACTTAAGCTGGAGCCCCGGGGAAAAAGACAGAACCGTTCACCTGATAGTCTGCAGATGACCTTGTGGAGGAATCAGAGAAGCTAAGCCCAGAGGAACCCAGAAAGTCTGAACCCTCGCAGACGTCAGCAACCATTTTGCTCCAACATGTGGAAATAGACTTTGGTAAGGGAAGTAATTTATGCTTTATGGCCTCGTATCTGTAAGCTCCTACTCCAAATAAATACCCTTTATAACGCCCACCAGATTTCTGGTGTTTTGCATTAGCACGCCTTTGGCTGACTAGTACAACATGATATTCCTGTTCTAGACCTATTTTCCCTCAGATCTATCCCTCAATCTTCCCTCGCTCTTCTCTAGAAGGGCTGGCCCTGGCAGGTTGCAATTCCTAGGCTCAGCAACATATGGATGCCTTCTTGATTCTGCCAATAGGTGACACCAGCAGGAGATGAGAACCCAGGAGGGTGGAGCAGCCAGAGATTTTCTCCTTCTTCCTCTGCACCAAGTGGCTTCTTCTTCAGTGACTACATATTCACCATAGCTCCAGCCCCCTGTCAGATGGGCCCATTATGGCTCCAGGTCTTGTGGAACTCAATACCAAGGGTCCAGTAACATTATGTCTTTTTTGTCCTTCCAGCCTAGAGGTGGGGGTGCCTGCCTCATGTTATTAATTATTGTGTTCTCCAGCTCTCCCTTTTGGTTTCTCCAACATTTGTACAACTAATTCCCCACATTAAATTCCCTCTGTGTTAAATATTTGTAGTGGTTGATTTTTCTCTGGGGAATCCCTGACTGTTACATATTGCCAATTAAAGCGATTGATTTTTCTAGTGTTAAGCTTCTTTGCATTCATGGGATTATCTCAATCCTGTCACTAGTAGTTAAATATGTTTGTCTCTTCTATAATTAATAAAAATGAAACAAAACAAAACACCTCTAGACATTGAAGCCTCCTCCAAATAATATTCTTTTTTTTTAAATATTTATTTTTTTATTTATTTCTCTCCCCTTCCCCCCAGTTGTCTGCTTGATCACCTCTATCCTTTATCAGCAGCACCGGGAATATGTGTTTCTTTTTGTTGCATCATCTTGTTGTGTCAGCCCTCCGTGTGTGCAGCACCATTCTTGGGCATGCTGCACTTTCTTTCGCGCTGGGTGACTCTCCTTACAGGGTGCTCTCCTTGCGCGTGGTGCTCTCCTATGCGGGGGACATGCCTGCGTGGCAGGGCACTCCTTGTGCGCATCAGCACTGCACATAGGCCAGCTCCACACGGGTCAAGGAGGCCCGGGGTTTGAACCACGGACCTCCCATGTGGTAGGCAGGTGATCCATTGGGCCAAGTCCACTTCCCCCAAATAATATTCTATTCATATTATCCTCTTCACAAGCTTCTCTAAAGTAACTCTTCCCCTCCCTAGTTCTTGTGTGTATATAAAATGCTAATACCATAAAAATAGAGTGAAATATTCAACTTGTAAAAAGTTCAAGCAATACACATAAAGCTATGTAATACTACCAGTGTGAGATGGCCCAAGTGGAACTCAGAAGAAATGTATACCTTTAAACAGATGTATTAGAAAACAAGATATATTTAAAACATCCAAGCAACTCAATAATCTATGGCATAAACAGCAAACTAAACTTAAAGTAGAGGTAGGAAATAATGAAGATACATGAAGAAATAATGAAATAGATAATAGTAGAGCCAACTAACAAAAGCCAGTTTGTAAAAAATACTTGAGCAATTACTGAGAAAAAAAGTGAGAATAAAAAATAGAGGTTAAATAAATTTGCACAAAATATAGATGCAGAAGAGATTAAAATAGTGTAAGAGAACACGACAAATATGTTATGCCACTTCCACAAAATAAACAAACGGTGGTCCATGAAAGGTTTCTACCTATAGAGGTCTTTCAGCTAATAAAGAAGGAATGAGAAAATGAGAGAATGACTACTCTGTACCCCCTAATGGATGGAGATGATGAGTATAAATGACTGCCATCAGCAGGACAATGGGAGACAAGCAGACACTGTATACCTCCTAATGGAAGTGCACAGCATAACCTATGGAATGGTCTTGCAAAACAAACAAACAAACTTAATCTGATTAAGCTGCTACTTCTAACTACCATTTTAAAGAAATACAGGGGACTGAAGAACATACTAAAGAACATAAAAATGTTACAATCAGCGAAATCCAAACTATAGGAAATAGGATAAAACACAAGATTTGGCTTTTTCAACAAAAAAAATTGAGGGAAAAGAAGTGATAAGGGGGGGGACCTGGATATTACAAACAACTTAAGGAACATAACAAACAATCACAATATATAGCCCGCAATTGTACAACTAATTTAAATAAGCTAATTTTAAAGTATAAGGCCATCAGGTAAGTGTGAAAAATCACTGGACATTTAATAAATATTAACGATGCACTTAAATTGTAAATGACAATAAATTAAAAGATTACTTAAAATGACTTATTTGTATTTTTATTTTAAAAGTCCTTATCTTTTAGAAATACATACTGAAATATAGAGATGCGTACTGAAATACTTAGAGATGAAATGGTCTGATGTCTTCTGTTTGCTTCATTTTATTCCAAGAGCAGAGATGGGGGTTAGGTGGAAGTATAGTTAGAACCAGACTGGCCATGTATTGATAATTGCTGATGCTGAGTGTCAGGTATATTGGGTTCATTTCATTATTTTCTCTACTGATGTTTATGTTTGAAAGTATTTGTAATAAAAATATTTTGTTAAAAATACCATGTCATTAAATTTGAAATCTTAAGTGAAATGGACTATTTTTTGGAAAAAGAAGGACCAAATTTGCCCATAAAGTAATAAAAAATTTAGTTTAACAGTACAAGGAGAAAATGTACTTAAAACTCAAGTCAACCTAAAATGTATTAGGTCAAACCAGTTTGGGGGGTCAGTTTTAATAACAGTCAGGGAAAACTAATTGCTATCTTTTTAGAATTTTTTTAAATTTTTAAAGAAGCTTTAGATTACATAAACGTTACATCAAAAATATAGGGGAGGGAAGCAGCTGTGGCTCAATCACTTGGTCTCCCATCTACCATGTGGGAGGCCCTGGGTTTGCATCCCGGGGCCTCCATGTGAAGGCAAGCTGGCCCACGGGCTGCAGAGAGCTGATAGCCTGTGCGCCACGGAGAGTTGATGCAGCAAGATGATGCAACAAAGGGAGACAAGCAGACACAGAAAAACGCTCAGCGAATGGACACAGAGAACAGACAGCAAAACAAGCCACAAAGGGGAGGGGGGGGGGATAAATAAATAAATAAAGCTTTTAAAAAAATATTCCCATTCATCCCAATTCACTCTCCCCCTTCCACACTTTCTTCCCACATTAACATCTTTCATTAGTGTGGTACATTTATTACGACTGACGAACACATATTGAAGCATTGCTACTAACCATGGTCTATAATTTATATTATAATTTACACTTTGCCCCGCACAAATTTATAGGTTTTGAAAAAATGTATAATGGCCTGTATCCATCATTGCAATGCCATGCAGGACAATTCCAATTGGTAAACTTTTCGAAAGCATACAAAAAGAAGGGAAGTTACTCATATCATTCTTCTACACTAGCTCTTCTTGATTCAAAGCCCAGATGAGGACTCCCGATGAGAAGAACACTTGAGCCAAGCTCATTCACATAGCAGCTAATATCCCGAGTACCTCAATAGCATATCCGACACAACAGTGGACTAAATGAACAAATGGGCTGTGTACAAGAAATGAAAAGATGACTTAACGTTAGAAAATACTTTTGATTATAATTCCCTACATTAACAAATTAGAGGAGAAAAGACATTTTATCATTTAAATGGGTACAGAAAAAGTCTTTGGAAGAAATTCAATCTAAGTTCACAGTAAAAAAAAAAAAGCAAACTAAGAATAGAAATTGTATTACTCAGGGTTTTCTAGAAAACCAGAACAAACAGGAAATATGTGATATAAATATTACAGGATTTAGTATAGGAATTGGCTTACATGACTATGGGGATGGGCAAGACCAAATTCTGTAGGGCAAGATGGAAACTCCAAGAAAGTTTTTCGATGAATTTTCCATGAGAAGCTGGCTGACTGAAGTAGAGATGGGAATTCCTCCTTCTGACTGCCTGAACCATGAGGGCTTCTATTTTTTTATTTTTTCTTCTTTATTTTCTTTTAAATGTCACATTAAAGAAATACGAGGTCCCCAAATAGCCTCCATCCCCCCCACCCCATTCCTCCCACATCAACAACCTCTTCTATCATCATGGCACATTCACTGCACCTGGTGAATATATTTTGGAGCACTGCTGCACCACATGGACAATGTAGTCTACACTCTCCCCCATTCTACCCAGGGAGCTCTATCACATTTCCCATGGAACAGCAACAATCCCCCAAGTGCAATGGCAAATACCAATAAAGATGGATGGTCCAACAATGAGACCTTGATACTGATGGCTCCGATTATGAGCCCATGTGCCTGAAATATGAACTAGGCCTAGAGCTGCAGGGTGCCTAAGAGTTACCTCCTGAAAGCCTCCATGTTGCTCAAACGTGGCCATTCTCTAAGCCAAACTCAGCAGGCCTCCTTTTAAGGCCTTCAAGGGATTGGATGATACTTCTCTTATTGTTGAAAGCAGTCTCCTTAGTTGATGGTAGATGTAATCAGGCAGAGATGCAATCAATATAATGACGATTTAATCCATGAAATATCCTCACAGTACCTATCAGGTCAGTGCTTACTTGACCAAACCACTGAACATCATTACCTAGTCAAGTTAATACTTGGAATTAACCATCACAGAAGGGAATGTTCGTTTCCTCAAATCTACAGCAAACATAGTCAAGTGTGAAATGTTGGAAACATTCCATTAAAGTCAGGAATGAGACATACGTATGCTATCAACACTACTGTTCAAAACTGCATGGGATCACAAAGCCAGACTTATGGATCTCAAAATACATAAGAGATTGAAAGGAAAGAGATGATATTTGGTGACACTACCATCTATGTAAAAGATTGTAAGGAATAGACACATGGAATATACAAATGAATAAGAGACTTGATAATGTTAGTGTTTGGAAAGTCACTACAGTGAAATCAGGGAGTCTTGCCACACAAAAGCAATAGCTAATTAGAATGTGTATGAGAAAATACCGCATTCTCACCAGTGACAAAATCCAAATATCACCTACACCTCACAAAACTGTACAAGATCTTTATGGAGGTGATTATAAAATTTCCTGATACATACAGGTAAGCAGAGTCCTGAATAAATAGGAAAGCCTACTGTGTTTCTTGATGGGGAACAAAATAGTGTACAAATGTCAATTCTCCATTACTTACAGATTCAGTGCCTTACCTGCACCTGCCGAGAAAACAATTAAATGCTGTCTTCCACTCCCCAAATCAATGATGGAAAACAACAGAGGGAAAATCTAAACCAATCAAACAATATTGTATTAGTTTCTCAGGACTGCTGTAATGAATGACCATGAATGATTGGCTTAAAACAACAGAAATTTATTCCCTCACAGTTCTGAAGGCCAAAAGTCTGATATCAGTATCACTTGGCTGAAATCAAGGTGTCAGCAGGGCCACACTCACTCTGGGAACTCTAGGGTACATTGCATTAATTGCTTCTTCCTGCTTCTAGTGGCTACCATTCCTTGGCTTGTGGCCATATCAGTCCAATTTCTGCCTCTGTTTCCACATTGCTTTCTCCTCTATAAATCTGTGGCACCTTCCTCTCCCTCCCTCTTGTAAGGACATCTGTGATTGCATTTCGGGCACAACCAGATTATACAGGATACTCTCAACACAAAATCCTTAGCTTAATCACATCTGCAAAGACTTTTTGTTTTTGCCAACTAAGGCAACATTTATAGGTTCCAGGGATTGGGACCAAATACCCATGGAAGGCCATTTTTCAGCTTACCACAAATATCAAAACCAAAATCTAAATAATAGTCACCCTGGGGAGACTGAAGTCTGTGGTGAACGGATACTTTTTTAGGAGGTGCAGAAGAGGGAGTTGGCAGTGAAGTTGGGGAGGTCCATAGCCTGCAATAGATGGCAGAGGATGGGATAAGTAGGAGGAAAATTTTGAAACTTGTGACTGTGCTTCTTTGAAGAACTCTGAGGCAGCATCTCAGACTACAGCCATGGGACAATATCAGTAGCAAGAAAGATAGGGTTAATTGAGGCTGTATGAGTGCAGAGTCTATAGAAATAACCACTTGAAACCACTTTAGTAAGTGAGGGCTGGCCTTTAAAAATTATTATTATTATAACAGAATATAAAGAATGAAATAGAAATAGAAGAGCAAGAATCATAGTGAATCATGCATAGGAAAGGTAGATATTCTTTCATGAAACTATGTGTGTGGGTGGGGGGGTGGTAATCCACACATACAATTTGTCAAGATGTAAAATATATTTCTGAATATGAATGAGTGTTCCAAAACTTGAAATCACTGCACTGGGCAATGCAATGTTAGGTGATCTCAAAAGAAGAGGACCTCCCAAACCATGCTGCTCAGTCTCCTTTATGTAGAACATAAATCTGTTGGAACAAAAGTTTCCAAAGCCTAAGTCTGGCTGAGGAAGAGACCCCATGGGGAGGTGTGACTCTTCTCTGGCAGTCTCCCACCTGTCGTAGGCACAGAAGCCCTCCTCCCATCTAGCATCTAGCCTGGAATTCCAACCCGTCTCTTCAAGGGTTGCCTTTAGGCAAATGCTCAGAGCTGGCAGGAAGGGGGAAGCTCCAGGGAACATTTTACCAAAAGTCGGGAGCCAAGATGAGGAGCCTCAACAGTGAGGACTGAGAGGTTCGCCCACTCCAAAACAAAGGAGAACAAACAGAATCCCTGACATTCTGTGTGCACAGGGAGACTGCAGGCAGGGCTGTCAGCCTGCGCATATGCCTCCTCATTTTCAACTCTGGGGTCACAGTGAGGTGGGGATCTTGGTTTGACAGGAAGACTCAGGTCATTTCCATGCCGAAGTCAAGGTGATGCTCCTGAGGATTGACAGCAAACTTCATAAGCACAGAAGACACCGAGGTCCAGCCCTTTTCTGCACCTGTTGTCATCCCTAGAGGGCTCTGGGGCATAGTGAACAGAAGTGATAGACCCTGCCTTCCACGGTGGGTGGGGAGGATCTCAGGGAAGTCAGGACCTTGGTCTGAGGTGGCCAGAGTCAGGTCAGCAGAGGGAGGCATCTCGGGCCATGCCAGGAATCAGGGTATGGATCTTAGGGGAGTTCTGGGGGGCCCCCATTGCAGACAGGGATCACTCCAGAAACTGTCAGCCCAGATTCCTGGTGAGGCTGTCAGACAGAGGTCACCCCCCTCTTCTTTGTCTCTGGGAACCCTGGCCTGAGAAATAGCAACCTCGGGTCAGAAGGGAGAAAGTAGAGACTGCGAGGAGTAAATACAAACACCTTGAGAAGGGTTGACAGTACACCCATCCCAGGCAGAAGGGGCCAATCACAAAGCTGCCCTGCCCCTGCCGTCGGTCCTGGTAAAGGCCCCGGATGTGACAGTTGCTGATTTCCGCCTTGGCGGCTGAGCGAGGTGAGGCCTTCGCTGAGCAGGTGGACTCAGGTCAGGAGAAGAAAGAGTGCCAGGCCCTGCCACACGACAAGGTGAGGACCCTGAGAGAACTAAGGGGGATTCCGAAGCCCGCTCCCTTAGGGGAGGATTCTCAGAGGCGCGCGTCCCTTCCTGAAAATGGGGCCCCGGCCTAAGAAAACTTCTTCAGAAGGGAGGGGCCCCAGGCGCTGTCAGGAGTAAATACGCACACCTGGAGGAGGATTGGGGTTCCCTCGCACAGAGAACACAGCGACTCCCCGGAATGCAGCTCCCCCCAGCCTTCGGAGGCCCGGGGCAGGGTCCCCGGATGTGGTGGTTCCTCACTTCCACCTTGGGGTCTGAGGGAAGCGAAGCTTCCTCTGAGGGGGGCGGACTCCTATCGAAAGAGGGAGGGGCCCCAAGATCTGCCAGGCGGCTCGGTGAGGGCCCTGACAGAAATAAGGGCGATCCCCCCCAGACGCAGAGCAGCTCCCAGAAACCCGCCCCTGCTGTCAGCCCTGTGAGGGCCAAGCAGAATTCTCAGAAGTGCCCTTCCGCCCCTGAAGGTGGGGCCCTGGCCTGAGCAAAGCATCGTCAAAAGGGACGAGCCCGGGGTGCTGCCAGGAGTAAACATGAATGCCTGGAGGAGAACGGAGGTTCCCTCACCCCAGCCCCAGAGCACAGCAGGCCCCACAGAAGCCAGCTGCCCTCCTGCCCCTGCTGTCAGCTGTGGGAGGCCCGGCCAGGGTCCCCGGAGTTGTTCTTTCCTGACTTCCGCCTTGGGGTCTGAGGGCGTGAGGGTTTATCTGAGGGAGGCAGACCCTGGTCAAAAGAAGGAGGTGCCCAGCATCAAAGTGAGGACGCTAATGCGGGGCCTGAGTGGATGTCCCGGCCCAGACAGGTAAAGGACACAACTGAACCCCATCTCTGTCGTTGGCAGTGGGACGGCCAGGTTGGGACTTTCAGAGGTCCCCCCCCCCCACTTCGGTGTCAGGGATTCTCAAGGAGATTGAGGCCTTGGGCGGTGGGAGGCATCCTCAGGGCAGCAGAAGGGTGCAGAATCTGGCCCTGTACGGAGTAAATATGAATACCTCGAGCAGAATAGAGGTCCCTTCCCCCAGAGAATACAGGGGTCCTCAACAGAATCCAGCTCCCCTTTTCCCCTGCCCCTGCTGTCAGCGCTGGGAGACCCCCTGCAGGCCTGTCAACCTGAGGCTCAGCCTCACTCCCACCTCTGTTGTCTCAATGATGTAGTGGTCTTGGTTGGAAGGGTCAGCCGAGCGACGAGACCCAGACCCTGCCAAGCCTCAGGGTGAGGATGCTTGAGGAGGTATTAGGAGACTTTCCACGCCAGATTGGGGGCCACATCCCACAGAAATCTGTCCCTGCCATCAGCCCTGGGAAGCCCCAAGCAGGCGTGGCTGGATGTGATGCTTCCTGACTTCTACCTTGGGGTCTGAGGCAGGTGGACTCAGGCCAGCAGAGGGAGGACTTGCGGTGGCTGCCAGGTGTCACGGTGTGGACCCTGAAGGAGAACTAAGGGAGCTTCTCATCCAGACAGGGATTCACAGAGCCCCACTCCTACTGTGTGCACTGCAGATCTTGGTAGGATTATCAGTCAGAAGCTCCCTTCCCCTCATGTCCTCCTCGAGGGTTTCATAGAGATGGAGGTCTTGGCCTGAGTAAACCAGCCTCAGATCAGCAGAAGGGAGTGATCCCACTCCCTATTCCGTGTAAATATGAATAGCTTGAGGGAACTGAGGTTACCTGCCAACCCAGGACACAGCAGTGCCCTGAGAATCCAGTTCCACTGTGCCCTTTTATCAGTCCTGGGAGGCCCAAGGCACGGTCCCTGGATGTGGTGTTTCCTGACTTCGGCCTTGGCGTCGGAGGTGAGGTGTTGTTAGAAGTGGGTAGACTCAGGTCAACAGAGGGAAGGGTCCCAGGCCCTGATGGGCTTCAGGGTAAGGACACTGGGGGGGGGGGCTTTTGGGACCTCCCATCCCCGACAGAGGTTAAAGGCACCCCACAGAAATCCTTTCTACCCTTGGGAAACTCTGGGTAGGCCTGTCAGGCAGAGGCCCTACTCATTTCCAGCTTGGGGTTTCTCAAGGGTGTGAGGCCATTTGAATAAGGGTATCCACTATCCCGGAACATACCAGTCTCGATCCTGCTGTCAGCCCTGGGAGACTGCAGGTTTGTGTGGCTGTATGTGGTGCCTCATCCTTATTGTCTCGTTGGTCTCTGGAAGTGAGGACATTGCTCTGACAGAGACGACTTCAGGTCAGGAGAGAGCCACATCAGGTCAGCTCAGGGAGCAGTATCAGGCTCTTCCAGATGTCAAGGTGAGGACCCTAGGTGAGGACTGAGAGGACCCCCAACCTAGGAGAGCTGGGGCCCCCAGTTCCACCATGCCCTTGCTGTCAGCCCTGGCAGGCTCTGGGGCAAGGGGTCTGGATGTTGTGTGCCCTCATTTTTGCCTGGTGGTCTCCGGGAGGTGAGGGCCTAAGTCTGAGGTGGCTGGATACAGTTCGACATAGGAAGGGGTGGGAAATGGACTTGGCCCACTGGTTAGGGCGTCCGTCTACCACATGGGAGGTCCGCGGTTCAAACCCCGGGCCTCCTTGACCCGTGTGGAGCTGGCCCATGCGCACCGCTGATGCGCACAAGGAGTGCCCTGACACACAGGGGTGTCCCCTGCATAGGGGAGCCCCACGCGCAAGGAGTGCGCCCCGTGGGGAGAGCTGCCCAGCGTGAAAGAAAGTGCAGCCTGCCTAAGAATGGTGCCACCCACACTTCCCGTGCCGCTGACGACAACAGAAGCGGACAAAGAAACAAGACGCAGCAAATAGACACAGAGAACAGACAATCGGGGGGGGGGGGGGATTAAATAAATAAATAAATCTTTTAAAAAACATAGGAAGGGGTCATAAGCCCTTACAAGAGCCAACTTGAGGCCTGAAGGGACCTCCTCCACGAGAACAGATAACGACCCTATCTCTCCCTGCTTCTGCAGTCAGCCATGGAATGACCCGTGGCCTGGTGGTTAGATGTGGCTTCCCTCACTTCCTCCTCTGGGGTTCCATGGCGATGAGACCTTTGTCTAAGTCAGTAGATGGAGGGGTCCTAGGCCCTGCCAGGTGTCTAGGTGAGGGCTGAGATGCCCTGCTCCCTATTCCAGGAAAAAGGGCCTCCTACAGAGTTACATCAGTCTTTGCTGTCACCGCAGGGGAGGCCCTGGGCAAGTGAGGCCAAGTACAGCATCCCCTTGCTTCTTCCTGCTTGACCTCAGGCATGTCAGCTCTTATTCTGAGGGTTTGCCTCAGGTCAGCAGAGGGGTGAGGCCCAGGCCCTGCCAGGGGAAAGGTGAGGACCCTGAGTGGACACTGAGGGGACCATCCAGAAGAGTGAGGACCTCACTGAGTCCAGCCCTGCCCCTCCTGCCAGCACTGTGAGGCACGGGTCTGTGCTTGCAGTCTGCAGCCTGAAGTGTCCCTGTAGTCCTGCAGTTCTTTTCACAGGGGCTCAAGAAAGCAGGAGCTGAGGGACTTGGCCTGAGGTACACATCCTCAGGTCAACAGAACAGAGAAGGCCCAGGCATTGCCAGGAATCAAGGTAAGGCCCCTGAATGTGTATCAGAAGGCCCCACACTCCAGAAGGGTGCAGACCCCACAGTACCTGACCCCACTCACTTTACTGTCAGCCCTGGAAGCCTCAGGCTGTGTCGGCAGGCTGTACCCTGAGGAGCTGTCTCATGTCCTCCTTCAGGTTCTTAAGGAGCAGTCTAACCAGGAGCACTACCTAACGGAAGACCTGTAAGAGTCACCAAAGTTGAGTTTCTCACCTGCTCCCTTTCCCCCGCAGGCCTGTAGCCCCTCTCGCCCACCCTCCTGCCTGCCACCCCTAACAAGAGTCATCATGCCACGCAGACAGAAGAGTCAGCTATGCAAGCTTGAGAATATCCTTCAGGCCCAAAGGAAGAAACAGCGCCTGGTGGGAGCACAGCTTCCTACAGCTGAAGAGAAGAAGGCCTCCTCCTTCTCTTGCTTTCTCTCTCCTCTGATCCCGGGCACCCTGGCCAAGGTGCCTGCGGCTGGGACAGCAAATACTCTCCAGGGTCCCCAAAGAGCCTGCTCCTCCTCCACTGCCATCGCAGCCACCCCACTGAGCAAATCAGGTGAGGGCTCCAGCAAGCAAGAAGGAAAACGTCCAAGCACCTCTCAGGCCCCACTAGACCCATCTAGTGATGTGCTCTATAAGAAGGTGGGCAGTTTGATGCAGTTCCTGGGCATCAAGTATATAACGAAGGAGCCCGTCACCAAGGCAGATATCCTGAGGAGCGTCATCAAAGAGTATAAGGATCACTACCCAGTGATCTTCAAGGCAACTAGTGAGTTCATGGAGGTGGTCTTTGGCATTGATGTGAAGGAAGCAGACCCCAGCGGTCACTCCTACGTGCTCACCAACACACTAAACCTCACCTACAACAAGATGCTGAGAGATGAGAGGGACATGCCTAAGACAGGCCTCCTGATTCTCATCCTGGGCCTGATCTTCATGGAGGGCGACTGCGCCCCTGAGGAGAAGATCTGGGAGGTGCTGCATATGATGAAGGTGTACGACGGGATGCAGGATATCGTCTATGGGGAGCCCAGGAAGCTCATCACCCAAGATTTCGTGCGGAAGAAGTACCTGGTGTACCAGCAGGTGGCCGGCAGTGATCCTCCACGCTATGAGTTCCTGTGGGGTCCAAGGGCCCATGCGGAAACCAGCAAGATGAAAGTCCTGGAGTATTTCACCAGGATCAATGGCATCGGTACCAGTACCTTTCCAACCCTGTATGAGGAAGCTTTGAGAGATGAGAAGGAGAGAGCCTGGTCGAGAATTATCACCAGGAGTCATGCTACTGCCATGACCAGTGCACTCTTTAGGGCTATATCCAGCCGCATCTGAATGAGATAGATTCTGCATTTGAAGAGGGCGTTCCTTGTTCTAAGTAGTGTAGGGCCAGTAGTGTAGGGGCTAGAAGGAAGATAGTATATAGCATCTAATGTTCCTCTTCTGTATGGGTGACCTAAAGGTTTATTTTCTTTTCATTTTTATATTTTTCAAATGTTGTTCCTTTTAATAGAAGGTTTGTTAGCTTCAGAATCTAAGTTCATGAATGACATTGTTTACACATTTATTGTCATTTTTCAAGTATAAGAATAAGACTTGCTATTTTGTAAGACAAATTGGGAAACCTTCCATCTTATTTTGGGATCTGGGAAAAGATAACATGGCATTGGAATAAGAATTTCCATGCAAATGTGAAATGGCCCAGCAGTAAAATAAATGGGATCAAGAAATAGAGGAAAAAACATGAAAGTTGGTTAATGTTTCAGTTCCCATATTCTTTTTAGGTTGCTGTTCTGTAAAAGAAAAAATATTTACTTGGGTATTCTTGGCTTATTCAAGAGTGTAAGAGAAATAACATTTTAATAAAGGAAAACCCCTGCTCACTGGCTCATTTTTCGAGTATCTGTTCCTGGAAGACAATGTTGGGGGGGGGGGCGAGGGTGGGAGTGAGGACTCAGATAAGCAAGACGTGCCCTCTACCCATAGCAGGGCAGAGTTTAGGAGAGCCTCTCCGCTAAGGTCCAAAGAATAAGTACAAAGAAGTGAGGAGGTGGGAGTTAAGTGTAAGTGGCCTGAGCCAAGGTGTTTTGCAGCTTTGGGAAACTGCAATTCCTTCTGTGGGAGGTACTTTTAAGTTAAGCCGGGTGATGGCAGGGGCCACTCTCAGATGGTGTGACTTGGAGGTAAGCTAAAAACATGGACTGGACTCCCGTGCCGCTGACGACAACAGAAGCGGACAAAGAAACAAGACGCAGCAAATAGACACAGAGAACAGACAACCAGGGGAGGTGGGGAGTTAAATAAATAAATAAATCTTTACCCAAAAAAAACACGTACTGGAAAACCCCTGCTAGCAGTCAGTTGCTAGTCTCTACTCGCCCACGGAGCAATCTCCACCTACAGCAGGTATGGAAGGTGTCCTGCGCTCTTGTCCTGGTGCAGTTGACAGTACAGGGATTAAGCATGTGCTACACAACATCTCCCCGTCTTTTTTGAGAAATAACAGTGATAGAAGCACTAAGCTGGCATGATTTTCGCTGGCCTGGGAAAGCCAGAGCCTTCTCGATGAAAAGGACGTTTTAAACAAGTCATCTGGAGTGTAATTTGGCTAACTCTAAGAAGAGCTAGATTTTGGGTGGGTGTGGAACAAATGGAAGTAGTGTTTGGGTGGAAGTAGGGAGGGAGAGAGAACTCAAATTCTAGGTGTTTTGAGTTGTATCCAGCTGGGGAAGACTCTCTCACACTGACATTAAATAATATATTCTCCAAGAGGGACAATTTACTGAGTTTTACCTACAAAGTAGCCTTTTGGGATGATTTGGTGTGTCAGGTCTTAGAGCACTGAATATTTTCTGAGATATCCTGACAGACAATATTCCTAGAGGGGAAGGTGGTAGGTCTGGGGTCAAAATAATACTAGAAACTACTGTCAATCATTAAAGATCCAGTGTATGCCAGGTACTGTGCCAGGTGCTTTACATACATATTGCACATTCTGACAGTCCTACAAGATAAGTCTATCAAACCCATTTCACAAAGGAAGAAACTAAGGCTCATAGCACTTGGTGATTTGCTCAAGATCATATGACTAGTAAGAAACAGGGTTGAGACTGGTCCCTGGTCTGAGTTTGTCTAGAGCCCCTGCTGTTCCCACACCTCCTAGTCTGAGGCAGACCTTCTGTCTCTTAAATTACTTACATTCTCATAAAGCCGTGATGCTTTTTAAACCATAATCCATGTGGTGCAGCAGTGCTCCACAATATATTCGCCAGATGCATTGAATGTGCCACAATGATGAAAGAGGTTGTTGATGTGGGAGGAGTGGGGTGGGGTGGGTTGTGGGGTATATGGGAGCCTCTTATATTTTTAAGGTAACATTTTTTGTGATCTATGTATCTGCAAAAAAAAACACAATAAAAAAAGTGCCCTGTGCTCAAGGTAGTAAAAGCTGGCTGAAATAAGGAATGTGAAAATGAAAATAAAACACAATCTAGGGATTGTGTATGGACTTTCTTTTCCTAGGTCCCTCCTGTCCTGAGCTCCAGGGTTCCTTGATAGGGTGCCTCTGCCCAGGTGTCAGCACCTTTGTCCGGTCCTGGCATATTCTGGCATTAAAGCGCCCTTCCCCAGAGTGCCCTACTGTGTGCCACTGGGATCTGGCCTGCTGACCAGATCATCAGTGCTGCCTCTCAAGGCTGCACCCTGCTCCCAGTGGGACAGCCCAGAATTACCTGTACTCCCCTTGGCATACAACATTCTTACTCCCTGCAGAGGGCCCCTGACTGTGTCATCTGTCACCCTGGAATGCCCCTAGTAGCCACGGTCCTTCTGACAGAAAAGTTCACTTTGGACAAGGGCATTTAGGTACCTGGTCTTTTCCCCTGGGCAACTTCAACACCCTCTCAAAGTGTTTTCCTAATGAGCTAGTGGACAGAATCTGACTTAGCCCATAACCTGCTGGCTCTTGGGACATAACCCTGAAGCTAGAGGTTTTGAATCCACCCTGACATTTGCAGTAGGATGGATTTTAATGGGATGTCGTCTTTGAAAGTGGCCGCATACCCAGATGAATGAGCTTACCTAGGTGGTCAAAAACCCAAAGCTTCCTTCAAAATTGGTCAATGAAGAAAAGCCATAGAAATCACAGTGAGCAGACATCTATAGAAGCTGAATTCCTAAAATCCCTTCGGTCCTCCTAAGAGGCAAACAATGGTTCCCTGGTGGACATGCTCGCTCTGGTTTGTATTTTTTTAACCACTATTCTTTCACTCTGTCTTCTCTGTGTACATGCCTGTGGCAGTTTGAAATTCTTTTATGAATCCCAAAAAGAAAAAGATGATGTTTTTTTTTTTTTTATTTTTTTTATTTTTTATTGAATTTGTAATAATATTACATTAAAAATATATATGTGAGGTCCCATTCAACCCCACCCCCCCACCCCCCCTCTCCCCCCCCCCCAACAACACTCGTTCCCATCATCATGACACATCCATTGGATTTGGTAAGTACATCTTTGGGCACCTCTGCACCTCATATACATTGGTTCACATCATGGCCCATACTCTCCTCTATTCCATCATGTAGGCCCTGTGAGGATTTACAATGTCCGGTGATTACCTCTGAAGCACCATCCAGGGCAGCTCCATGTCCCGAAGACGCCTCCACCTCTCATCTCTTCCTGCCTTTCCCCATACCCTTTGTCCATTATGTCCACTTTTCCCAATCCAATGCCACCTCTTCTATGTGGACACTGGATTGGTTGTGTCCATTGCACCTTTATGTCAAGAGGAGGCTCAGATTCCACCTGGATGCTGGATGCAATCCTCCCATTTTCAGTTGTAATCACTCTAGGCTCCATGGTGTGGTGGTTGTCCTTCTTCACCTCCATCTTAGCTGAGTGTGGTAAGTCCAATAAATCAGATTGTAGGTGCTGGAGTCTGTTGAGGCTCAGGATCTGGCTATCACATTGTCAGTCCAGAAGATGATGTTTTTGAACTAATTCCTTCCTGTGGGTGTGGGGCCCTTTTGATTGGACTACGTCAGTGAGGTGTGAGCCAGCTTGGGTCTCCACCCTCCTGCTGGGTCTGAGGTAAACGGAGACACAGAGGTTATGACACACAGGAAAAGGGAGCTCTGCCATTCTGACCTGTTGTGCGTGAGACAGGACCCCAGGTTCGCCTACAGTTGCAGAAAGGCAGAGAAGCTCTGAGAGGCTGCGAGAGGTCCTGGAGTTCAGAATTAGCAGAGCACCGAGACACAGAAAGAAGCCCCCCAGGGACTGGGCCCACAGAACAGCCTGAGGTTGAAGAAATGAGCCATATGCCTGATAGCCCACAGCTGAACTTAGGAAGAAAACAGAGCAGGTGAGACTGAGAGAGGAAGCCCAGACAGAGACAAGCCCTATGCCTGGCTGCCCACACCTGAGCTCCAGGAGACAGTAGATTTTGGAGGGTAAGGCAGGCACTTTGGCAGAGATCAGCCACCATCTTCACCATGGGGCAGGACACCAGCATCACCGGCAGCCTTTGGTGAGAAAGCATCCCTGATGGTGCTTTGATTTAGACATTTCACAGCCACAGAACTGTAAGCTTTTACCCTAAGTAAAATCCCCATTTTAACAGCCAACCCATTTGTGGTACTTTGCCTGGACAGCCCTTTGGCCAACTAAGACAATGCCCCACAGGGATATCCTGGCTTGTAGTGTGCGAGAAGGCACCTATGCAGATGTTCAGTCATGGGGAAGGTGGTGAACACTCACAAGTTAAGATTCTGGTCATGCATCAAAAGGCAAGAGAAAAAAAAGACTATAGAGGCTATTGCAAAAAGCAATGGACAACTGTGCTATTGAGTGCAGAATGTTGAACCCTTCCTGCTAAAATTTCAGGATCCTTTGAAAATCAGATGTGATCCGTTTGAAAAAGTTGTAGTATTTCAAGGCAAATTTGGCCTTCTCAGGAACTCCCCCAGAAATTTTTTCACCAATAGAAATAAGAGGGTGGTTGCCATTACACTTAACAGTTGTTTTTTTATTGAGCATCTACTATGTACTAGTTTGTGGGGAGACTGCAAGTGCTCATCCACCTCTTGTGTTCCTCTCCTTCCTGAGCACATGGGAAGACTAAGTTGCCAGACCACTTGTGATTAGGAACCAGCCAGAATGCCATTCCCATGCTTTCTCGTCCATTTGGCAGGAAACATGGTGACCCAATGTTGAGATGGTGGAACTACAAGATAGAAACAGCCAGGATCCCAGGGTCATCTGACAGTGGAATGCCCCTGACAACCCACATCAGAATTTGTGTTCACGGAAAATAAATTTTGTTGTGTTAAGCCTTTCAAATTTCAGGTTTTGTCTGTTGCATCAGCTAGCAATTACTTTAACTGACTAATATATGGCTATCTTTTCTGTTGTTAAGCTTATTTAAATTATTTTAATTACAAAGGTCATAGTTCTGATATATTGATTGCACAAATCTCTGAGAATACAGATCAATTGCAAGTGTCCATTTTGCAAAGTTCCTCCAAAATTCAGCTCCCTTTTCAGAGGTAACTACAATTAAAAGTCTGGTGTTTATTATTTTAAAGTTGATCCTAGGATTTCTCATAGATAAATATATGATAAAAATATATTGTGGCGGCAGACTTGGCCCAGGGGTTATGGCATCCGCCTACCACATGGGAGGTCCGCGGTTCAAACCCCGGGCCTCCTTGACCCGTGTGGAGCTGGCCTATGCGCCGTGCTGATGCGTGCAAGGAGTGCCCTGCCACATAGGGGAGCCCCACGCTCAAGGAGTACGCCCCTTAAGGAGAGCTACCCAGCACGAAAAGTGCAGCCTGCCCAGGAATGGTGCCGCACACACGGAGAACTGACACAACAAGATGACGAAACAAAAGGAAACACAGATTCCCGTGCTGCTGACAACAACAGAAGTGGGCAAAGAAGATGCAGCAAACAGACACAGAGAACATACAACAGGGGTGGGCGGGAAAGGGAGAGAAATAAATAAATAAATAAATCTTAAAATATATATATATATATTGTTTTTATAGTATATATAAAATCATAGGTGATGATTTACATATTCATCTGCCACTTGACTTTACCACTTAATATAATGGATACAGGATCTTTCCATGACAGCACATAAATGTTTACCTCACTTTTGTCACTACTCCCTTGAATTCTAAAGTGCCATAATCCCTTAAACCATTCTCCTCCTAATAGACATGTAAGTTGTTTCCCGGTTGTTGCAGTGGTTAATAGAATGGAAATCAACATCCTTCAACGTGAAATTTTTGGGCAAATGTGCACGTTTTCTTGTGAAAATCATATAAATGTGCAAGTTGGGTTAAAGTGGGAAAAGTGTGAATAAATTTTTATATTGTCAAAGTTTTATCCCAAAAACGCTGTTCTGATTCAACTTCTCACAAATTAATGTATGTGATTATCCTACACACTCACAAACGTTTTATCAACCTTTTAAATTGGGATCAAAATAATGGGTGAAAAAGTCTTGTCTCCCTATTTTAATTTGTATTTCTCCATTTTCCGAGTAAGCAGTACATTAGTTTAATCCCCCACCCATATAAAGTGGGCTCTCTGCAGTGATGTCCTGAGTAACAAGATTCCTCTGGGAATGATTTAAAATTCTGAAATGTCAAAAAGACATTTCCCCTTTACTTTAAGGAGCATCCATTTGGTCAGAATGACCGGGAGCCAGGCAAGGACACCAAACAGGACACCCTCAGCTGGTGAGAGGCATTGGGAGCATCCAGGGATGAAAGGCATCCACCTTGGAAAGGAAGAAGTAAAACTTTCACAATTTGCAGATGACATGATCCTATACCTAGGAAGTTCTGACAAATCTACAATGAAGATACTAGAATTAATAAACAAGTTGAGCAGAGTGGCAGGACACAAGATTAACCAGCAAAAAGCAGGACTGTTTCTAGACACTAGTAATGAGCAATCCGAGGAAGATGTCAGGAAAAAATTCCATTTGTAACAGTGACTAAAAAAGTAAAATATTTAGGAATAAACTTAACCGAGGGTATAAAGGACCTATATTCAGAAAAGTACAATGAATTTAAAAGAAATCAAAGAAGACTTAAATAAATGGAAGGACAGCCTGTGTTCCTGGATTGGGAGACTAAATATTGTTACGACGTCAATTCTATCCAAATTGATTTACAGATTCAATGCAATCCCGAATAAAATTCCGAGAGCCTTTTAAAAGAAAGAGAAAACCCAATTATCAGATTTATTTGGAAGGGTAGGCGGCCCGAATAGTCAGAAACATCTTAAAGAGGAGGAGCCAAATTAGAGGACTGTCACTTCCGGACTTTAAGTCATATTACTTACCTAACGTGGTAAAGCACACACACTCACACACACACACGGAGAACAGCATGGTAGTAGCTTAAAGATAGACATAGAGACCAATGGAACTGAACTGATTGTTCAGAAAGAAACACTCATGTCTATGGTCGAGTGATTTTTGACAAGGCTCTCAAGCCCACCTAACTGGGGCACAATGTCTATTCAACAAATGGTTCTGGGAGAACTGAATATATATATCCAGAAGAAAGAAAGAAGACCTTATCTCACACTTATGCAAATATTAACACAAAATGGATTAAAGACCTAAATGTAATAGCTAAACCATAAGGCTTCCAGTAGAAAATGTAGAGATATATCTTCAAGACGTGGTGCTGGGTGGTCGTTTCTTAAACCTTATGCCCAAAGCACACGCAACAATAGATAAAATGGACAAATGGGACCTCCTCAAAATTAGATACTTCTGTGCTTCAAAGGACTTTGTCAAGAAGGTGAAAATGCAACCTACTCAATGGGAGAAAATATTTGGAAACCTTATATTCGATAAGGGTTTGATTTCCATGCTACATAAAGACATCATACAATTCAATGTTAAAGGGCAAGAAATCTGATTTTCAAAATGGACAAAAGACTTAAATAGACATTTTTTCCAAAGAGGAAATATAAATGGTGAAAAAGCACACGAAACATGTTGACTATCACTAGCTATTAGGGAAATGTGAATCAAAACTACAATGAGATATCATCTCACTTCTCATAAAATGGCCATTATTTAGAAAACAGAAAACTACAAATGCTGGAGAGGATGTGGAGAAATAGGAACACCCCTTCACTGTTGATGGGAATGTAGAATGGTACAGCCTCTGTGGAAGACAATTTGGCAGTTTGTCAGGAAGGTAAACATAGAACTACCATATAATCCAGCAATCCCTCTACTAGGAATATATCCAGAAGAACTGAAAACAGGGACAGAAACAGACATTTACACACTGATAGTCATAGCAGCATTATTCACAATTGCCAAAAGATGGAAACAACCCAAGTGTCCATTAACCAATGAATGATAAACAAAGTGTGATATATACATACTATGGAATACTATGTTGCTGTAAGAAGAAATAAAATGGGGTCACCTATGACAACTTAGATGAACTTTGAGGATATTATGCTGAATAAAATAAAGCAGACACAAAAGGACAAAAATATTGTATGTTCGCACTAATGTGAACTAAATATGACTAACAAATGGGATTATGGCTGAAAGAGGTCGTCTAGATGTCAATTGAAAGAAAGCTAAAGAATAATTTAGGGACTGAATAACTTAGGGAACCCAGCGGTGTGTGAAGATTGTGGTTAATAGTACAAATACAAGAATGTTCTTCTATGAACTAGAACAAATGTATGCCATTATTACAAGGTGGTAAGAATATGGTGATATGTGGGGAAAATACAATTAATGTAATTTATGGACTATAGTTAACAACAATATTATAATATTCTTGCATTGATGTCAAAGAAGGCATTACAGTAATACTAAGGGTCAATAATGTGGGGTATGGCATTTTTTTCTTTTGGACTAAGGAAAACATCCAAAATTTTACTGAGGCGATGACTGCACAAATCTGTGATAAAAGTGAGAGCCACTGAGTGTACACTTTGGATGGACCCTATAACACGGTGAACCATGTGGTGGAAGATGGACTGTGGTTAACAATACAAATGTGTGTTCTCTCATGAATTATAACAAATGTAAAATACTAATGGACAGTATTAATAATAAGGGGTGTATGGAAAAAGTATACCCAATATATGCAATAGGCCATAGTTGTTAGCAATATCGTGATGATGCTCTTTCATAATTTTTAACAAATGTTCCCCAAAACATACAAGGTGTTTGTGGAGGGGCAATGTATGGGATTTCTGCACATTATGCATGATTTTTTTGTAAGTTCAGAACTTCTCTAATAAAAAGTATTATAATAAAAAGAGAGAGAGAGGGAGAAAAGTGATCCAGATGGTGTTCCCAGCTCAGTCTGTCTCCCATCACTCTTGCCATTCCAGAGGGAGCGTGTCCCATGGCTATGATTATTTGCCTTAGTGCTAGCAGTTACTGTCTGAGACCTATGGTTAGCCCAAGGTGAAGATATTAGAAGGGTGAATGAAAAACCTGTGGAGATGGCACATCTCCTTATTAAACTAACTAGGGGTGAGGTGTATGTGTGGGATCCAATGCATGAAGTATCATGTATCATCCAGTTGAGAGCATCCCCAGCTCCAAGACAGTGTTTGGACCTGGGGAAGTGACAGCTCTAATGAAACGCTTGGTGATAGTCACCCAGGGGAATTCAGAAGTTAAGTGAGCACTTGTAGCACTTTTGGTTTCTTCCATTTAGGTAGAAGGCCCTGGCAGGGGGAAGACTCCACATTTTGAAGCAATGAATGTGACCCTCAGGAACTTTGGTTCATTCATTCACTCATTCAGCAAACAAGTACTGAACACATGCTGTGGAAAAAACAAAAGAAAATGACACGTCAATTAATCCAGGCTATGGGTTGAGCATGTTGAGGAGGAGACAAGTTTGAGAAAGTTTAAGGAAATTAGCAACTGTGAAAGGGTGGGGAAGAGGCTGTAATGATTTTGAGTTCTGAAGGTTGTTAACTAGGTAGAAGCTGTGCTAATCTGAGATTGAGGATGAAGGAGGAAGATTTGGTGGTGATTAAAGCCAGGAGTAGAGATGAAGAAGGATGTGGAGGATGAGGTCCGTGTGGGCCATGTAGATGGTGAGGTTCAAGGAGCTGTCCAAGTGCAGCTGTCCAGTGGGCAGTAGGAAACATGGGTCTGAATCATCGGGAGAGGAGCCTAAGATGGATTAGGTTAGACCACATCAATAACTGCCATTTGAGGCCATAGGTTTCATATTATAGGATGTAATCCCCTCTCCTGCAAACACAATTGGCAAGAAAAATTACACAAAGCTTAATAAATCCTGGGAAAACTTTAAAAGGAAAAAGTACTCACACAGAAACCTAATCAGTGAAAGATTTCTTTTCTTTTCTTTTTTTGTTACCAGGGGCCAGGACCTTGTATGTGGGAAGCCAGCACTCAATCACTGAGCCACCTCGAGCTGGCTGTTTTGTTTGTTTTTTCAGGATGCACTGGGAACCAAACCTGGGACCTCCCGTGTAGGAGGCGGGACCTCAACCGCTGGAGCCACATCTGCTCCCCCGGTTCTTCATTAAAAAATTACATATATATGCCCAAGCCTATGCCTGTATTTGTGGCTCATATTATACATACAGTTACATATTGTGAGAATTTCAGTCTTACGTCTGTATCCTCAGATCACTTTTTTTAAAATTAATTAATTTATTTCTCTCCCGTTTCCCCCCTACCCTCCCACCCCGGTTGTCTGTTCTTTGTGTCTATTTGCTGCGTCTTCTTCTTTGCCCACTTCTGTTGTTGTCAGCGGCATGGGAATCTGTTTCTTTTTTTTTTTGTTGCATCATCTTGTTGTGTCAGCTCTCCATGTGGGCGGTGCCATTCTTAGGCAGGTTGCACTTTCTTTCGCGCTGGGCAGCTCTCCTTACGGGGCACACTCCTTGCGCATGGGGCTCCCCTACACAGGGACACCCCTGCGTGGCACGGCACTCCTTGCGCACATCAGCACTGTGCATGGGCCAGCTTCACATGGGTCAAGGAGGCCCTGGGTTTGAACCGTGGACCTCCCATGTGGTAGACGAACGCCCTAACCACTGGGCCAAGTCCGCTTCCCTCAGGTCACTTTTTAAGACTCTACTCATGGCATCCTTTGTCCAAGCCTGAGCTTATACCAACGATACCCAGACACTTATCTCCTCTAAGCTTCCATATCTGGTTTAGGCAACTGGCAGCTCAACAGTAACTAAAATATCTCATGACAAGCAAAGCACAGCACTGGAAGACATCTTGATACTAGGTACCTGGGGGCCAGGACTTTATGATTCATCTTATAGCTAACTGGTGGACAGTGGTTGTCAGAATTTTAGACATGGGACTTTTCATTCCTTTTGAAACCTTCCCAGAAATCCAAGCCATGAACACAAAGTCCTCAGCGAAGTTTGGTGGAAGTGAGCACAGTAACCCCAGAGTCCTACCCACTAAGAAGCCTTTTATTCCTCTCAGGAGAGTTGGCCCTGGCACCCAATCACAAAACTCTAGAGCCTCCCCTGAGCACCATTTGGGAAAGCTCTATGCTAGAACATGTTTCTTCAAAGTTGGACTTCATCATGCTCTTGCACAGGCATTTATCTATGTGAACCCCATTCTATTCAATGCACTGAACCCCAATTAAGTTGCCTGGCTTTCCAGCACTGTCAGCAGCTTGGAAATATCAATCTCTACGTTTTCAGCATACCTCATCATCCAATTTCTTGTTTCCCCCACTCCTCATTGCCCATCCCACCCCAGACTTAAACCTAGACTTAGACATGTGTTTGTGTATTTTGTCCCCCTATCCACTTATTTATTCTCTGTTCTCAGCACAGAACTGGCTACTTTGCCCGGCAACCCACCATCCCCCTTAGAATTTTTCACAGGCACTTCCTTCCTACTGAACTCAACCCCTCTCTAGACCGACTTCTTTTCTGGCCCTGTTTCAAACTCTCCTCTTCAAAAGAGGCCCCTAATGGTGTAAATTTCCCTTTAAGCACTGCTTTAGCCAAATCCCAGGAATTTGGATGTATTTCGTTTTAATTCAGTTCAAGATATTTTCTGATTTCCCTTAATACTTTCTTTTGAAATAGGGGTTAATAAAAATGTATTGTTTAATTTGCACTAGGTGTAACCCATACTTAAGAAATAGAAAGTTCTGCTTCCCCTCCTTGAGGGTGGAATACCTACATAAATGATTTGGAATTCTTCAACACTGGAAATATATCTCTTCTTTATTTATTCAATCATGTATTTATATGAATGTGGACTTGTGGATATTTATTTTATACCCTGGGTTATAATCCAATACTACTTTACTTATTTTCTTGCTCAAATAATTCTATCTTTGGCCATTGGGAGATCTTGTCCTTTTGGTATTCACCTATCATTTATTGGGACTTTAGGGGGCAGGGATTTAATCACTTCCTTGCATTCTGACACTACAAGATGTTCCAGACTCATCTTGTGTATTTCTCAACCCAGTCCTAGAGTCAGCCATTTCTCTAAGAAACATTTTATTAGAGAATGGTATTAAAAACTAAAAACTAGAAACTAGGTGTGCTCATTGCTACAGGGATGTCTTTGCCTGTCTGGGTCTGACAGAACAAGGGAATATATGAGTGTAGACTAACCCATAAAAATATACATATCTACAAATATTTCTCTATGTAACAACTGTATCTATATTAAGACAAACATAAGTTCATATTGATGTTTAATTCATTACCACATGGCTCATTCTAGCCTTTTCCCTTGCTTATCTATACCTTTCACTTCAACAGTGGGAAACTTGCCTCTCACCTTCCACCATCCCTTTACTTGATTATTTAATTCCAGTATCTATGAATGGCAATATAGGGATCATTAACCCATACCCCTGTGGGAAACAACTTTATCAGCTAGAACATAATGCCTATGTATAGTTTCTTTTACTTTTAGTCCAACAGACTCCACTCATTTACAAAGTTGCTTAGGTCAGCACATTTCCCCGAATACCTTTCAGTGATGTTGTTTCATACATGTGTAATACAGTTAGATTGTTTTTTCACCCTCTGTCTTCCATCCTGTGAACCCCAATCTCTTAAATGACTTTTTAAAATTTGCATTTACTCAGGCACAGTCTTTATGCTGTAAAGTTCTATGGGTATTGGCAAATTCATGCCATATATCCGCCATCACAATATTATACAGAATAGTTTCACTTACCTAAAATATCCTGTTCTTCACCTATTTAACCTTCTCCCTGAACCCCTGCCAACTACTGATTGTTATGCCATCTCTATTGTTTCAACTTTTCCAGAACGTCATATAATTGGAGTAAGAGTATGTAACCTTTCCGAATGGTTTCTTTAACTTAAAGATATGCATTTAAAATTGATCCATGCCTTTTCTTGGCTTGGTAGCTCACTTTAAAAATGATAGAATGGGGAAGCGGACTTGGCCCAATGGATAGGGCGTCCGCCTACAACATGGGAGGTCTGCAGTTCAAACCCCGGGCCTCCTTGACCCATGTGGAGCTGGCCCATGTGCAGTGCTGATGTGCGCAAGGAGTGCCCTGCCACGCAGGGGTGCCCCCACGTAGGGGAGCCCCATGCACAAGGAGTGCGCCCCATAAGGAGAGCTGCCCAGCGCGAAAGAAAGTGCAGCCTGCCCAAGAACGGCGCCGCACATACGGAGAGCTGACACAACAAGATGGCGCAACAAAAAGAAACACAGATTCCCAGTGCTGCTGATAGGGATAGAAGCGGTCACAGAAGAACACACAGAAAATGGACACAGAGAGCAGACAGCTGGGGGTGGGGAGAAGGGGAGAGAAATAAATAAATAAATAAATCTTAAAATAAATAAACAAGTAAAATAAAATGATAGAATGATATTCTGTCATACCAGTTTTTTATTCATTTACCTATTGAAGGACATCATGGTTGCTCCCAGAGTTTGGTGATTATAAATAAATCTGCTATAAACATTCACATACAGGTTTTTATGCAGACATGATTTTTTTCAAGTCAGTTAATCCTTATTTTTATTGAAAACATTTTTTAAAATATATTTTTATTACAGAAGTTCTGAACTTACAGAACAATCATGCATGTGTGTAGAATTCCCATAATAACACCCTTCACCAATACACTACACTGCTGTGGAACATTTGTTAAAAATTATGTGATAATATCATCATATTATAACTATCATATTATAACTATGGTCCATACAGTACATTTGGCATATTTTTCCATACCCCCTATTTTTAACACAGTGCATCTTTGGCATTGATGCAAGAATATTACAGTATTACTGTTAACTATAGTCCACAGGTTACATTAATTGTATTTTCCCATGCTTCTCCACATTCCCACTACCCTGCAACAGTGACATATATCTGTCCTAGTTCACAGGGCATTTTTGCATTTGTACCATCAACCACAATTCTCACCCACCTCTAGGTTCACTGTTTTATTCAATCCCTAGATTATTCTCTAGCTTCCTTTCAGTTGACATTTAAATCCCTAGACTACCCTTTGCAGTCACAATCCCATTTATACACCAGCTGCTTTTCACTATAATGGGTTACCATCAATGCAATCCATTTCCACACATTTACAGTCAAGTTAATTAAAACTTCTATATGCATTAAGCATCAGTACTCCTTCACAGCCCTCCTCTTATCTCCTGATAATCTATACTCGAGATTTAAACTCCATGTATTTATTCTTCATATTTAGTTCATATTAGTGAGACCATGCAAAATATGTCCTTTTGTATCTGGCATACTTCATTTAGTGTACTATCTTCAAGATTCATTCATGTTTTCATATGTGTCCAATTTCATTTCTTCTTACTGCAGCATTGTATTCCATTATATATATATAGTACATTTTTTTTTAAAGATTTATTTTTATTTATTTGATTCCCCTCCCCTCCCCCGGTTGTCTGTTCTGTGTCTTTTTGCTGCGTCTTGTTTCTTTGTCCGCTTCTGTTGTCATCAGCGGCACGGGAAGTGTGGGCGGCGCCATTCCTGGGCAGGCTGCTCTCTCCTTCGCGCTGGGCGGCTCTCCTTACGGGTGCACTCCTTGCGCGTGGGGCTCCCCTACGCGGGGGACACCCCTGTGTGGCACGGCACTCCTTGCGCGCATCAGCACTGCGCATGGGCCAGCTCCACACGGGTCAAGGAGGCCCGGGGCTTGAACCGCGGACCTCCCATATGGTAGACGGACGCCCTAACCACTGGGCCAAAGTCCGTTTCCCATAGTACATTTTGTTTATCCATTCATTGGTTGATGGACATGGGTTGTTTCCATCTTTTGGCAATGGTGAATAATGCTGCTATGAACATTGGTGTGCAGATGTCTGTTCGTGTCACAGTTTTCAGTTCTTCTGGATATTTTCCTAGTAGAGGAATTACTCGATCATATGGCATTTCTATATTTAGCTTCCTGAGGAATGTGCGGACATGTTTTCAAATCAGTAGGTAAATAACTAGGAGTGTGGCTGCTAGATCATATAGTAATATTATGTTTAGATTTGTAAGAAACTGCCAAAATGCCTTTCAAAGTGGCTATGCGATTTTGTATTCTCACAAGCAATAAATGAAAATTCCCATTGCTCCATATCCTTGTCAGCCTTTGGTGTAGTTACTGTTTTGGATTTCAGCTATTCTAATAGGTGTGTAGTGGTATCTCATTTCTGTTTTGATTTTCAACTCCCTAAAGATGATGCTTTATTTACTTGCCATCTGTATATGCTTCTTGGTAAGGTGTTTGTTCAGATCTCTTCCCCATTTTTTAAATTGTGCTGGGCACTTTAGTAGATACTTAGATGAAGATGAGAATTCTTACCCTCAGAGTACTCTCCACTAGGTATGTGTATACAGGTGCATGTGAGAGAATGAGGTGAATAATGCGGATTATTTTCTCTGCTCTATTGTTAATGATATAAAGGAAGTATTCTAACACAATGCTACTCAAATGCAATCTGTGGAAAGCACCATCAGCCTCACCTGGGAGCTTGTCAGAGATGCATATTTTTGGTTCCTACTCCAGATCTACTAATCAGAATCTCCAAGGGCAGTACCCAGGATCTGTCCTTTGACAAACCCTCCAAGTGAGTGTTACACACACTAAAGTTTGAGTACCACTGAACAACTGTGTATTGTAGATTCAAAGAGAGGAAGGGTTACATCCGATACGTGCAAGGAGAGTCTAGCTCAGGCAAGCCACTATAGTACTACTCAATTAAATATATATTGAATTTATAATAAATTTTAACTACCAGAGTGAGGAGATTGTAAATAATGTGTTAAGCAATGAGGAGTCCTTGATGATTTCTGAGCAGTACAATGACATGATCTTAGCTGTGGAAGCAGGAAGTAGGTCAGTGTTCACTATTCATTCTAACCAAGTATGCCATTTCCTGCTCTTAAAATGATGAAGTTCCTCTCTGTTGCTGAAAGACCATTTCTCTAAGTATTCAGTAATTAAGTAATCCCAATTTAAATGTACTGGCAAATTCATTAGTTTGTGTCATTTGCACCCCTAATTACCACATGTGTTAATAACCTACATGAAGATCTGGTTTAACCAGTATAAGAGCCAAGTCATTTAAGTTACACAAATTGGGCAAAAAACTCTTGTTAATGGAGTAGATATTTGCATTTAATCTATGCTTTTGAAACTGTAAGTAATTACTGCTTAGCTATGGAGAGCCTAAAATGTAATTGTCAAGAGGCATAATTAGTATGAAAATCAGCATCTTATAAATCTCTGCCTATCCTAAATCATATACCTAGACGTCTAGCTTCTATATATTTTAAGAAAGTTTCCTGCTTCTTTAAAATCAAAATATTAATTTCAACACATCTCTTGGAACTTAGAAAGTACTTTTGGATATAGCACAATAGTCACCTAGCATGTGTGACTTAAAAGGTAAGTAAATTTGCTATAGTTTGTGAGAGAACATTCCAATATTTGTTCTGTTAACCAGAGTCCATCATCCTCCACAGGATTCCCTGTGTTGTACAGTCCCATGACTTGTACAATCCATTCAAATTGTACACTCAGTGGCTCTCATTTTCATCACGGAGTTGTGCTGCCTTCACCTTAGTCAATTTTAGAAAGTTTTCATTACTCCAAAAGGAAAAATCCCATACCCACTTATACCCGCTATTGTTAACCCTTAGAATTGATATAGTATCTTCTTTGCCATTGCTGCGAAAGTATTACAATGTACTGTTAACTATCAGCCATAAGTTATGTTGTGATTTTCCCATGTATCATCATATTCGTAACACTTGGTAATAGAAGATCATTCTTGTATTTATATTATTAACCACAATCTTCACCCACCATCTCAATCATTATGTTATACAGTTCCTAGATTATCCTCTAGCTTCCTTTCAATAGTAATACAGGGTGTTAATAATAGGGTGGGTTTGGGGAAAATAGATCAAATGTGAGCTATGGACTATAGTTTGTAGTAATATTTTGATGATGTTCTTTCATCATTTATAAAATATGTTCCACAGCAATTTCAGGGGTTGGTGGTGGGGTGATGTGTGGAAGCCCTGTATGTTATGCATGTTTATTTTGTAAGTTTACAACTTTTACTGTATATGTATTGTTTATCTATATCCATGTATGAATGATATACTTCAATAAAGTTTTTAAATTGAAAAACGGTAAGCAATTTAAGCTGGGTGGAGCTTATAAAATAACGTTACATTCTATTCAGCAAGGATTCTTAAATTTTAAAGAATTTTGTTATTATATCAATAAGATAAGTATCATAACATCCATAATATATTGGCAGGATGTTGGAATATTCTCTAGATTTGGTACATAGGGAAATAGGAATAATAACTTGCCATAAATGGGAGAAGGCCAAAATTGTGAAGCCATAACAGTGTAGTTAACAGAACCTCGTAGGACTTTCACTTTCCCTTGCTTGGTTCTTCACAGGCACCATTGGAGAGACCCTGAATCTTGACTTGGATATATTCTCATTCTGATGTCACACACCTTTCAAAGATCACCCCAGAACTTTATCAATGGCACACTTTCTGTCCTTCTTTTCAAGTCCCTTTCATTAAGACTGCAGCACTTAATGTTTTGAGGTCATGAACCCATTTCAGAATCTGATGAAAGTTAAGGAAAGTTTTGTGAAGAAAATTCTCTCATATATGAATAAATCACATCATTTTGCCTATATTTCCAAGGGTTGATAGATTCCTCCCTTCAAGTCCCATCTACAATTCTTCTACCAATCAATGACACTCAAAATCCTTCCATTGGCAGATATTTGTTCAGCAACCAGACCAAGTGGCAAGATGCCCTGAGTATAGTATAAAGCATATTTTGCCTCAATTTCTGTGGCAAAGACTAGATAATATAGTAACTTTAAAAATCTTTGGATAATTTAATGAACTATTGAAGAGTGTGCTTTGAAAACGGAGCAGGCTGGCAGCAAAAATTTCTTTCCAATATTTGATACTCCGTCTGACTAACTTCTGCTTACTCATTGATTAATGTGTTTACCTGTCTTCTTTGTAAGTGTAGAGCTGAATATCAAATTTTCAGCTGACTCACTAATGGATATTCAAACACACACTCTTTTTTAAGTGCTAAGTAAAAATTTATATTTAATGAAATAAATGTAGGCAATGGGCAAATTAAACTTGTAGTTAATGTAATCATTACTGTGAGTTTCTTCTTAGGTTGGTAACTGGAATTTTTTTTATTGATTTTGTAAAAATATTACATTAAAAAAAATATGAGGTCCCCACCACTCCCCCCCCCCCCCCCCCCCGCAAAATTCACTCCCATCTCTGGCATCTCTGCACCTCATGTTCACTGGTCCACATCATGGCCCATATTCTCCCCCATTCCATCCAGTGGGCCCTGGGAGGATTTACAATGTCCGGTGATTGCCCCTGAAGCACCATCCAGGGCAACTCCAAGTCCCAAAGGCGCCTCCACATCTCATCTCTTCCTGCCATTCCCCATACCCATCAGCCACCATGTCCACTTTTCCCACTCCAATGCCACCTTTTCTCTGTGGACCTTGGATTGGTTGTGTCCGTTGCACCTCTATGACAAGAGGAGGCTCAGATTCCACATGGATAGTGGATGCAATCCTCCTGCTTTCAGTTGTAGGCACTCTAGGCTCCACGGTGTGGTGGTTGTCCTTCTTCAACTCCATCTTAGCTGAGTGAGGTGAGTCCAATAAATCAGATTGTAGGAGCTGGAGTCTGTTGAGGCTCAGGGCCTGGCTATCATATTGTCAGTCCAGAGATTCAAATCCCCTAAATATATCTTAAACCCCAACACCATCTACAATTCCAGTAAAGTAGCATGAAAGTCTTATGAAAAGAGATCCCATCTGAGTCCAGTTTCATCACGCAGAAACACCAGCTCCAAAGAACTGGAATTTATATCAGTATTCCACACATGTAGGTACAGGAAACATGGGAAATATGTGAATTTAATGATATATGAGTACAGCAGTAAAAATTAAAATGATTGAGGCCAGTACATGACACTGTTTTGAGGTCAAAAGAGTTGCTGAAAATGTATAATATAGGGCAGATTTCACACTATTAAAGAAAACTGAGAAAAAGAATAATTTGTTTTCATTAAATTTACTTTACTTTTTTACTCCTTTGGGGAAAAATTTACTACCCTATCAAGTCTGAGTTTTTGCTCTCTTTTACCAAAGGTTTTTCTTTTTAATTTTCCTTTGTGCAATGGTAAAATATTCTTTTAGTTAAGTGTAAAGAAAGAAATTTGACCATTACAATCAGAAGAATTATTTACTCCTCCAAAATTTTCTTGGTACCTACAATATATCTAGTACCATTCTGGATATTGGGAATGCAGAGACAAATAAAGTATGGTCCCTGATCTCAAGGGATTTCATTGTTAAGGGAAAACACACAGAATAACAATAACTGTATATGACCATAAGATGAATCATCTGATACATCCAGGATTGGTGGGAAAACAGAGAGTAATCGAGTTGAATCTTCAAATTGGCAAGTGCATTCAGTGAGACATGATAACATGAGCTAAAATACAAGGGTAAGAAACAATATGCTCAATGAGACAAACTAAAAAAAAAATTTGTTGTTTACCTGATATTAACATTTAACTAGGTTTCCTGCATTTTTTTACTTTCTAAATCTGGCAATTCTATATGTGGAGAACAGCAGTTCTGTGCTGTTGGAATGTGAAGTGCAAGGTGGGGTTGTGAAAGATGGGACTGGAAAGGTAGCCAGATGTCAGATCATGAACAACGAAGTATGCCAAGTTAGGCAGCTTGCATTTAGGTCTGAGGACAGTAGTGATCCATTAAAGATTTTTAGGAAAAGAGTAATAAAATCATCTTCTCTTTTAGATGGGTTATTCTTACAACACCTGGAGAATGCATTGAAGTAAGTAAGAGTAGGGGCAACCAAATGATTATATTGACTAATGCTGGTTTAATCCAGGCAAGAAGATGGTGATTTAAACTAGTGCAGTACTTGGTAGAGAAGGGGATAGGATGATTGGAGAAGTTTTAGAAGTGAAATTCAGAAGTTTGAATGATTGGTTAAAGGGGGATGATGAGAGAGAGGGAGTCTAGGATGACTCCAAGGCTCTTATCCTAGTGACTGGATGGAAGACATGGAAAATATAAGAAAAAGGGCAGGTTTATCAGGTAGAATGACAAGTTATGTTTTTGACATTTTAAGCTGTTAGTGCTGATAGGCCAGCCAAATGGAAAAGACCAGCAGGCAGGGAGGAGTCTATGTGGACTAAAGAGAACTTGGAGTTCTTGGGATAGAGTTAAAACTATAAAAGTCAGTGCCCCAATTAAGAATGTTCATACCTGCAGTTCAAAGAATTTAAATCTTGAAGGAAAATTTCTACTCTAACTATGGCTCATCCATATACAATTAAAAGATTCAATACAATGAACAACACAATTATGACAAAATACACTGCACTTATTGCAAACCATGTGGTGGAGTTCCTCTTTATCTTATTTGTAGAATTATCTTTTATTTAATAGACCTGAATATACTGTAAGAGATTGCAGCTAGAAATAGAACAACAAGAAGAAAATCCTAACAATATTTGTTATGGGGTACATATAGCATTCTCATCACAAAGCATGGCATAAAATGAGCAAAATGATGATTTATATGTGCTAATGTGGGCATTTATAAAAGGGAAGTTATGGTCTCTAGTTTAATTTATAACTTTTACTCTCTATCATTGGTTGTAGCGTTAGGTACAAAAGGAGTTTGTACCTCTTAAATAACAACGATTAGAATGATGTGATTGAGATGGTGATGTTCAGATGAAGAGAATTCATATGTTAATGACTGAGACACAGAGCATTCATATGTTAAATAAAACGGAGTTTTTCATTGCTTGTCAAGAATCTAACATAGGTACACCAGTAATAAGGATATTGGTGGGTTATTGGCATCTGAAAATGCCAGGCAAAGAACTAAACAATTTACATGTTTATTGCATTTCATTTTCATAGAAATCCTATGAAATGGTCATTCCCTTATAATTACCAAGAAAATTGAAACTCAGAAAAGTTGCTTCATATTTACATAGGGCCAGTAATGTCCAGAGTTTATATTTTAAAATGTAATATAATCTATATATATAAATAAAACTTTATAGCCTACATTATTTTTTTTATCACTGTCAAAGTAGACATCTCTTAATTTCACTGCTTGGTTCACATCATAAAATCTTCTTCAGAGGTGTAATATGGATTCTTCCATCTCTGAATAGCTATGGAATTAAATAACCAACATGTTGCTTTGCCATATGTCAATTTACCTTCCTGGATTCAAGCCATATAATCACACAGAGTTGAAAACTATTTTAAAGTTTATCAAATCCAACCTTCCATTCTATGTGGGATTCTGTCTTCGATATCTTTAACAGGTATTTTTTAAAAATCCTTCTCAAATACCTGCAGTGATTAGGAGAACAGAAGGTCGCCCATTCTCTTTTTGGGCAGCTTCTCTTACTTTATGGTTTCTAAACCTTACCTTTTCACATGCTTGGCTTCCTTCTTTGGACACAGTTTGTTAATATCTATCATAATATGGGACATCATATTTGATCAGACTTATTGTGATTCTTGCCACGCTACTCAGCATAAGATAGAACTATTTTAAGAGTTGCATTATAGTGGATTGTGAACTTACAATGAACTGAATCCTCAGATGTACATATATATTTTTTTATTACAGAAGTTTTGAACTTACAGAACAATCATGCACACGTTTAAAGTTCCTATACAACACCCCTTCACCAAAACACCACACTGTGGTGGAACATTTATTACGGATTCTGAGATAATATCTTCACACTATTGCCACTAGCAATGGTCCATAGTGTATGTTTGGCATATTTTTCCATACTCCCCCCCTATTATTAGCACAGTACATCTTTGGCAGTGATGCAAGAATACTACAGTATTACTGTTAACTATATCCATAGGTTGCATTAATTGTATTTTTCTCATGCTTCTCCACATTCCCACCACCCTGCAATAGTGACGTACATTTGCTCTACCTTACAAAGGACACTCTTGCATCTGTACCATCAACCACAATTCTCATTCACCTCTTGGTTTTACTGTGCTATCCAGTTCCTAGATTATTCTCTAGCATTCTGTCAATTGGCATTTACATCCCTAGACTACCATTTTCAGTCACAATTCCATTTATAAACCAGCTACTTCTCACTGTAATGTGTTATTATCAGCTATGCATTTCTACACTTTACAGTCAAGTTGATTAAACGTCTACATATATTAAGCATCAGTAGTTCCTTCTTAGCCCTCCTCTTATCTCCTAATAACCTATATTCTGGGTTTTTAAGTCCATGTATTTATTCTTAATATTTAGTTCATATTACTGAGACTATGAAATATATGTCCTTTTGTGTCTGCTTATTACACTTAGCATAATGTCTTCAAGATTCATGCATGTTTTCATATGTGCCCAAATATCATTTCTTCTTACTGCATCATAGTATTCCATCGTATGTATATACTACATTTTATTTATCCATTCATCAGTTGATGGACACTTGGGTTGTTTCCATCTTTTGGCAATTGTGAATAATGCTGCTATGAACATCGGTGTACAGATGTCTCTTCGTGTCACTGTTTTCAGTTTTCTGGATATATTCCTAGTAGAGGAATTGCTGGATCATATGGCAGTTCTATATTTAGCTTCCTGAGGAACTGCCAAACTGTCTTCCACAGAGGCTGCACCATTTTACAATCCCACCAACAGTGAAGGAGTGTTCCTATTTCTCCACATCCTCTCTAGCACTTATTGTCTTCTGTTTTTTTAAAATAATGACTATTCTATACGGTGTGAAATGATATTTCATTGTCATTTTGATTTGCATTTCCCTAACAGCTAGTGATATGGAAAAATTCTTCATATACTTTTTGGTCATTTGTAATTGCTCTTTGGAGAAATTTTTAATTGGATTGCTTGCTCTTTTATTGTTGAGTTGTATGAGCCCTTTGTATAGAATGGAACTCAAACCCTTATCAGACACGTAGTTTCCAAACACTTACTCCCATTGAGTGGGCTGCCTTTTCACCATCTTGACTAAGTCCTTTGAATCGCGAAAGGGTCTAAGTTTGAGGAAGCCCCATTTATCCATGTTTTCTTTTGTTGCTTGTGCATTTGGTGTAAGGTTTGAGAATTCTCCACATACCACCGGGTCTTGAAGAGGTTTTCCTACATTTTCTTCTAGGAGCTTTATGGTTCTAGCTTTTGTATTTAGGTCTTTGATCCATTTTGAGTTAAATTTTGTATAAGGTATAAGATAGGGGTCTTTCTTTTGGCTATGGATATCCATTTCTCCCAGCACCATTTGTTGAATGGACTGTTCTGTCCTAGCAGGGTGGGTTTGGTCAGCTTGTCAAAAATCACTTGAGGAAAGAGGATGTGGCTCAACAGACAGAGCATCCACCTACCATATAGGAGGTTCAAGGGTTCGATACCCAGGGCCTCCTGGCTTATGTGGTGAACTGGACCATGTGCAGTGCTCATGCGTGCAAGGAGTGCCGACCCACACAGGGATGCCCCTCGTAAGGGTGCCCCCCACTCAAGAAGTGGACCCTGTGCAAGGAAAGCCACCCCACGCCAAACTGCAGCCTGCCCAGGAGTGATGTTACACACACACAGAGCTGACGCAGCAATATGACGCGACAAAAAGAGACACAGATCCCCAGTGCCACCTAATGAGAATACAAGCAGACACAGAAGAATACACAGCGAATGGACACAGAGAGCAGACAATGGATTGGGGAGGGGAAGAGAAATAAATAAAAATATAAAAATCTTTTTAAAAAATCACTTGACCATAGATATGAGGGTCTGTTTCTGAACCATCAATTTGGTTCCATTGGCCTATGTGTCTGTCTTTATGTCTGTACCATACTGTTTCTACTACTGTAGCTAGATAATATGATTTAAAATCCAGAAGTGAGAGTCCTCAACTTAGCTTTTCCTTTTTAAGATGTTTCTGACTATTCTGGGCCCCTTACCCTTCCGAATAAATTTGATAATTGTGTTTTCCATTTGTTTAAAAATGCTAGTGGAATTTTTATTGGGATTGCATTGAATCTGTATATCAATTTGGGTAGAACTGACAGAATCTTTAGATATTTTTAATATGAACTTTTGGCAAATCACGTTTCTTCCACCCTATGCTTATGCAACTGAATTTTTAAAATGTAAACCACAAATTTGACATTTATCCATATTAAATATTATCTTGTGGTTTGGGATCAAATGCTTCAAAAAGTTCAGAGGAATTTGTTTCACTTTTTATTTTGAGATCATTGTAGATGCACATGTAGATAAAGAGAAGTCTTATATACCCAGGTTATCCTAATGGTAACATCCTTCATAACTATAGTACAACATCACAGCCAGGTAATCAACATGGATGCAATTCATCAACTATATTCAGATTTCAATAGATTTACATGGACTCATTTGTGTGTTTGCATATGTGTGTGCATGTTAGCTTCCTATGGCTGCCATACAAATGACCACAAACTAGATAGTTTGATAATTTATTAATGACAGATTATTCTCCCACAGTTGATCATTTATTCCCTCACAGTTCTGGAGGCTAAAAGTCCAAAATCAAGGTGGCGGCAGTGACATGCTCCCTCTGAAGATTCTGGAGAAGAATTCTCACTTGCTTATTCCTTGTTTCTGGTGGTTGTCAGCAATCATTGACTTTCTGGTTTGTAGCTCCGTCACTTCAATTTTGGCATTATGATACCTCCCCTCTGCATGTGTCTGTTTGAGCAAATCTACCCCTTCTGATAAGGACACAAGGTTTTTGGATTTGGGATCCACCCTAATCCAGTATGACCACAAGATCACCTCTTTAGACACAAAAAAGACAATTTGACAAAATCCATCATCCATTTAAACACTCAGAAAACAAGGAATGGAAGGAAACTTCCTCAACATGTTAATGTGTACATATGAAAAACCCACAGCTAATATCATACTAAACAGTGAAAGAATGAAAACTATCCCCCTAAGATTGGGAAAAAGACAAGGATGCCTGCTTTCAACTCTGCTATTCAACATTGCAGTGAAAGTTCTAGCCAAAGCAATCAGGCAAGAAAAAAGAAATGAAAGGCATAAAAATTGTAAAGGAAGATATGAAAGTATCCCTATTCACAGATAACATGATCTTATATATAGAAAATGCCAAATTATCAACAAAAAAACCTGTTAGTGCTAATAAATGAATGCATCAAAACTGCACAAAACTATGCACTACAAGATCAACACACAAAATTTTTATTTCTATATACTAGGAATGAATAATCTGAAAAGGAAATTGAGAAACAAATCCATTTGCAATAGGATCCAAAAGAGTAAATATCTAAGGATAAATTTAGCCAATGAGGTGAAAGACTTATACAATGAAAACTAGAAAACATTGCTAAAAGAAATGAAAGGATAGATAAATAAAGGGAAAGGTATCCTGTGTTCATGGATCAGAAGACTTAATATTCTTAAGATGGCAATACTACTGAAAATGAAATGCAGATTCAATGCCATCCTTATTAAAATCCAAGAGAATTTTTTAAATAGAAAAGGAAAAAACCTATCTTTAAATTCATGCAGTTTTGCAAGGGCCTCCAAATAGCCAAAACAATATCGAACAATAAGAATAAATTTGGAAAAATCACGTGTCCCAATTTCAAAACTTAGTAAAAAGCTACAGTAATCAAAACAATGTGGTACTGGAATAAGTACAGATATATAGATCCATGGAATAAAATGAAGTGTCCAGAAATAAACACAAACATCTATAGCCAATTGATTTTTGATAAGGGTATCAAGACCATTCAGTGGAGACAGAATAGTCTCTTCAACAAATGACTCATGTAAAAGAATGAACTTGGACCACTCCTTCATACCATATAGGGAAATTAACTCAAAATGGATCAAAGGCCTTAACATAAGAGCTGAACCTACAAAAAAACCCAGAGGAAAACAAAAGAGTAAATTTTCATGACTTTAGATTTGACAATGAATTCTCAGACATGACAACATAAACTCAGGCAACAAAAGAAAAAAATATTATCAGTTGAATATCATCAAAATAGACTTATTATTATTCAAGTAATGGAAGAACTTGTAACACTGATATAATGGCAATGGTCACCAGAGGTTCTGAGGGGAGGGAGAGTGAAGAGTAGGTGTAATATAGGGTATTTTGGGGACATTGGAATTGTCCTGCATGACATTGCAATGACGGATACAGGCCATTATGCCTTTTGTCAAAACCTATAAAATTGTGGGGTGCAAAGTGTAAACAATAATGTAAACTAAAGACCATGATTAGTAGCAATGCTTCAGTATGTGTTCATTGTAACAAATTGTAACAAATATACCATATTCATGAAAGACATTGTTAATACGGAAAAGTGTGGAATGGGGAATGGGGTATATGGGAATCCCTTATATTTTTCAACGTAACATTTATGTAATCTAAAGCTTCTTTAAAAATAAAATAATTAAAAGTTTTGATGCATCAAATGACATTAGCAGTAAAGTGAAAAGACAACATACAGAATTGGGAAAAACTTCGCAAAATGTGTATGTGAGAAGGTCTGGTATTTAGAATATGTCAAGAACACTTACAACTCAACAACAAAAAGACAAACAACCCAATTTTAAAATGGACAGAAGACTTTAGTAGATATTTCCCCAAAGAAGATTTATAAGTAGCCAGTAAGCACATGAAAAGATGCTCAACATCACTAGCCATTAAGGTAATGAAAATCAAAACCACATTGAAATACCACTTCACACCCATCAGAATGGCTATTATTTTTAAAATAACAGAAAATATCAAGTGTTGGTGAGGATGTGGAGAAAGAAGAACACTTATACATTGCTGGTGGGTATGTAAAATGGTGCAGCCACTGTGGAAAATAGTTTGACTGTTCCTCAGAAAGTTGAGCATAGAATTACCATATAACCAAGCAATTCCGCTCCTGGGTATATACCCAAAAGATTTGAAAACAGGTGTTCAAACAAAAACTCATACATAAATGTTCATAGCAGCACTATTCACAATAGCCAAGAGATGGAAACCTCCTGAATGCCCATCAATGGATGAATGGATAAACAAATATGGAACATCCATACTATGAACTATTATTCAGCCATTAAGAGGAATAATGTACGGATACATGCTGCAACATGGATAAAACTTGAAGACATTATGCTAAATGAAAGAACCCAGAAACAAAAGGTTACATATTGTACCATTCTATTTATATGAAATATCTACAATAGGTAAATCCATAGAGACAGAGCATCAGTTGAATCCATTAATTAAACTGCAATGTATTGAAATAGATTGAGTAGACAGAATCACAGTAAACTAAACATGTCAATTATGCTGGACCAAAGGTTGGACACATGCAAACTGACTTTTCTGGAGTTACAGTTTTCATTAAAACACGAGTCTTACTGTTATTCACACACTGAGTCTTTGGAAGCAATGCTTGAGAAATTTTGCAGACCCAATATGCAATGATAAAGTACATTTATCCTCTAATAAAAAATGTTTCTTTTCCTATGTTTTTTCACCCAGTTATTACTTTGGTGGTATGTACTATTGATTTGCATTTTCCCACAGTAAAAGCATAGTAATAATTTGTATTGTTAAATAGAACTGACTTTTAAATATTTATTTGAGCAATATTATAACCAACACTTTTAGAGGCACAATGTAATAGACAATATAAATGACCCCACAAAAGCTAAGCAGTTCAAAATATATCTAAAATATAGAAGACAGCAATGTATATACACACATATAAAATAAATATTTATTATATATTAATGCATATATTTTCACCTCTGATATATGAAGGGATATCCAAATGCATGTTTTTCCCTAATTCCTTCCATACTGTTTTCAAATGAATTTTCTCATTGCAAAACTAAAGCTGATCCTCAATGTATAAAAGGAAATCACTTTTTCAGGACTTCAGACTCAAAGTTCAATTAGTAGCTATGACAATAACTAGTCGTAAATGGAAAACACAAAATTCCACCGTATCTTCTGGGGTCAATGAGGGTCAAAGAGAGCACAGAGACATTTATTCCCTCAGTCTGAGATTTGGAAGGGACCTTAGGGGTTACCCAACCTAAGCTCTATCTCCTAGGTTTGTGGCATTTTTTCATTGCCTAAATATGTTTTCTGAGTATTCATTGAATTTGTTGACTGGAATAGGGTCAAAGATAGGGAAGAAAACAGGAAGTTCCCTTTAGGGCACTCTTGGCAGGTAGGTCTTCAAGCTTGTTTGGGCACTTGAATCTAAGACTGTTTTGGGGTTTTTTAAGTTACCTGTTACCCTTCCATATCTCTACATTCCCCCCTCCCCACCATTTGTCACCTGTATTTGATGACCATGCTCTTTACTTGTATTTACATATGTATCTGATTGGACTGATTTGATATATGGGAGTTACTGAAGATCTCTATTTAAACTTCAGTGTTACTCTGTGTCACTAAATCTAAAGGACAGAATCTCTTATCACAGACTGTGAAGTCCATGTTAATATTTCCATAATATTTTTACTGCACTCTGTAGCAATGGGGTATTTGTATTACCTTATCTTTTCCCAATGCATCCAGACTCAAATGATTTATTTTTAATCAAATGTATATATTGATATTTCGTTGTTTCTATGTTTTTCTTTGTTTCCATTTGCCTCTCTAAGCTGCAAGCTCAAAGGGTTGAGAGCCAGACTTGGAATGAGTTAGCTGCTTAGAGCCCAGACACTCAAAGAGGTTTCTGTAGCAACAGGGGATGTGTGGGAAAGCCTTATGCACACTATAGCTTAGGAAGCAGGATTTACTGGGTGAGGCGCAAAGCTTACCCTCAGTCCTGGAGCTATTTTCTTAGTACGGGGATACTTGGCTTCTGTTAGTTTTAGCTAACATTCAAATATGGAGAAAAAATTTATTCTCAAGCTAAACTTTGCATTATATGAAAATAAATTAAATACTGGCATTGAACACATACAGCTTCAAAAATAACTGTGGAAACAAAAAATCACTATTAACCAGAGGAACAATGCTTTAGTCAATGGCAAATAGCAAAGATATCTTGTTAATCACGCTGCAAACAATTTCCCTACTACAATCAATTCAGTCTGGCAAATGTCATGCCTCCATCCTTATCTATAAAAGCTGTCTTTAAATACATAGAAAATGTCTGATATCTAGCAGGTTTCCTAGCAAAGATTTCATCTTTCAGACAAATAATCCTTGTTTGATCTGTGGCCAGCTGACTTGATTCGTTATACTGGTACTAATAAAGCCAAGTGTTCTAGCCTGATTCTCTGTTTCTCTAAATCCTAAGGTTGTTGCACTACAATGAAACCATTGAGAAGAATAGAAAGGATTAGTATATATCCATATCTACTACTGGAGAAGCAACTCCAAGGGCAGTCCAGAAAACTTATCCTTCTATAATGCAGAGACTGCCTATTACCTGGAGTTTTGAAAACCAGTAAGCAAAAAGACATGTGATTTAGGATACATCACAAATGGACCATGAGGGTAGCTGTAAACAAATTGTACAATATGGAAAATTATTTTGCAAAAGAATATATGTCAACCCAGAGCTACTTATGGTAATTTGCTAGACTAGGATTTTCCTGCCATAACCTTTGGGAGTAAGGTGATAGTCTTATTTATAAAGAGCCATTCTTTTCTCTTTATTGCTGCTGATGTATTCTGTACTTGTTTGTCCTCCATGCTCTTGTTAGCACTCTGGTGGAAGTCCATAATAAGCTTTACTGCCATCCCCCTCCCATAGTACTATTTAGTTGACTTCATTCCGTTGTCTTCTAAAATGACCTCATAATTTCTTAGCTGAGCCTCAAATTTGTAGTCATAGTAAATTAAAATATTAGCTGATCTTTTGAAAGGTGGATGGAGTGCATATAAACTAGAGGCAATGTTTGGTAATGTCAAAATATTCCATGATTTTAAACTCTGCTCTATATTTATAGAAAGTCAGAACAAGATTGCTTTAGGGATCAAGTAGTCCAAACCTTCATTTTACAGATGGTGAAACCAAGACTTTTATTGACAGTGGAGTATTTCTCCTTCAATTTAATAAAGAGGGAGGTTTGGAGATGCTTTTAATTTGAAATATATTTTCCAATTCCTCCCAATATATACTTTAAAATCAAATTAAATTCAGTTAAGTTCATGTTTTTTTCTTAAAAATATCTTATGTATCTGTAAGGTTTGTAAGGAAATAGAAAATAAAAATCCATCTCCTATGTCTAGTGTGTATGCCTTTTCTTAACAATGCAAATGGTCTATCCTTCTTTGATTATGATAAAGAAGAAAATGTTGAAAATATGTAATATCATCCAGAATACTATGTAATGCTCATAAATACTAAGTATATAAGTGGTTTGCTAGCTCCTATTTCTGTATTAATATGACTACACTAAAGTCCTAACTATAGACTCAGCAAATAACTTCATTCAAGGTAAATAGTATGGTATGACTCAAATGAAAAAAGTTTTGTACTGGTTGTCAGTTATTAGGTAGACTTCAAATAGAAAGAATGCCTGTAAAACACATTTTTTAAATAAGTGTATTGATTTTACTGTTCTGTCTGCTTCCCATCTAGGAAGTACTGAGGTAGTAGCTTTCACCTAAAACCCAATTACCAGTCTGCTGAGTAATTAACATAAGTTTTAACAACTACATGGCACACAGCTGACACTTAGTAAATGCTTGTTGAATGAGTGAAAGCATGAATGAATGAATAACATCCCCAATTGGTTTTCACCAGTCTCTTTCACTGAGTTCTTCGCCTCCATCTCACCCTCCCTAAGTTGAGTACTAACCAATGCAACATATTATGGCTTCAAATGTCATATACATTTCAATTTGATCATTTCATTTGAGTCCCAGTTCTAATAGATCTACCTGTATACTAGACATGTCTTCTTGAATTGTGAACTCTTTTGCCCCAAAGCAATTATATCCATAAGTAAACTCCCTTTCCCCACAGTTCACTCTTCCAGTCAAATTCGGTTCCTACTCCAAATAACTTTGCCCCTACTAAAACTTTTATTCTCTTAAGCTATTCAGGCTTAAAACTTTGAATAAACTTTAACAATTTCCACTCATGTGGTTCTCATTCCAATTAGTCACAGATCCTGCCCATTTCCTTTAGAAATGACCGGCATTTCCACCCTTATTCTTTCCCTTCTATCCATGCACATTCTCAAGTATTTAACTCCTTACCCTTGGATTATTGCAGCAACCTCTAGCCAAACTCTCATGTTCCAAGTTCTCCCCCACTCCAAATTACTAACATTGAGTTCCTTCTCAGCTATCTCCTACAGCACCTATCACTTGTGCCTCTCAGTTTATCATTGAATTACATCGTTTGCCACTGGTCGTCATTGCATGTAAAGTTTTTCCCCCCAACTATGTTATAAACTCCTCAAAGGTATGGATTGTATCTGTGTATTGGTTGACCATATGCTTTTCCATGTTCTTCAGGGTTCTGTCCTAGGTCCTCTTCTCTTCTATCTATGTCCTTCCCTTGGGAAATTTCATCCAGTTCCATTTTGAGTACCAGCAGTCTCCACCCCTGAGCTTTAGAGCCATTGCTATTTGTCTACAGGACCTCCCCACTGGCCCTCAAATGTAACACAAGTCCAGCTGAACCAATTATCTCCCTCCCCACCCCACCCCCAAATACTCCTTCTCCTATGTTCCCTAGCACTTTAAATGTCATCATCAACCCAGTCATTTAAGCCAGAAATTTGGAAGTCATCTCTCCTCCTCCCTCTCCCTTATTCACCAAAATCAATCAATCACCAGGTCCTGTCCATTCAACTTCCTTTAAGATCTCTCGCATCCATTACATTTCTTTCCAAATCCACTTCCACTGTATTAATTCATAATGCCACCACCTCTCAACTGCAGTACTTCAACCTTGTCTCTTCTGCCCCATTTTTCATACTTATTCCTGAAAGTAAGAACGTACTGAAAGACTATTGGATAATTCACAAAACCAGCAGGAAGTCTGTCAAGCAAGGTTCAGAAAACAAACAAGAACCAAAGGTAGCGAGGGAGGTAGAAAAACAGCCAAAGTTCCTCCATGGGAATAGCTGGTGTTGCCACCACTTCCACTGGCCACTTGACTCTACCATCTCAATGAATAATCTCTAATCGTCTCACCCACAGAATTCAAAGTCTCAGGAGAGGGCATTCAACTGATAAAACCTAGGGCATGTATCCATTAGGGAGGAAGAGGTGAGAACACATGACCTCTTTGAAATTCATGATGGAGAAGGAACCCTAATTCCCACCAAGACTCATATAATGGCAGATTTTCTCAGAATAGAAAAAGTTGTTCAGATATTAGGTGGCCAAAAAAGACAACTATTACACATATAGATATAATCAGGACTACAAACAGTTACCCAGAAACTTTGGAAACATATGTTTTAGAATTTTTAATTTTTCAGATTTTGAATGGTAATAAGGTCCATATACTGTATATTATATGACACACTGAGAGGTATTTGAGGCAACATCCCAAAATCAAATAAATATTTTCTTGGTCTGAAATATATGGCTATGATTGTTGAACTGTGATAAATAAAGATTAAAAAGAGCCTCACATCACTTCAGTTTAGGTTTTAATACCAAATTAGTACAGGTCAGATGCCATTTTTGAATGACATATGAAAACATTTTTTGTTTTCAGAGCACTGGGGGTTTGGAAATTTCAAGAAAGAGATGATTGACCTATTTGTGTTAAGTACCACAAATATTGTTTTTAAATTTTTTATTCATTTTTTAAAAAAATATTACATTAAAAAAATATGAAGTCCCATTCAACCCCACCGCCCCCACCACCCCCCACTCCCCCCACAGCAACACTCTCTCCCATCATCATGACACATCCATTGCACCTGGTAAGTACATCTCTGGGCATCGCTGCACCCCATAGACAATGGTCCACATCATAGCCCACACTCTCCCACGTTCCATCCAGTGGGCCCTGGGGGGATCTACAATGTCCCGTAGTTGTCCGTGAAGCACAAATATTAGTCACAGTTTATATGGGTCCAGAGAAAGAAGAAAGTAATTATTCTTTAGCAGAATCAAGTACCATTTACTAAAGAAGGTAACATTTGATCCCTATCTACCTTAAAGGATGGAGAGGATTTGAATGACCTTGAATGTGAGGAAATACATACGCTCTAGAAGGCATAGCATGAGCAAAGACCCCTGGATGGAAAAACAAGGAAACGTGAAAAATAACTTAGGTCAAGTTTCAAGGTATGTGAAGGGGAGGAGTGGGATATAACCCTTGAAAGGAGAAAAGGAGAGAATCAGATTAAATGTTCATGGGGAGCCATGAAATCTTTTAAGCATGGAGCCACATGATCAGAGCTATGCTTTAGGAAGATTAATCTGGCCATGCTGTGTCAGTTTCAAACAATCTATATAGATAAGTACTACATGATATGGCAGAATGGTATTCAGCATACACAATTTAAATCCATTTTCTCTTGCCCTTGTCTCAGTAAAGAACAGCTGCTCAACACCACCAGATCAATATTCCTATACTTGCAGAGCATTGCTACTCAATTGCCTACTAAGAAGTATTGAAGAATTGCCAGAAGGCTTGTGAGAAACAAAACTTGTTGATGTAAGATAAGCTGCAAACATGCAATATAATGCAGAATACTAGCCTTCCATATTAATATTTTTTAAAATACACAAAACTTCAGCTGTTGCTTCATGGTTTTAATTATCTAATATCAGTATACCAGATGCTGATCAAAATAATGAATTAATTATAATTACTCCAAAGTGAGGGAGGTATTTAAAGATTTAGCTCCAACAAAGATTTATTGGGCATGCAGCGGGAGCCAGACATTATCCTATGTAATTTCTGTACATTAACTTCATTTCAGGAGTGAGCATTTTCTTGGTCTGCACCTGGGACTTTCTCCCTTCCTCACCCCAAATTCCACATTCTTTTCTTGACTGCAAAACAAAACTTCCATCACTGATATTTCTTTGTCCCTAGGAACAGGAACTAGCAGTTTTCTTCAATACAAAGTAGCCCTAGTCAAGCTACTTCAGGGATCAGAGTAGATATATATCGGAGCCCATTGGCTACCCCAGCTGACTAGCAGCCAAAAGCATAAAGGAAATGCAGTTTCCACACTTTGGATGATATTAGTCCATTACTCCCCACTAAATGTGAGCAATAAAAGCATCTTCACTGCCCTCACCCTCACTACCACATTTGGCTCCACAGTACTCTCCTCCCTACAAGCTGTTACCTGCAGACTCTGTCATGACACATATTAGCCAGTTTTGGTTGAAATTAAAGTGTGGAATATTTTTGTCTGCAGGCTAGAATATTTCCAAGAATTAAAGGTCTTCAGAATGGGTTATTTTAAAGTCATTTGGGAAGCAGACATGGCTCAACTGATAGAGCATCTGCCTACCGTATAGGAGGTCCAGGGTTCAAACCCAAGACCTCCTGGCCCATATGCTGGGCTGTCCCACGTGCAGTGCTGCTGTACGCAAGGAGTGCCATGCCACGCAGGGGTGTCCCCCGTGTAGGAGAGCCCCACGCACAAGGAGGGCACCCTGTAAGGAGAGCCACCCGTCGCGAAAAGCGCAGTCCACCCAGGAGTGGCTCTGCATACACAGAGAGCTGACGCAGCAAGATGACACAACAAAAAAGAGGCACAGATTCCCAGTGCAGCTGAGAATGCAAACAGACACAGAAGAACACAGAGTGAATGGACACAAGAGAGCAGACAATGGGGGGCGGGGGGAGGGGAAGGAGAGAGAAATAAATAAAAATAAACCTTTAAAAATAATAAAATAAAATCATTTCTTTTTTTTTGCATTTCACCAACAGCATTTTAAAAAATTATGTTCTAGCCCTTCAAATCCCAGCACCCCTCACACTACTCATTCTCCAAAGCGAGTCTACTTTAGCTTGGAAAAATGTTTTTGTTTTGATTTGAAAAAAAAATCCACAAGATTGTTAGTATTTAGCTGGCTATGGTAAGTGGAAAGGAAGCATGACACAATGCAAGGTTTCTCAACTTGATTCTCCTGTGGCACATGGAGTGGAAAACATGAATATGCTTTCCCCCACCCTTTGAGTAAGTCACATTGCACTAGCTACAACTCCACCCTTTTTTCTCTAGTTCAGGCAAGAACGATTCAAATGTTGTGACCATATATTCCCCTGGTTTTTCTTCTGCCCTACTCAGTCTCCTTTTTGGCTCTTCCTTTACAATCAGACTTCAAAATAGAAGAGCACATTGGAATTCAGTCCTGGAGAAATCTTCTCTTCTCACTCTATACTCTTTCCTTAGAAACTTCCCTAAGCACCCAACGATCCAGTTAATATCTATATTATGATGACTCCAAAAATTCATATTTCCTAGGAAAATCTTTCTTCTGACCTCCAGAATACCATCTATTCACCTGTCTACCTCATATCTCATCTTGGATATTTCAGAGGCATTTCAAACTCAACTTTTAACTCATAACCTTCCCCTACCAGTGGGGTCTCTTCCAATATGCCATGCTTCCATGAATGGCTCCACTATCTATCCATTTTGGAAAGCCAGAGACCTCTGAGTCCGTTAAAACACTTCCTTCTCCCATAACATCTGTATCTAATATATCCCCAATTCCTATTAATACCCTAGCTAAATATATTTTTAATCTGTCCATATTTCTTCCTTTCCACAGCTATCTCCTATTTTAGGTTATCACCATCTTATCTCATCTGGACTACTACAACTTTCCACACAGCAAACATAAATACAATGTGCAAGGTGTCCTAGTTGCTGCTTGACTCAGCAAGTCAAGCCACAGGAGAGGAGTAAGATCAGAGGATCATAGCCAGAAGTCAGTTACTGGAATTAGAGAAGAAAAGAAGCTCAGCTTTAGGAAGACTTATATGAAAGACACACATTTCTCTGGAAAGAGTCTAGGGTCACATACAATAGGAAAATATTAGAGCACGTAGGAGTTAGAATTCAGGATCTGAGAGCCAAGATTCATTTTCTTGGGTGAAGTAAGTTTGCACCTATGAATCCTGATGATCCCAAGCTTGCTTTTAAGTATGCCATTTGGCCATCTTAGAGGCTCAGTGCCCTGAGCTGCCACCTCTCATATCATTTGTTATCCATGAATTTCTGCTCTAGTAACTGGATTAATTTGGCTCTGTCTGTTAAATTTAATTCTCTAAGTGAAGAGGGAAAAAGATGAATGGGAGATGTGGCTGAACGAAGGGATAAGGGAACAGAGGCACAATACTAGAAAAGAAAGGGACAAGAAAGATGGGTCTAAAACAATGGGAAAAAATTTCACCCAAAGCTACTTCTGTCATCTTGCAAAATCACAAAGTAAATCTCACCAGACATTTAGAAAGAGGCATGAGCCAGTAGCAATGGTAGTTATACTTCTTGTCCTGTCACTCTCCCTTCCCTTTTTCCCTTCCAATCACAACATCTCTTTGCTGTTACTGGAATATACCAGGCTTGTTCCAGCATTAAGGACTTATACTTATTGCTTCTGCCTGCACACATTTTCTCCCAGATAGCTTCACCACTTTCTCCTTCCCTTCCTTGGGCCTCACGCAGATAATATTTTATCAGAGAAGTCTTCCCCTGACCCCCTACCTACTCAAAATTACAATCTATCTCTTGTCTATCTTCTCCCCCATAAAATGTTAGCACCAGAGAGAGACTTCTTTTTTTCTTCCCTGTGGTATTCCAAACTTTAGAACAATGTCAGACTCACAGTAGGGAATCAATAAATGTACTGTATGGAAAAAAAATAAGTTCTTGAATGCAACTTAGCGATCAAATACCCTAGTGAAAATTCTTCATATTAATTACTAACAAATGCTAACAAATAGAGCCTTCCTAACTTAAGCAGCATCAATCTGGTTGGGTAGAATCCATGGACTATGAAAATCTCTGCCAACACCCACTCAGAACCACCTTTGCCCCATCCATCTGCTAAGTGTTTCTATTCATGCATTTGCCTTGCGGCTTTGTTTTCAGTCCCATCTAAACTTTTTCTTGCCCAAAGGAAGAAGCATAATATCAGTGTCTGGTACATATTTAGTCTTTTTCTGTCCAGGCCTTGGTGTTATTTTATTTCCCAGGCTTTCTGAACCACAGCCCCAGCTCCTCAGTGGTTTATACTGTAGCCAGGCCGTGGTGCCTGCCCACCAAATAGGTGCTTTTAAAGAGGTTCTGATCTTCTCCAGACTGATTTGAGCACTTACTTCTTTTTGGGAATGTATAGACAGGCTGACTAAGTTGTGTGTGGGCTGTACAACTGTGGGAACTAGTTTTCAAGCTGCTTTTAGGAGCTGTTTGAGTAGTTATATGGTTATATCAGTGAGCACAAGATCGTATTCATGCTCATTAAACTCTAGAAAAAGAAATACTAAGAACTGAGTTTTTCAGCATTTAAAAATAGAAATGTATACATATTTATACAGAACCAAAATAAAACACTAATTATTCTACTGAAATTATATTGGGCCTTTTTCTATGAAGGCTCCGCATGGAACATTTTATAAAAGTGGCTAAGTCAGTCTAGAAAGAAAATAAGAAACACAGTTCTCATTCCATAGTTAGGTGACTATGGGAGATATATTAAATCAGTAGTAGAGTCAGAGTAAGATCCTGCATCTCTTACCTTCTTCAGGATGATTTTTCACAAGCATATATAATTTCGGAGATAAGAAATGGTTTATTTTACATTTTAGTTATAGTTGAAATATTTTTATGACCAACCTCAGATAGGGGATGGTATAGTTTAAAAAGGACTGAAATGAGAACCAAGGTTTTAGTCACATTTTCTTCAAAAAAAATTTGTTATTCAATTTTGGACAAGTTACCTTTCCTCTCCGACTTTCAGATTCTCCATCTGGACAATGCGGTAATTGAGTAACAGCGGTTCTCACGTGAGGGCTGTATGTACCCCCTAACTGGTTTTTGGTAATCTGTGGTCACATTTTGGCATTTAACAGCTGGGTGTCTCTGATACTAAAAGTTCTACAATGTACATGTGAGCCTTGCACAATTAATAATTGTCTCCCTCAAAATGCTACTAGTGCTTCTGTGGGGAAAGACTGGACTAAACTATCTTTTCAGATCCCTTCCAGCTCAGGCATTCTACAATTCTGTGATAACACATGTCTTAGATTCACAATGTTAATATGTAAACTATTAATAACACATCGAATGAAAAAAACATTTTTCAAATGATTTCTTTTGCATGTGATATGAAATTTCATATTTTGTTACAGCCAACAAACTATCTTGGTTAAAAACACAAATTTTTTTCCATATATTATTCTGTTCATTTATCTTTGATGTGGCAATTCTGTATATTTACCCAAATAAAAATTGTAAGATTCAATAATTTGATCACTCTGATTCCCAATCCTTTTATAAAGTGTCACCAAATATGGGGAAATAGAACAATGGCTTATTCATCTGTATCACTGAGGCAGGCTAGTAAATTAAGGAATCAATAGATGGATCTGGAACCTGGCAGGAAACCCATGTAGCTGCGAATACCCCATAAGATGGCTGCAGGAAGAACCTATAAGAACCCCCATGTGGAATGAGATTTCCTCTGGAATAAAGAAGAAACCCTGGATATTCTCCAGAGGCCTTATCATTGGAATCTTTGGGTGGATTGGGCGGTGGGGTAATCAATAAAAACAGTGAACAACTACGATTCTTCCCTTGCATTAGCAAAGGGGTGGAATAATTAAAGGTTTAAAAAGCAAGCCCAAAAGTCAAACTGGCCCTGTTCTAGCCTTTTTCTCCCCCTGCCTGGATCAGCACACAAATAAACCTGGGGATTTGTAATCTGTAATGGGGAATTGCAGTCTTTAAATCAGCCCTCTTTATCTCTTTTCAGCCCCTTCTCTACCTGGGACCCATAATCTGTTATTTTCCTACATTTCTCTTCTCTCGGTCCTTTAATAAATTACTAGCCTAACTAAACTGGCTTGCTCTTAAAATTTGTTTTTTTGTAGCTTAGCCAAGAACCTAGAGGAAATCTGGCAAACATCACCTTATAACATATATGTGTTGGTTCAGCCAGACAATTCAATTTCAAGAATAAGTTTTTATACTATGCAGCAGTGGAAAAAAGATGATTCCTTTTCTGGTAATACATGAATAGCTCTTGCTAGACAGAACCCCCCTAAAACAAAAAATATAAACTCTAAATAAAATGTAAAAACAAAAGAGAAAAAATATCCAAAATCCAAGGAGAAACAACCAAAAGCAGGCAGATAACAGGGAGGAGTCAACAATTAGTTGAAGGGAATAACACTGGGTGAGTCCCATTTAGTCTTAGGACAGGACCTAGTCTGGAATATAAAGGACACCTAAAATTAGGATAGAAAACCTGTACTCACTCATACTGGTTGAAGAATCAGAGGATAGAGTTTTTCATGATCACCGCAGCTCTAAAGTGATAGGTGGAAATCTCAGAAAGAAGAGAGTCAGAGAGGGGAATCTTCCAATTCTATCCCCAAATCTGTGACTAACATCTGAGCCATGCTTGCAAAATGCAGGCTCCAAACAGCCCACAAAATCTAAAATAATTGAACTGAGATATTATCTGTGGTTGACTGCAATGGAGACAAATTGTGCAGCTTAAGTTCATCCAAATAAACTGTTTGCTTACTCTTCAGGGGAGCATGACATAATCTGGATTATCTAGAGCATACCATTAACAATGCCCAGAATTCAATGCAAAATTTTTCAACATACAAAATAAGGGGAAATGTAGACCATACTCAAGTCATAAAATACTTAAATGAGACCGATATCAAAATGAACCAGACATTGCAATAAGCAAAACAGGATTTTAAAACAGCTATCATGATTTATACTGAAGGACATGTAGTAGTTTGATATGGTTATGAATTCAAAAAATAGTTATTGGATTATGTCTGCAATCTGATCTGTACCTGGGCATGATTGAGTTATGATTGGTGGGTGGGGACTCACAGATAAAAGGCATGGCAAAGAACAGATTTGAGGGATTTCTGATGTTGGAGTTTTGATGTTAGAGTTTGATGCTGAAGACTTAAGCCGGAGCCCCAGGAAGTAAGCTCACAGAGAAAAGAGAAGCCAGACCCAGGAAGAAAGGAACCTTGAACGCAGAGAAAAGCAAGCCCCAGGAACGTAGGAACCTAGGAAGCCTGAACCTCACAGACATCAGCAGTCATCTTGCTCCAAATAGACTTTGGTGAGGAAAGTAACATGCTTTATGGCTTGGTATCTCTAAGCTCCAACCTCAAATAAATACCCTTTATAAAAACCAATCAGACTAATCAGAATCCATGAAGACCAAAGGACAGGGAAATGGTATAGTTAAAATGCTAAAAGAAAACAAAAACCTGTCAATTCAGAACTCTATTGTTACCAAAATTACCTTTCAAGACTGAAGGAGAAAGAGAGAGACAGACTGACAGAAAGACAGAAAGAATTTGTGGTTAGCAAACCTACATGACAAGAAATGCTAAAGAAAGTACCCCAATCTAAAGAGAAAATAAAACAGACAGAAACTCAAAGCTTCAGGAAGAATGAAGAATTCAGAAATACTAAATATATGGATAAATATAATAGACAATTCCCATCTTAGATTCTTTAAAGTGTCCTGGTTCTTTAAATAAAAGGATTATAACATTTATTTTAAGGTATATAATGCATATAGATATAACACAAACACACATGCACATGCACAACAACAATATCATAAAAGACGAAGGAAGAGGAAAATTGACTTAAAAACAGTTACAAGATTTTTTGTAGTCTATGCAGCTATAAATGATTAACTTTAGGTAGACCGAAAAGTTCAGGAAGCACACTGCAATCCCCAGAGCAAATGTTAAAATCAACACTGGAAAGAGGTATAACTTAAATTTCAAAAGCTAAAATAAAATAGATTTCTAAAAATATATATTCAATCAATCTAAAAGGACAAAGGAAATAAGGATTAGAAGAATAAACAACAGAAGGAGCAACAGACAGAATGGTGAAATAGTAGATTTAAATCTTACTATATTAATATTACAATAAATATGGATCTTAAACAAATACTCCAATTAAAAGATTGTCATAATGGATAAAAAAGTTTGCCCCATATATGTGCTATCTACAAAAGATGCACAGTAATATAAAGACACAAAAAGTTGAAAGAAAACAAATGGATAAAAAGATATATGATGTAATCAAAATGCATAAAAAGGCAGAGGTCAGTTTATTAATATCAAATAAAATAAAGTTCAATAAAAAGTATTATCAGAGGTAAAAAGGAGAGGGCATTTTATAATAAAAATGGAGGCTAATTCATCAGAAAGACATAAGTCATAAATGTTTACGCACTTAAAAACAGAGCTTTAAAATAATAAAGCAAAAGTTGGCAAAATAAAAGGAAAATTAGACACTTCCACAATCATAGGTGGAGATTTCAGCATCATAGTACAAAACAAAAAAATCAATAAAGATATAGAAGATTTCAACAACTTTTATCAACCACTTGGACTTAGTTGATATTTATAGAGAATTACACTTTAAATTGCAGAGTATACACTCTTTCCAAATATTGTATATGATACATTTAAAGGTAAAGAATTATGTATTGTATATTTATGCAATATTTATATTTATGCAATGGAATACTACTTAGTAATTAAAAGTAACAAACTACTTATAGACAAAACATTATGGGTGAATCTCAAAATTATTATTATTATGTTGAATGAAAGAAACCTTATACAAGAGCATACATACTACATGATTCCACATGCATGAAGTTCAAGCAGTTGGCAAGCACATGCATGCAAAAAGGCCCCCAGGAAAGAAAAGAGATCCACAGTGGAATTGTTGGAAAGCAGTACACACGCTCAACTTGGTTTCTGTTTGCTGAAGCACGTAATGGACAAATGGGCATTTTTGAACACTGACCCCATGTGTCCCCTTGGGAAAGGTTACCCTAACACAAAAGTTACCAGAGGCAGAAAAGCCTCACAGAAATGTGGAGACTGAAAGTTGTCATGAAAAGTAGGTACTGATCATGGGAGCACAGTTGAGGAAATCATAGCGGCGGTGGACTTGGCCCAGTGGTTAGGGCGTCCGTCTACCACATGGGAGGTCCGTGGTTCAAACCCCGGGCTCCTTGACCCGTGTGGAGATGGTCCACGTGCAGTGCTGATGTGCACAAGGAGTGCCCTGCCATGCAGGGGTGTCCCCGCGTAGGGGAGCCCCACGCGCAAGGAGTGCACCCCGTTAGGAGAGCCGCCCAGTGCGAAAGAAAGTGCAGTCTGCCCAGGAATGGTGCCGCACACACGGAGAGCTGACACAACAAGAAGAAACACAGATTCCCATGCCGCTGACAACAACAGAAGCGGACAAAGAAGATGCAGCAAATAGACACAGAGAACAGACAACCGGGGCTGGGGTGGGAAGGGGAGAGAAATAAATAAATAAATAAATCTTTAAAAAAAAAATAAAAGAAATCATAACAACTGGGGAGAAAAATCTCCTCAAAAAAACAACAACAAAGAGATAGCCCTAGACTCCCAGAGAAGATACAGAGCTCCTCTCATGGAGGTGAAAGAGCTGCACATATAAGTACACTCTTAAAAGCTGCAAGGCATATCCAATGCAAGAAACAGCTACAAAAACCTGAGAAAATCTGAACAGGTAAACACAGGCTGCTCAGAACTTTCAGTATAAGCTGGATCAAACACTGAAGAAAAGACTTAATATAAGCCAATCTACAATAAAACCTGAGGCAAGAGGGAGAAACTGACTTTCAGAGTCAGCAAATCAGAATAATCAGATGATCAGACACCAGCAAAAAAATATCACAAGCCATATTAAGGAACATAAAAATATGACTCATTCAAAGGAACAAATTAAAATTTCAGAGGAAACAGACTTTAGAACAATTAATCAAGAAGTACAAACCAATCTCCTAAATCAATTCAAGAGTTGTAAGGAAATATGTATAGAAATAAAAGAAATATGGATACAGGGCAGACGATCCATGAATAAAAAGGAATTATAAAGTTCATGAAGAAACATAGCCATACTTACAAGTTATTTCCCAGGTTTCTCCAGAAAATACCATGAAATGGGTTGGCTTAAACCATGGGAATCTATTAGCTTCCAGTTTTGAGGCTGGGGAAAATATCCAAATCAAGGCATCATTAAGGTGATGCTTTCTTCCTGAAGACCAGCTCTGGCAATCTTTGACTCCTCTAGCACATGAAAAGGCACGTGGTGTGTCTGATGTTCTCTCCCTTATCTTCTAGATTTTGTGGATTTTAACTTCTTGCTTCCATGGTGTTCTCTCTCTCTCTCTCTCTTTTTTCTCTGTCTCTCTCTCTCTGTCTGTGTAGTGTGTGTGTGTGTGTGTGTGTGTAGTCTCCCTCTCTCTTTCCATTCAGTTTGTTTATAAAGAACTCCAGTAATAGGATTAAGATCCATCCTGAATGAGGTGGGTCACACCTTAACTGAGGTAGCATCATCAGAAAGCCCTACTTACAATGGGGTCACACCAACAGGAAAGGATTAAGTTTTAAAACATGTTTCTCTGGGGGTACATACAGCTCCAAACTATCATGGGGATGAAAAGCACAATAGCAGAGATTAAAAATACACTTGAGGCATTCAACAACAAATTTGAACAAGTAGAAAAAAGAATCAGTGAATTAGAAGACAAGACAATCAAACTCATACAGTTGGGAGAAGAGATAGTGAAAAGAATAGAAAAAACTAAGCACACTCTTAGGCATCTGTGTTATAGCATGGAGTATCCAAGCATATGCACCACTGAAGTCCCAGAAGATGAAGAGAAGGAAGAGTCAAAAGAATATATGAGGAAATAATGGCTGAAAATTTTTCAACTCTTACAAAAGTTAGAGAATACATGTCCAAAAAGTGCAATGTACTACAGTCAAGTAAGCCCTAATAAAACTACTCTAAGTTACATAATGATCAAAATTTTAAATGCCAATGATAAAGAATTCTGAAAGCAGCAAGAGAAATGCAATTCATCATATACAAGGGATCCTCAATAAGACTAAGTGCAGATTTCTCATTAGAAACAATGGAGGCAGGAAGGTAGTGCCATGATGTTTTTAAGGTACTAGAAGAGAAAAACTATCTGCCAAAAATTCTTCGTCTGGCAGAACTTCCCTTCAGAAATGGGAGGAAGTTTAAGACATTCATGAATAAACAAAAACTGAGGGTGTTCACTCTTGTTTAGCAACAAGAATTGCTAAAGGTAGTTCTTCAGGTTGAAAGGAAAAAACAGGATAGGGTGGCTTGGAGCAGTATGAAGAAGTGAAGATCTTCATTAAAAGCAACTAAATGGGTTTCACCTTAGAAGGTAGCCCAAGTTTGCTCGGCTGAATGCAAGGCTGATTGGAGAGCCTGTGACATTTCTCTCTGCAGACTCCAGCTGGGACTGTTTCTGAAATGCAAAAATCCAATGGTGCTGGTGACACTTGTTACTCTCCTGGCATGCTGTACCTCACAGCTCTCCCCAGATCTCTAAAAGCTCTGGCTGCCCAGGGTTGACTTGTCACAGAAGGCAGCAATGTGCTGACTGGGATGCTTCTTGAAAATATATGGAAAAGAGAGCAGAAAGGACTTTAACCACATACAGTGATGCCTCACAACCTGATGGTCTAGAATCTTATGCCTCTCTGTACCACTTTAGTCTTGGTGGGAAAAAGAGAAAATTAAGTTATGTTTTGAGAAGCTTAAAAAAAGGTAACTAAATGGGAAAATAAAAAAATGCAATAATACTGTATCTTTGGTATATATCTCTACTCTTTATTTCTTATAAAAGTTAGAATACAATTGAATAAGAAATAATCATATTTCCTTATAATGGACAACAAAATATGAAGAGGTAATGTGGGGCAAAATCAACGTAAAGTGGAGAAATGGAGGGATACGGGAGCAGAGAACACGTAGACTATCGAAGTTAAATTGGAATCTTTTCAAGCTATTAGGTTAAAGACTTAGGTTGTTTAATACAAAACCCACGGTAACCACAAAGACTGTTTAAAAAATATATGGAAATATAAATGAGAAAGAGATCAATTAGTTTTATTACAGAAGATCAACTATACACAAAAGGAGGCTATACACAGTATACAACTATACACAGTAAAGGAAATTGAGACCAAAAAAGTTGTAATACATATAAAAAACAAAGGACAAAATGACTAAAGTCTTCCTTATCAGTAATAACACTGAAAGACACAGATTGGCAGAATGGATAAAGAGCACAATCTAACTCTATGTTGTTTACAAGAGACTCCCCTTAGACCCAAAGACACTAATAGGTTGAAAGTGAAAGGACTGAAAAAGATATTCCATACAAATGGTAACAAAACAAGAGTGCAGATTGCTGTACTAATATTGTACAAAATAGACTTTAAGTCAAAATACATTACAAGAGAGAAAGAAGGGCACTATATATTAATAAAAGGATCCACCCACAAAGAAGAAATAGTAATCTTAAACATTTATGTGCCTAACTACGGTGCTCCAAAATACTTGAGGCAAACACCAGCAATACTGAAGAAAGAATGCAGCACCTCTAAAATAATAGTTGGAGACTTCAAAACATCACTTTATTCAATGGATGAATATCTAGGCAGAAGATCAATAAAGAAACAGGGAACTTGAACAATGTGATAAATGTACTAGACACAACCAACACATACAGAACTCTGTATCTCCAAACAGCAGGACACACATCGTTCTCAAGTGCACATGAATCATCTCCAGGATAGACCCTATGTTAATACACAAAATAAGTCTCAATAAATTTAAAAAGATTGAAATCATACAAAGCATTTTCTGTGAGAAAAAGGGAATGAAGCTAAAATCAATAACAGAAAGAGAACTGGAAAACCCCAAATATATGGAAGTTAATGCACTCAATCAATGGGCCAAAGAAGAAGTCACAAGGGAAATCAGGAAATATCTTGAAATGAATGAAAATGACAACATGACATTGAAAACTTATGGGACACAACGAAGGCAGGTCTCAGAAGGAAATTTATAGCCCTAAATGCTTGGCAGGTTACAAGATCTTCAGGCAAAATCAATAGTGTCTCTACATGCTAGTAATGAAAAACTTGAGAGGAACTCAAGAAAAAATCCATTTACAAAAACAACTAAGGGAATCAAATATCTAGGAATAAGTCTAACCAAGGATGTAAAGTACTTGTACAGAGTAAACTATAAAACCGTGCTAAGAGGAATTAAAGAAGACAAATAAATGGAAGAACATTCTGTGTTCATGGATAGAAAGACTAAATACTGTCCAGATTCAATTCTACCCAGAGTGATTTATAGATTCGATGCATCCCAATTAAAATTCCAACAGCTTTCTTTGCAGAAATAGAAACGCCAGTTATCAAATTTACTTAGAAGGATAAGGGGCCCCAAAAAACCAAAACCATTTTTTTAAAAAAAGAACAAGCTCAGAGGATTCACACTTCCCAATTTAGAAAATTCTTACAAAGTCACAACAATCAGAACCACATGGCATTGGTAAAAGAACAGACACATAGACAAATGGAATCGAATTGAGAGCTTAGAAATATACCCTCATGTCTATGGCCAATTGATTGTTGATAAGGGTGCTAAGTCCACTCAATTGAGAAAGAATAGTTACTTCAACAAATGGTGTTGGGAATACTGGATATCCATATGTGAAAGAAGAAAGTGGGACCCCTATCTCACGCCTTATATAAAAATTAACTCAAAATGTATCAAAGACCTAAATATAAGAACCAGGACTATGATTCTCCCAGAAGAAAATATAGGGAAGCATCTTCAGGACCTTGGTTAGGCAACGGTTTCTTAGACTTTACACCCAAGACACAGGCAATAAAAGCAAAAATAGAAAAAAGGGAACTCATCAGAATTAAAACTTTCTGTGTGTCAAAGAACTTCATCATGAAAGTTAAAGGACAATCTAGAGAATTGGAGGAAATATTTGGAAACCACGTAACTGATAAAGGATTAATATCCAGAATTTATTGAGAAATCCTTCAACTTAACAACAAATGGGAAAAAATCCAATCAAAAAGTTGGTAACAGACTTGAATAGACATTTCTCCAAAGAAAATATACAAATGGCCAAAAAGGACATGAAAATATGCTCAACATTGTTACCCATTAAGGAAAAGCAAATCAAAACCACAATGCGATATCCCCTCACACCTATCAGAATGGTTACCAATAAAAAAGGAAAGGAAAATAGCAAGGGTTGAAAAGGTTGTAGAGAAACAGGAACACTCATGCATTGCTGGAGGGAATGTAAAATTGTGCAGCCACTGTGGAAAACAGTTTGGTAGTTCCTTACAAAGTTAAGTATAGAATTACCATATGACTGGGCAATCCTCCTTCTAGGTAAATACCCAAAAGAATTGAAAGCAGGGACTTGAGCAGATATTTACACACTGATGTTCGTAGCAGCATTATTCACAATTGCCAAAAGATGGAAGCAACCCAAGTATCCATCAACTGCTGAACGGATAAATACAATGTGGTTTATACATACAATGGAAAAATATGCAGCCTTGGAAAGGAATGAAGTTCTGATACATGATACAACATGGATTAACCTTGAAGTTATCATATAGAGCAAAAAAAGCCAGACACATAAGCATGAATAGTGTATGAGTTCAATGATATGAAATAATTAGAATAAGAAATTTCATAGAGTTAGCAACTAGAATACAGGTTACCAAGGACTGGGGAGGAGTAGGGAATGGGGAGTTAAAGCTTAATTCATGAAGAATTTCTGTTTGTATCCTTGTTTTCAAGAAATGTTCCTGGAAGTTTAAGTGTTAGAGGAGCATGATGGATGCAACATACTCTCAGATAGATAGATAGGTAGATAGATAGATAGATAGATAGATAGATAGATAGATAGATAGATAGATAGATAGATAGATAGATAGATAGACAGATAGGTAGATAGGTAGATAGATAGATGATAAAAAAAATAATGTAGCAAATGCCACAAAATGCTAAACATTGATAACTCCATTTATCTGGATGAACAGGTATATTGGAGTTCTATGTATTGTTTTTGCTCCACTTTTACAACTTTCCTGAAGTTACTTCAAAATAAAAAGTTTCAAAAACGATTTGTGCATCTCATTTTATTTAAATTTCACCTTAAGTAAGAACTGTAGACAAGCATTAATCTCGAGTTAAGAAAGTGTTTGTGGATGAAGTGAACTGAACTGATGACTGCAGTTTCTTTTGAAATGCATTAAAGAAAACTAGATGGATTGACAGATGGATAGACAGATATGTGACAAAGCAAGTATCCAAACTGTTCAGGCTAAAATCTATATAATGTGTATACTAGTGCTTATCACACAATACTTTAAAATTTTTTCATGTTTCAAAGATCTCATTATAAAATGTTGGTAAAAATCAAGCAGACAAAAGAAGTAGGTAGATAATGATAAGAAAAGTATGTATATTCTCTTGTACTCTATGCATAAATATTTATTTTCAGAAGGATCACAAGATACCATTAATGATGTTTGTCTTGTGGCTACCTCAAAAGAAAGGAAAAGGGATTAGAGGCAGACCTCGTTTTCATTTTATATTGTTCTGTACTGGATGACCTTTTATCATGTTAATGTGGTACTTTTCCAATTTAAAAAACTAGGTAAACACAAAAAATTAAGCAAATTAATAAAAATATAAATTAATCCATGCATTTCCTTTTCATCTCTATTTGGAGATGCCTGCTTGGTTTTAAAAACACTGTCATTTGGAATATGAGCTAGCCATAGGAAAGCTTATTAAGAGAGATCAGGACTTTAAATCTGACTAGGTCTTGCCTGTGCTGCTCATCTGAGCAGGCAAGTAGTCAATTCAGAAAGATTAATATACACATACTCCCATACATGTGTGGAATTTAGCCAAGTTATTTATATCTTCCCAGTCTTAGTCTCTCATCTATAAAATAGAAACATATGTATAAGGGTGCAAAATGTTTAATTCGATCACATATGCAAATAATGGATGGGGTGGAGCAATGGCTACTTATAGGTCTTAGCCTCCACGATAATAAACCCAAGGGAGAGTGGTAAAAGAAATGGTTTGAAGGTCATTTCAATTGATGGATATCAATGAAACAAGGTACATCTCTTCAAAAGAGTTGCCACGGGAACCCCAATGCTCAGGAAACCGTTGGTAAAAGGTCAAAACAGATTTTTGAACTTGAAGCACTGCTGCATCCTCTACATGCTGAAAGTCTGTTCATCTTCACGAGCCTCTGATATCCAATTGCCTGGGCATCATTTGCTCAGGTGAGCCAGTCGTGTGCTGAGCTTCCGGACCTTAATATGTTTGTTAAGGCCAGGAAGTACACAATAAATTGAAGAAAAATATCCATCAAACTTTTAATAATTTTCTGGCACTTAGGGGTTCCTCTTCATCTATCTAGAAAAATTGTTTCCTCAGCAACTATTTTTCTAAAGATTTCAGATTATAAAGTCTATTCAACTGCCAGAAGATTGTATGGACATAACACAACCAGAGTGGCATATTCAAAAGGCACGCACATATGTGTCTCAGACTTAGTTTTACACAGTTCCACATTTGGATTTGTACAAAGGAGAAAGGAGGGTCATTAGTACATAAGAGAAGGATAATAGTTTCTCTAAGTTCTCTTTGTGGTCCTGCAGGGAATTGGGGTGCTTCCATTAGATCAGTGTTTGATTAACTCAGCAAATATTTACTGAGAATCTATCTATTATGTAGCAGTCACTGGCACTATCTTATTCAAAATGGAGGCTTTTCTGTGAAAGAAAGCTTTTATGGAGTTTGCATTCTCATGGGGGGAGTTAGACAATAAACTAGTAAATAAATACACAATAAGATAGCTTTAGATAGGGTTAAGTACTGTGAAGGAAATAAAAGAAGCTAATGTAACAGTGATTGAAAGTGGGGGCAGGGCATTATTCCCTAGAGTGGCCTGGGAAAGCCTCTGTGATAGGTGGACAGGGTTGACATATGAGCTGATGAGATCTGAATGATGAGAAAGGGTAAGGTATATGTGGATCTGTGGGAAGACATTTCCAAGTGAAATAACAACAAGGGCAAGCAACAATAAGAACTGGCTCTAAAAATTTTCGTGTGCGTTAAAATCTCCTAGAGTGTTGATTTAAAGGAAGATTTCCGGTCTCCAATTCCACTATTCTGGTTCAGTAGGTCTGAGGTTAGCCCCCACATCTGCATTTTTTCAAACTTCGTGCCTCATGCCAAGCTAGTTCTGATACTGATGGTCTATAAATCACGTTTTGAAAAACACTGATCTAGGAAATGCTTCTTAATGTATGGGATGGATTTTCATTCAGAAGCTCAAGATGGTTTGGGAAACCCAGAACTTTGGGCCTAGAGAAAGGACCCCTAGAATTCTGTCACCCTAGAGATACAGGTGACAATGAAACAGGAAGGTCAGGTGGAATAATGTCGGTTTGTTGATCAAGGCTGGCAAGGGGATCACAGTAGTTAGATTAGCTAAGGCAGGGAGGAGTAGGTCACAAGTCTAGGAAGAAAACATTCCAATTACCCGAGTCAGTGAGTGCATGAGAGCTGCCAGTGTTGAAGGCGGCTCTCTGCCTTGTTTCATACTTCCTGCTGTGTGGGGAGTGGTCCTGAGCTCATACATGTTGATTGGCAACAAGAGGACATCAGAAGCCTGTAAGTTTACTTGGTCTCTAAGGAAAAAGGGACTGAGATGCTAAGACTTACCTCTTGCGTTGCTTTATTCAACCAGTAGAAGTGTCTAAATGTTGTTGACTGAGAGAAACTTCGGTAGGGAGGAGATGCCATCCACATTTTATTTCCAACCAGGACGATGATAATGAGCTCCACCACATTCTAATTATGGATTTCTGCCTAGAGGAACATCTTGGCTTTTCCAATTAACAATAATTTAATATGTTATTGCTTATCCTTTGTTCTTTTTCTTTGAGCTCATCCAATTACTGCATACTGCTTTTGTTTTTTTAGCTCTAAACACTAGTTCTATTATTTTTTTCTTATGAGATTTTTCTTAGATCTTGTCCTAATTATAAAGCATTTCCAGTTATATTTAAAATCATGGTTAAATGCTTCACACTTTTGACATGTATTAAAAGAGTGGATAAAGTTTCTTCTGTTTGTTTCTTGGGCAATAATTCAAGCTACAAAATATTGTTTTGCATTTTCTAAAACAATCCATTTTTCTCTGTTTAAATTCCTATCAATTCAAAGTATATACAATTTAAACTAACAAGGTATATACACTTTAAAGTTCACCTTCTTTGCAAACCAAAGTTTGCAAATAGTCCCCTTTGTAGATTAAGTAATCAGTCTAGGAGACATTCTGCACTTTCCTGGATTTCCCATGCTGCTGGACTCAAACACAGGGGTTTCACCGTATTCCTAAAATATTTCCCTGGCATGAAATTTCCCAAGATTCCATTCCCGTCTGCTTTTTTTTTACACTTTTTAAATTAAAGTTAATAGATCACAAAGAACATTACATTAAAAAACATAGGAGGTTCCCATATACCCCATTCCCCACCCCCCACCCCATCATTTTTGTAAATTGTATTTTATTGAAGATATATACATCACAAAAAAGTTACATTAAAAAATATAAGACGTTCCTGTATACCCCCCCACTCCACTCCTCCCACACCAAAAACCTCCATCATTGTGGCACACTCATCGCACTCGGTGAACACATTTTGGAGCACTGCTGAACCACATGGATAATAGTTTACCCTATAGTTCACACTCTCCCCCAATACATTCAGTAGGTTATGGCAGGATATAAAAAGCCCAGCATCTGACCCTGCAATATCACTTAGGACAACTCAAAGTCCCCAAAATGCCCCCACATTGCATCTCTTCTTCCCTCTCCCTGCCCTCAGCAACTACTGTGGTCACTTTCTCCACCTCAACGCTACAATTTCTTCTATTACTAGTCACAATAGTTTTATAGTAGGATATCATTAAGTCCACTCTAATCCGTATTTTATTCCTCCATTCTGTGGACCCTGGGAGAGTGATGTCCACTCCACCTCTAGATCAAGAGGGGGCTTAGATTCCACATGGATGATGGATGCAATTCCTCTGCTTGCAGTTGTTGGCACTCTTGATTCCCTGGTGTGGTGTTTGACCATCTTCACCTCCCTGTTAGCTGACCTGGGTAAGTCCAATGAACCAGAGAGTAGGAGTCACCGCTCTGCTGAGGCTCAGGGCCCAGCTGGCACATGGGCAGTCCAGAGATTCAAGTCCCCTGTGTATGCACCATCTGTAGCACCAACCAGGTTCACTAAAAGTGACAGAAGAGGCATGTGTAGGAAGGTCACATCTGAGTCCAGCTCCATCACACTCAGTAGCACAAATTCCAAAGTAGGGTCCTCTGACATGGCACAGAACTCCAAATTCATCTGCCATGACCACTGATGCAACTAGAAAGAGACCTTGAACAAAAAGGTCAACTCAGACCAGCAAAAAATTTCAGCCTACATATTGGATCAAATGTAAAAAAGTACTTTTTGACCCATCTGCTTTTATTGGTAATAAGTGTGTGCTAAGCATTGTAATTAGTGTCGTCCACACAGCACTTAGAGTCTTTACTGCATAATTTACTGTAGCAATGTCTTATAGTTCACAAATGTAATTGCAAACTTCTTGAATGCAGAAAACTTATATAGTATCTTTGTATGTACCCAGAGTAACAAGCAAAAAGCTAGGGTGAGTGGGTTTCCAAAGGTTAACTGATTGATATGTTACAGTGTCTCCTTCAGTGCAATGGCTAATATTGTGCCATATAGGACTCCCTGAGTATAAAATCCAATATAATGAAAAATTTTTAAACCCAGTTATTCATCTGAAACCGCACTGAGATCATGCTTCTGTAGGTTCTTAGACCAACCGATCTGCTGATGGAAAGAAAAATAGAAGTGTAGAAGAGATACATTCCTACCAGGGTTTTCAGGCTTCGGTAGAAAGTTTTTAAGCCTAGATGCCAGAATACAATTTTCATGACCATTCTATTAACAGAACTCATCAGCTTTATTTCATTGATTTCATTTATAGAATTCTGATCTAATGAAAGAATTGTAACCTCTGAACCATTTATTACAAGAGGATTACACATTTAATCAGGTTTTATACTTTTAAAATGTCAGAACACCTTTTAAACATTGAAACATTTAAACAATGAAACACTGGAAAATCCCAATTACCTATCCATCCACCCTTTCCAAGGGATTGGGCAGTTCTCCCAATAAATCATTGGCTTGTAAAAATAAATCATTAGTTATATGCCTGTGAGGACTCTTATTCCATTCAAATATGCTTTTAAAAAAAGCTCTTCAGTTGATTCTTACTTATATAATAGGATGTGTTGCTATTGTTTACCTACCTTCAGCTGTGAAAATGTGGGATAGGCAGCATGTAATAGAATAATTTCGGATTTTCTATTGAAAGAAATGATTCTAAGCTTGACTCCATAACTTCTTAATCAGGCAACCTTGGGAGGTCATTGTAACTCTCTCTCTAAGCTTTTGGCACCGCCTCTGTAAGATGAAGATCATGCTGTGTGCCCTACCTATATCATATAATTCTACTTCTATTTGTGGCTAAATGATAGAGAATTGCATGGGAGTAATGTAAACTAATTCAGTATAGTTATTACCTCTGAGGGTTAGGGCATGCAATTGGAGCAGAGGGCCTAGGAGGCTTCAACAGATTGATGATCTTATGATTTCTTAAGCTACGTAGTGAGTAAATAGGTGATCAATACATTATTTTTACTCAACTTTTTGTCAGATATATTTCATAGCACTCGTTAAAACATGACGTGTGACAGGTGCTAAAATGGAGGTATGCCCAGGGGGTGCTAGGAGCAGAGAGGGGGGCGCCTGAGTCAGACGTGGTGGCGGTGGTCAGGAAAGGATTGATTGCCGGAGTTGCTGGCATTGATCAAATAGTCCAGACCACAGTGAAATCTCTGGTAGTTCTGAGAAGGAAGAAATCAGGGTGGTGTGGAGTACTTCACTGAGGAGCTAGATTTTGAAATGATCTGAAATAATGGGGAGGAATTGCAAGGCAAGGGCAGTTCTGGAAGATGAGGTAGGGAAGTGACAGAGACGGGATAGAGGTACATTTCCAGAGAGATTTGGGAAATGTTTGCTTGCATGCAAGAAATAAATTTTATCCGGTGGGGCTTTACATTTAATTCATTTACCTGCAAGAATTTTCTCCAGGAATATGTTGGCTAAGTGCCTTGAAGAACAGTACGATGTAAGGGAATCTGATTGGTTAAGGTAAAGTAATATGACTTAAAGTCCGGAAGTGACAGTCCTCTAATTTGGCTCCTCCTCTTTAAGATGTTTCTGACTATTCGGGCCGCCTACCCTTCCAAATAAATCTGATAATTGGGTTTTCTCTTTCTTTTAAAAGGCTCTCGGAATTTTATTCGGGATTGCATTGAATCTGTAAATCAATTTGGATAGAATTGACGTCGTAACAATATTTAGTCTCCCAATCCAGGAACACAGGCTGTCCTTCCATTTATTTAAGTCTTCTTTGATTTCTTTTAAATTCATTGTACTTTTCTGAATATAGGTCCTTTATACCCTCGGTTAAGTTTATTCCTAAATATTTTACTTTTTTAGTCACTGTTACAAATGGAATTTTTTCCTGACATCTTCCTCGGATTGCTCATTACTAGTGTCTAGAAACAGTCCTGCTTTTTGCTGGTTAATCTTGTGTCCTGCCACTCTGCTCAACTTGTTTATTAATTCTAGTATCTTCATTGTAGATTTGTCAGAACTTCCTAGGTATAGGATCATGTCATCTGCAAATTGTGAAAGTTTTACTTCTTCCTTTCCAAGGTGGATGCCTTTCATCCCTGGATGCTCCCAATGCCTCTCACCAGCTGAGGGTGTCCTGTTTGGTGTCCTTGCCTGGCTCCCGGTTATTCTGACCAAATGGATGCTCCTTAAAGTAAAGGGGAAATGTCTTTTTGACATTTCAGAATTTTAAATCATTCCCAGAGGAATCTTGTTACTCAGGACATCACTGCAGAGAGCCCACTTTATATGGGTGGGGGATTAAACTAATGTACTGCTTACTCGGAAAATGGAGAAATACAAATTAAAATAGGGAGACAAGACTTTTTCACCCATTATTTTGATCCCAATTTAAAAGGTTGATAAAACGTTTGTGAGTGTGTAGGATAATCACATACATTAATTTGTGAGAAGTTGAATCAGAACAGCGTTTTTGGGATAAAACTTTGACAATATAAAAATTTATTCACACTTTTCCCACTTTAACCCAACTTGCACATTTATATGATTTTCACAAGAAAACGTGCACATTTGCCCAAAAATTTCACGTTGAAGGATGTTGATTTCCGTTCTATTAACCACTGCAACAACCGGGAAACAACTTACATGTCTATTAGGAGGAGAATGGTTTAAGGGATTATGGCACTTTAGAATTCAAGGGAGTAGTGACAAAAGTGAGGTAAACATTTATGTGCTGTCATGGAAAGATCCTGTATCCATTATATTAAGTGGTAAAGTCAAGTGGCAGATGAATATGTAAATCATCACCTATGATTTTATATATACTATAAAAACAATATATATATATATATTTTAAGATTTATTTATTTATTTATTTCTCTCCCTTTCCCGCCCACCCCTGTTGTATGTTCTCTGTGTCTGTTTGCTGCATCTTCTTTGCCCACTTCTGTTGTTGTCAGCAGCACGGGAATCTGTGTTTCCTTTTGTTTCGTCATCTTGTTGTGTCAGTTCTCCGTGTGTGCGGCACCATTCCTGGGCAGGCTGCACTTTTCGTGCTGGGTAGCTCTCCTTAAGGGGCGTACTCCTTGAGCGTGGGGCTCCCCTATGTGGCAGGGCACTCCTTGCACGCATCAGCACGGCGCATAGGCCAGCTCCACACGGGTCAAGGAGGCCCGGGGTTTGAACCGCGGACCTCCCATGTGGTAGGCGGATGCCATAACCCCTGGGCCAAGTCTGCCGCCACAATATATTTTTATCATATATTTATCTATGAGAAATCCTAGGATCAACTTTAAAATAATAAACACCAGACTTTTAATTGTAGTTACCTCTGAAAAGGGAGCTGAATTTTGGAGGAACTTTGCAAAATGGACACTTGCAATTGATCTGTATTCTCAGAGATTTGTGCAATCAATATATCAGAACTATGACCTTTGTAATTAAAATAATTTAAATAAGCTTAACAACAGAAAAGATAGCCATATATTAGTCAGTTAAAGTAATTGCTAGCTGATGCAACAGACAAAACCTGAAATTTGAAAGGCTTAACACAACAAAATTTATTTTCCGTGAACACAAATTCTGATGTGGGTTGTCAGGGGCATTCCACTGTCAGATGACCCTGGGATCCTGGCTGTTTCTATCTTGTAGTTCCACCATCTCAACATTGGGTCACCATGTTTCCTGCCAAATGGACGAGAAAGCATGGGAATGGCATTCTGGCTGGTTCCTAATCACAAGTGGTCTGGCAACTTAGTCTTCCCATGTGCTCAGGAAGGAGAGGAACACAAGAGGTGGATGAGCACTTGCAGTCTCCCCACAAACTAGTACATAGTAGATGCTCAATAAAAAAACAACTGTTAAGTGTAATGGCAACCACCCTCTTATTTCTATTGGTGAAAAAATTTCTGGGGGAGTTCCTGAGAAGGCCAAATTTGCCTTGAAATACTACAACTTTTTCAAACGGATCACATCTGATTTTCAAAGGATCCTGAAATTTTAGCAGGAAGGGTTCAACATTCTGCACTCAATAGCACAGTTGTCCATTGCTTTTTGCAATAGCCTCTATAGTCTTTTTTTTCTCTTGCCTTTTGATGCATGACCAGAATCTTAACTTGTGAGTGTTCACCACCTTCCCCATGACTGAACATCTGCATAGGTGCCTTCTCGCACACTACAAGCCAGGATATCCCTGTGGGGCATTGTCTTAGTTGGCCAAAGGGCTGTCCAGGCAAAGTACCACAAATGGGTTGGCTGTTAAAATGGGGATTTTACTTAGGGTAAAAGCTTACAGTTCTGTGGCTGTGAAATGTCTAAATCAAAGCACCATCAGGGATGCTTTCTCACCAAAGGCTGCCGGTGATGCTGGTGTCCTGCCCCATGGTGAAGATGGTGGCTGATCTCTGCCAAAGTGCCTGCCTTACCCTCCAAAATCTACTGTCTCCTGGAGCTCAGGTGTGGGCAGCCAGGCATAGGGCTTGTCTCTGTCTGGGCTTCCTCTCTCAGTCTCACCTGCTCTGTTTTCTTCCTAAGTTCAGCTGTGGGCTATCAGGCATATGGCTCATTTCTTCAACCTCAGGCTGTTCTGTGGGCCCAGTCCCTGGGGGGCTTCTTTCTGTGTCTCGGTGCTCTGCTAATTCTGAACTCCAGGACCTCTCGCAGCCTCTCAGAGCTTCTCTGCCTTTCTGCAACTGTAGGCGAACCTGGGGTCCTGTCTCACGCACAACAGGTCAGAATGGCAGAGCTCCCTTTTCCTGTGTGTCATAACCTCTGTGTCTCCGTTTACCTCAGACCCAGCAGGAGGGTGGAGACCCAAGCTGGCTCACACCTCACTGACGTAGTCCAATCAAAAGGGCCCCACACCCACAGGAAGGAATTAGTTCAAAAACATCATCTTCTGGACTGACAATGTGATAGCCAGATCCTGAGCCTCAACAGACTCCAGCACCTACAATCTGATTTATTGGACTTACCACACTCAGCTAAGATGGAGGTGAAGAAGGACAACCACCACACCATGGAGCCTAGAGTGATTACAACTGAAAATGGGAGGATTGCATCCAGCATCCAGGTGGAATCTGAGCCTCCTCTTGACATAAAGGTGCAATGGACACAACCAATCCAGTGTCCACATAGAAGAGGTGGCATTGGATTGGGAAAAGTGGACATAATGGACAAAGGGTATGGGGAAAGGCAGGAAGAGATGAGAGGTGGAGGCGTCTTCGGGACATGGAGCTGCCCTGGATGGTGCTTCAGAGGTAATCACCGGACATTGTAAATCCTCACAGGGCCTACATGATGGAATAGAGGAGAGTATGGGCCATGATGTGAACCAATGTATATGAGGTGCAGAGGTGCCCAAAGATGTACTTACCAAATCCAATGGATGTGTCATGATGATGGGAACGAGTGTTGTTGGGGGGGGGGGAGAGGGGGGGGTGGGGGGGTGGGGTTGAATGGGACCTCACATATATATTTTTAATGTAATATTATTACAAATTCAATAAAAAATAAAAAAAATTAAAAAAAAAAAAAACATCATCTTTTTCTTTTTGGGATTCATAAAAGAATTTCAAACTGCCACAGGCATGTACACAGAGAAGACAGAGTGAAAGAATAGTGGTTAAAAAAATACAAACCAGAGCGAGCATGTCCACCAGGGAACCATTGTTTGCCTCTTAGGAGGACCGAAGGGATTTTAGGAATTCAGCTTCTATAGATGTCTGCTCACTGTGATTTCTATGGCTTTTCTTCATTGACCAATTTTGAAGGAAGCTTTGGGTTTTTGACCACCTAGGTAAGCTCATTCATCTGGGTATGCGGCCACTTTCAAAGACGACATCCCATTAAAATCCATCCTACTGCAAATGTCAGGGTGGATTCAAAACCTCTAGCTTCAGGGTTATGTCCCAAGAGCCAGCAGGTTATGGGCTAAGTCAGATTCTGTCCACTAGCTCATTAGGAAAACACTTTGAGAGGGTGTTGAAGTTGCCCAGGGGAAAAGACCAGGTACCTAAATGCCCTTGTCCAAAGTGAACTTTTCTGTCAGAAGGACCGTGGCTACTAGGGGCATTCCAGGGTGACAGATGACACAGTCAGGGGCCCTCTGCAGGGAGTAAGAATGTTGTATGCCAAGGGGAGTACAGGTAATTCTGGGCTGTCCCACTGGGAGCAGGGTGCAGCCTTGAGAGGCAGCACTGATGATCTGGTCAGCAGGCCAGATCCCAGTGGCACACAGTAGGGCACTCTGGGGAAGGGCGCTTTAATGCCAGAATATGCCAGGACCGGACAAAGGTGCTGACACCTGGGCAGAGGCACCCTATCAAGGAACCCTGGAGCTCAGGACAGGAGGGACCTAGGAAAAGAAAGTCCATACACAATCCCTAGATTGTGTTTTATTTTCATTTTCACATTCCTTATTTCAGCCAGCTTTTACTACCTTGAGCACAGGGCACTTTTTTTATTGTGTTTTTTTTTGCAGATACATAGATCACAAAAAATGTTACCTTAAAAATATAAGAGGCTCCCATATACCCCACAACCCACCCCACCCCACTCCTCCCACATCAACAACCTCTTTCATCATTGTGGCACATTCAATGCATCTGGCGAATATATTGTGGAGCACTGCTGCACCACATGGATTATGGTTTAAAAAGCATCACGGCTTTATGAGAATGTAAGTAATTTAAGAGACAGAAGGTCTGCCTCAGACTAGGAGGTGTGGGAACAGCAGGGGCTCTAGACAAACTCAGACCAGGGACCAGTCTCAACCCTGTTTCTTACTAGTCATATGATCTTGAGCAAATCACCAAGTGCTATGAGCCTTAGTTTCTTCCTTTGTGAAATGGGTTTGATAGACTTATCTTGTAGGACTGTCAGAATGTGCAATATGTATGTAAAGCACCTGGCACAGTACCTGGCATACACTGGATCTTTAATGATTGACAGTAGTTTCTAGTATTATTTTGACCCCAGACCTACCACCTTCCCCTCTAGGAATATTGTCTGTCAGGATATCTCAGAAAATATTCAGTGCTCTAAGACCTGACACACCAAATCATCCCAAAAGGCTACTTTGTAGGTAAAACTCAGTAAATTGTCCCTCTTGGAGAATATATTATTTAATGTCAGTGTGAGAGAGTCTTCCCCAGCTGGATACAACTCAAAACACCTAGAATTTGAGTTCTCTCTCCCTCCCTACTTCCACCCAAACACTACTTCCATTTGTTCCACACCCACCCAAAATCTAGCTCTTCTTAGAGTTAGCCAAATTACACTCCAGATGACTTGTTTAAAACGTCCTTTTCATCGAGAAGGCTCTGGCTTTCCCAGGCCAGCGAAAATCATGCCAGCTTAGTGCTTCTATCACTGTTATTTCTCAAAAAAGACGGGGAGATGTTGTGTAGCACATGCTTAATCCCTGTACTGTCAACTGCACCAGGACAAGAGCGCAGGACACCTTCCATACCTGCTGTAGGTGGAGATTGCTCCGTGGGCGAGTAGAGACTAGCAACTGACTGCTAGCAGGGGTTTTCCAGTACGTGTTTTTTTTGGGTAAAGATTTATTTATTTATTTAACTCCCCACCTCCCCTGGTTGTCTGTTCTCTGTGTCTATTTGCTGCGTCTTGTTTCTTTGTCCGCTTCTGTTGTCGTCAGCGGCACGGGAGTCCAGTCCATGTTTTTAGCTTACCTCCAAGTCACACCATCTGAGAGTGGCCCCTGCCATCACCCGGCTTAACTTAAAAGTACCTCCCACAGAAGGAATTGCAGTTTCCCAAAGCTGCAAAACACCTTGGCTCAGGCCACTTACACTTAACTCCCACCTCCTCACTTCTTTGTACTTATTCTTTGGACCTTAGCGGAGAGGCTCTCCTAAACTCTGCCCTGCTATGGGTAGAGGGCACGTCTTGCTTATCTGAGTCCTCACTCCCACCCTCGCCCCCCCCCCCAACATTGTCTTCCAGGAACAGATACTCGAAAAATGAGCCAGTGAGCAGGGGTTTTCCTTTATTAAAATGTTATTTCTCTTACACTCTTGAATAAGCCAAGAATACCCAAGTAAATATTTTTTCTTTTACAGAACAGCAACCTAAAAAGAATATGGGAACTGAAACATTAACCAACTTTCATGTTTTTTCCTCTATTTCTTGATCCCATTTATTTTACTGCTGGGCCATTTCACATTTGCATGGAAATTCTTATTCCAATGCCATGTTATCTTTTCCCAGATCCCAAAATAAGATGGAAGGTTTCCCAATTTGTCTTACAAAATAGCAAGTCTTATTCTTATACTTGAAAAATGACAATAAATGTGTAAACAATGTCATTCATGAACTTAGATTCTGAAGCTAACAAACCTTCTATTAAAAGGAACAACATTTGAAAAATATAAAAATGAAAAGAAAATAAACCTTTAGGTCACCCATACAGAAGAGGAACATTAGATGCTATATACTATCTTCCTTCTAGCCCCTACACTACTGGCCCTACACTACTTAGAACAAGGAACGCCCTCTTCAAATGCAGAATCTATCTCATTCAGATGCGGCTGGATATAGCCCTAAAGAGTGCACTGGTCATGGCAGTAGCATGACTCCTGGTGATAATTCTCGACCAGGCTCTCTCCTTCTCATCTCTCAAAGCTTCCTCATACAGGGTTGGAAAGGTACTGGTACCGATGCCATTGATCCTGGTGAAATACTCCAGGACTTTCATCTTGCTGGTTTCCGCATGGGCCCTTGGACCCCACAGGAACTCATAGCGTGGAGGATCACTGCCGGCCACCTGCTGGTACACCAGGTACTTCTTCCGCACGAAATCTTGGGTGATGAGCTTCCTGGGCTCCCCATAGACGATATCCTGCATCCCGTCGTACACCTTCATCATATGCAGCACCTCCCAGATCTTCTCCTCAGGGGCGCAGTCGCCCTCCATGAAGATCAGGCCCAGGATGAGAATCAGGAGGCCTGTCTTAGGCATGTCCCTCTCATCTCTCAGCATCTTGTTGTAGGTGAGGTTTAGTGTGTTGGTGAGCACGTAGGAGTGACCGCTGGGGTCTGCTTCCTTCACATCAATGCCAAAGACCACCTCCATGAACTCACTAGTTGCCTTGAAGATCACTGGGTAGTGATCCTTATACTCTTTGATGACGCTCCTCAGGATATCTGCCTTGGTGACGGGCTCCTTCGTTATATACTTGATGCCCAGGAACTGCATCAAACTGCCCACCTTCTTATAGAGCACATCACTAGATGGGTCTAGTGGGGCCTGAGAGGTGCTTGGACGTTTTCCTTCTTGCTTGCTGGAGCCCTCACCTGATTTGCTCAGTGGGGTGGCTGCGATGGCAGTGGAGGAGGAGCAGGCTCTTTGGGGACCCTGGAGAGTATTTGCTGTCCCAGCCGCAGGCACCTTGGCCAGGGTGCCCGGGATCAGAGGAGAGAGAAAGCAAGAGAAGGAGGAGGCCTTCTTCTCTTCAGCTGTAGGAAGCTGTGCTCCCACCAGGCGCTGTTTCTTCCTTTGGGCCTGAAGGATATTCTCAAGCTTGCATAGCTGACTCTTCTGTCTGCGTGGCATGATGACTCTTGTTAGGGGTGGCAGGCAGGAGGGTGGGCGAGAGGGGCTACAGGCCTGCGGGGGAAAGGGAGCAGGTGAGAAACTCAACTTTGGTGACTCTTACAGGTCTTCCGTTAGGTAGTGCTCCTGGTTAGACTGCTCCTTAAGAACCTGAAGGAGGACATGAGACAGCTCCTCAGGGTACAGCCTGCCGACACAGCCTGAGGCTTCCAGGGCTGACAGTAAAGTGAGTGGGGTCAGGTACTGTGGGGTCTGCACCCTTCTGGAGTGTGGGGCCTTCTGATACACATTCAGGGGCCTTACCTTGATTCCTGGCAATGCCTGGGCCTTCTCTGTTCTGTTGACCTGAGGATGTGTACCTCAGGCCAAGTCCCTCAGCTCCTGCTTTCTTGAGCCCCTGTGAAAAGAACTGCAGGACTACAGGGACACTTCAGGCTGCAGACTGCAAGCACAGACCCGTGCCTCACAGTGCTGGCAGGAGGGGCAGGGCTGGACTCAGTGAGGTCCTCACTCTTCTGGATGGTCCCCTCAGTGTCCACTCAGGGTCCTCACCTTTCCCCTGGCAGGGCCTGGGCCTCACCCCTCTGCTGACCTGAGGCAAACCCTCAGAATAAGAGCTGACATGCCTGAGGTCAAGCAGGAAGAAGCAAGGGGATGCTGTACTTGGCCTCACTTGCCCAGGGCCTCCCCTGCGGTGACAGCAAAGACTGATGTAACTCTGTAGGAGGCCCTTTTTCCTGGAATAGGGAGCAGGGCATCTCAGCCCTCACCTAGACACCTGGCAGGGCCTAGGACCCCTCCATCTACTGACTTAGACAAAGGTCTCATCGCCATGGAACCCCAGAGGAGGAAGTGAGGGAAGCCACATCTAACCACCAGGCCACGGGTCATTCCATGGCTGACTGCAGAAGCAGGGAGAGATAGGGTCGTTATCTGTTCTCGTGGAGGAGGTCCCTTCAGGCCTCAAGTTGGCTCTTGTAAGGGCTTATGACCCCTTCCTATGTTTTTTAAAAGATTTATTTATTTATTTAATCCCCCCCCCCCCCCGATTGTCTGTTCTCTGTGTCTATTTGCTGCGTCTTGTTTCTTTGTCCGCTTCTGTTGTCGTCAGCGGCACGGGAAGTGTGGGTGGCACCATTCTTAGGCAGGCTGCACTTTCTTTCACGCTGGGCAGCTCTCCCCACGGGGCGCACTCCTTGCGCGTGGGGCTCCCCTATGCAGGGGACACCCCTGTGTGTCAGGGCACTCCTTGTGCGCATCAGCGGTGCGCATGGGCCAGCTCCACACGGGTCAAGGAGGCCCGGGGTTTGAACCGCGGACCTCCCATGTGGTAGACGGACGCCCTAACCAGTGGGCCAAGTCCATTTCCCACCCCTTCCTATGTCGAACTGTATCCAGCCACCTCAGACTTAGGCCCTCACCTCCCGGAGACCACCAGGCAAAAATGAGGGCACACAACATCCAGACCCCTTGCCCCAGAGCCTGCCAGGGCTGACAGCAAGGGCATGGTGGAACTGGGGGCCCCAGCTCTCCTAGGTTGGGGGTCCTCTCAGTCCTCACCTAGGGTCCTCACCTTGACATCTGGAAGAGCCTGATACTGCTCCCTGAGCTGACCTGATGTGGCTCTCTCCTGACCTGAAGTCGTCTCTGTCAGAGCAATGTCCTCACTTCCAGAGACCAACGAGACAATAAGGATGAGGCACCACATACAGCCACACAAACCTGCAGTCTCCCAGGGCTGACAGCAGGATCGAGACTGGTATGTTCCGGGATAGTGGATACCCTTATTCAAATGGCCTCACACCCTTGAGAAACCCCAAGCTGGAAATGAGTAGGGCCTCTGCCTGACAGGCCTACCCAGAGTTTCCCAAGGGTAGAAAGGATTTCTGTGGGGTGCCTTTAACCTCTGTCGGGGATGGGAGGTCCCAAAAGCCCCCCCCCCCAGTGTCCTTACCCTGAAGCCCATCAGGGCCTGGGACCCTTCCCTCTGTTGACCTGAGTCTACCCACTTCTAACAACACCTCACCTCCGACGCCAAGGCCGAAGTCAGGAAACACCACATCCAGGGACCGTGCCTTGGGCCTCCCAGGACTGATAAAAGGGCACAGTGGAACTGGATTCTCAGGGCACTGCTGTGTCCTGGGTTGGCAGGTAACCTCAGTTCCCTCAAGCTATTCATATTTACACGGAATAGGGAGTGGGATCACTCCCTTCTGCTGATCTGAGGCTGGTTTACTCAGGCCAAGACCTCCATCTCTATGAAACCCTCGAGGAGGACATGAGGGGAAGGGAGCTTCTGACTGATAATCCTACCAAGATCTGCAGTGCACACAGTAGGAGTGGGGCTCTGTGAATCCCTGTCTGGATGAGAAGCTCCCTTAGTTCTCCTTCAGGGTCCACACCGTGACACCTGGCAGCCACCGCAAGTCCTCCCTCTGCTGGCCTGAGTCCACCTGCCTCAGACCCCAAGGTAGAAGTCAGGAAGCATCACATCCAGCCACGCCTGCTTGGGGCTTCCCAGGGCTGATGGCAGGGACAGATTTCTGTGGGATGTGGCCCCCAATCTGGCGTGGAAAGTCTCCTAATACCTCCTCAAGCATCCTCACCCTGAGGCTTGGCAGGGTCTGGGTCTCGTCGCTCGGCTGACCCTTCCAACCAAGACCACTACATCATTGAGACAACAGAGGTGGGAGTGAGGCTGAGCCTCAGGTTGACAGGCCTGCAGGGGGTCTCCCAGCGCTGACAGCAGGGGCAGGGGAAAAGGGGAGCTGGATTCTGTTGAGGACCCCTGTATTCTCTGGGGGAAGGGACCTCTATTCTGCTCGAGGTATTCATATTTACTCCGTACAGGGCCAGATTCTGCACCCTTCTGCTGCCCTGAGGATGCCTCCCACCGCCCAAGGCCTCAATCTCCTTGAGAATCCCTGACACCGAAGTGGGGGGGGGGGACCTCTGAAAGTCCCAACCTGGCCGTCCCACTGCCAACGACAGAGATGGGGTTCAGTTGTGTCCTTTACCTGTCTGGGCCGGGACATCCACTCAGGCCCCGCATTAGCGTCCTCACTTTGATGCTGGGCACCTCCTTCTTTTGACCAGGGTCTGCCTCCCTCAGATAAACCCTCACGCCCTCAGACCCCAAGGCGGAAGTCAGGAAAGAACAACTCCGGGGACCCTGGCCGGGCCTCCCACAGCTGACAGCAGGGGCAGGAGGGCAGCTGGCTTCTGTGGGGCCTGCTGTGCTCTGGGGCTGGGGTGAGGGAACCTCCGTTCTCCTCCAGGCATTCATGTTTACTCCTGGCAGCACCCCGGGCTCGTCCCTTTTGACGATGCTTTGCTCAGGCCAGGGCCCCACCTTCAGGGGCGGAAGGGCACTTCTGAGAATTCTGCTTGGCCCTCACAGGGCTGACAGCAGGGGCGGGTTTCTGGGAGCTGCTCTGCGTCTGGGGGGGATCGCCCTTATTTCTGTCAGGGCCCTCACCGAGCCGCCTGGCAGATCTTGGGGCCCCTCCCTCTTTCGATAGGAGTCCGCCCCCCTCAGAGGAAGCTTCGCTTCCCTCAGACCCCAAGGTGGAAGTGAGGAACCACCACATCCGGGGACCCTGCCCCGGGCCTCCGAAGGCTGGGGGGAGCTGCATTCCGGGGAGTCGCTGTGTTCTCTGTGCGAGGGAACCCCAATCCTCCTCCAGGTGTGCGTATTTACTCCTGACAGCGCCTGGGGCCCCTCCCTTCTGAAGAAGTTTTCTTAGGCCGGGGCCCCATTTTCAGGAAGGGACGCGCGCCTCTGAGAATCCTCCCCTAAGGGAGCGGGCTTCGGAATCCCCCTTAGTTCTCTCAGGGTCCTCACCTTGTCGTGTGGCAGGGCCTGGCACTCTTTCTTCTCCTGACCTGAGTCCACCTGCTCAGCGAAGGCCTCACCTCGCTCAGCCGCCAAGGCGGAAATCAGCAACTGTCACATCCGGGGCCTTTACCAGGACCGACGGCAGGGGCAGGGCAGCTTTGTGATTGGCCCCTTCTGCCTGGGATGGGTGTACTGTCAACCCTTCTCAAGGTGTTTGTATTTACTCCTCGCAGTCTCTACTTTCTCCCTTCTGACCCGAGGTTGCTATTTCTCAGGCCAGGGTTCCCAGAGACAAAGAAGAGGGGGGTGACCTCTGTCTGACAGCCTCACCAGGAATCTGGGCTGACAGTTTCTGGAGTGATCCCTGTCTGCAATGGGGGCCCCCCAGAACTCCCCTAAGATCCATACCCTGATTCCTGGCATGGCCCGAGATGCCTCCCTCTGCTGACCTGACTCTGGCCACCTCAGACCAAGGTCCTGACTTCCCTGAGATCCTCCCCACCCACCGTGGAAGGCAGGGTCTATCACTTCTGTTCACTATGCCCCAGAGCCCTCTAGGGATGACAACAGGTGCAGAAAAGGGCTGGACCTCGGTGTCTTCTGTGCTTATGAAGTTTGCTGTCAATCCTCAGGAGCATCACCTTGACTTCGGCATGGAAATGACCTGAGTCTTCCTGTCAAACCAAGATCCCCACCTCACTGTGACCCCAGAGTTGAAAATGAGGAGGCATATGCGCAGGCTGACAGCCCTGCCTGCAGTCTCCCTGTGCACACAGAATGTCAGGGATTCTGTTTGTTCTCCTTTGTTTTGGAGTGGGCGAACCTCTCAGTCCTCACTGTTGAGGCTCCTCATCTTGGCTCCCGACTTTTGGTAAAATGTTCCCTGGAGCTTCCCCCTTCCTGCCAGCTCTGAGCATTTGCCTAAAGGCAACCCTTGAAGAGACGGGTTGGAATTCCAGGCTAGATGCTAGATGGGAGGAGGGCTTCTGTGCCTACGACAGGTGGGAGACTGCCAGAGAAGAGTCACACCTCCCCATGGGGTCTCTTCCTCAGCCAGACTTAGGCTTTGGAAACTTTTGTTCCAACAGATTTATGTTCTACATAAAGGAGACTGAGCAGCATGGTTTGGGAGGTCCTCTTCTTTTGAGATCACCTAACATTGCATTGCCCAGTGCAGTGATTTCAAGTTTTGGAACACTCATTCATATTCAGAAATATATTTTACATCTTGACAAATTGTATGTGTGGATTACCACCCCCCCACCCACACACATAGTTTCATGAAAGAATATCTACCTTTCCTATGCATGATTCACTATGATTCTTGCTCTTCTATTTCTATTTCATTCTTTATATTCTGTTATAATAATAATAATTTTTAAAGGCCAGCCCTCACTTACTAAAGTGGTTTCAAGTGGTTATTTCTATAGACTCTGCACTCATACAGCCTCAATTAACCCTATCTTTCTTGCTACTGATATTGTCCCATGGCTGTAGTCTGAGATGCTGCCTCAGAGTTCTTCAAAGAAGCACAGTCACAAGTTTCAAAATTTTCCTCCTACTTATCCCATCCTCTGCCATCTATTGCAGGCTATGGACCTCCCCAACTTCACTGCCAACTCCCTCTTCTGCACCTCCTAAAAAAGTATCCGTTCACCACAGACTTCAGTCTCCCCAGGGTGACTATTATTTAGATTTTGGTTTTGATATTTGTGGTAAGCTGAAAAATGGCCTTCCATGGGTATTTGGTCCCAATCCCTGGAACCTATAAATGTTGCCTTAGTTGGCAAAAACAAAAAGTCTTTGCAGATGTGATTAAGCTAAGGATTTTGTGTTGAGAGTATCCTGTATAATCTGGTTGTGCCCGAAATGCAATCACAGATGTCCTTACAAGAGGGAGGGAGAGGAAGGTGCCACAGATTTATAGAGGAGAAAGCAATGTGGAAACAGAGGCAGAAATTGGACTGATATGGCCACAAGCCAAGGAATGGTAGCCACTAGAAGCAGGAAGAAGCAATTAATGCAATGTACCCTAGAGTTCCCAGAGTGAGTGTGGCCCTGCTGACACCTTGATTTCAGCCAAGTGATACTGATATCAGACTTTTGGCCTTCAGAACTGTGAGGGAATAAATTTCTGTTGTTTTAAGCCAATCATTCATGGTCATTCATTACAGCAGTCCTGAGAAACTAATACAATATTGTTTGATTGGTTTAGATTTTCCCTCTGTTGTTTTCCATCATTGATTTGGGGAGTGGAAGACAGCATTTAATTGTTTTCTCGGCAGGTGCAGGTAAGGCACTGAATCTGTAAGTAATGGAGAATTGACATTTGTACACTATTTTGTTCCCCATCAAGAAACACAGTAGGCTTTCCTATTTATTCAGGACTCTGCTTACCTGTATGTATCAGGAAATTTTATAATCACCTCCATAAAGATCTTGTACAGTTTTGTGAGGTGTAGGTGATATTTGGATTTTGTCACTGGTGAGAATGCGGTATTTTCTCATACACATTCTAATTAGCTATTGCTTTTGTGTGGCAAGACTCCCTGATTTCACTGTAGTGACTTTCCAAACACTAACATTATCAAGTCTCTTATTCATTTGTATATTCCATGTGTCTATTCCTTACAATCTTTTACATAGATGGTAGTGTCACCAAATATCATCTCTTTCCTTTCAATCTCTTATGTATTTTGAGATCCATAAGTCTGGCTTTGTGATCCCATGCAGTTTTGAACAGTAGTGTTGATAGCATACGTATGTCTCATTCCTGACTTTAATGGAATGTTTCCAACATTTCACACTTGACTATGTTTGCTGTAGATTTGAGGAAACGAACATTCCCTTCTGTGATGGTTAATTCCAAGTATTAACTTGACTAGGTAATGATGTTCAGTGGTTTGGTCAAGTAAGCACTGACCTGATAGGTACTGTGAGGATATTTCATGGATTAAATCGTCATTATATTGATTGCATCTCTGCCTGATTACATCTACCATCAACTAAGGAGACTGCTTTCAACAATAAGAGAAGTATCATCCAATCCCTTGAAGGCCTTAAAAGGAGGCCTGCTGAGTTTGGCTTAGAGAGTGGCCACGTTTGAGCAACATGGAGGCTTTCAGGAGGTAACTCTTAGGCACCCTGCCGCTCTAGGCCTAGTTGAAATTTCAAGTACACAAGCTCATAAGCCTAGCCATCAGTATCAAGGGCCCATAATTGGACCATCCTTCTTTACAGGTCTTTGCCCTTGCACTTGGGGTATTATTGTTGTTACACTGGGGAATATGGCAGAGCTCCCCAAGATGAGAACTCAACACTACCTCAGTTGTCATGTGTAACTCTACCCACTATGACAATATCCAACAAACATACAAACATATCTATATACACTATATGCATGCCCTGGAGAACTCCCTCCCACCCATGCATCCCCCATCAGTGACATCCTACATCAGTGCTCCTCCCCTGCCATAAGATATATAGCACTATTTGGTATGGTTTAATAACCTTATATAAGGGGGATGACACTGGATGCATCCTTCTTTGATGTACTCTTTTATTTGATGTTGTTTATGAGATTCTTCCATGTTTTATCCTTGCTGCATAATATGAGCATACTACAGTGTATTCATCAGTTCTTCCAAATGATATTTTAGCTCTTCAAAAAGATTAATATAACTATGCTATGAATATTCTTATTATTCTCTTCTGCTGTATGTGTATGTTTTCCTGTAGAGCATATACATAGAAGTGGAATTGTTCGATCATAAAATATGTATGTGTTCAGCTTTAACAAACATTGCCAAATTGCTCTCCAAAGTGCTTGTTAACAATTTGCATTCCCATCAGAACTGAATTTAATTCGCCCTTGTTCTACATACTCACCAACATTTAGCACTGTTAGACTTGTGCCAGTTGTGGTCTTGTGCCACTCCAAATCCACTCTGCATCTTTTCCACCCTGCTATGTGCCCCATGGGTTGAACTGTATGGAGGAGAGCAAAGGGTTCCCTTGGCTTTGGGTTTCTAGTTTGGTTGAGCTGGAGAGCAGCAGAAGGAAATTGAAGGAAGGGAAGAGAGTGAGGTTAGAATACTCATTACATCAGTATCCTCACTGTGGAGCACCATGGGCTGGCTTCATTCCTTGAACAAAAGTCACAGTTTGTGAAAGAAGGCCTTGCCACCCACCCCCCCACCCCCCAGGATCTGGTAAATATTCCCTCTCCTTATCCCTTCAGGCCTAGGAATGATAAAAGACTCTACGGTTTCTAAGCTCCAGGTTCTGTACTATTCCTTGAGGTTTCATATCATTTTGAATAATCCCTTTATTAGACTCTCCTCATATTACCTAATTTGAGCATGTCAACTTTTGCCTTCTGGGACGATTGATACAAATATGAAATTAATTTTCATTATCGCTTGAATTGAAATTGCTCTGATAACTAGTGAAGTTGAACAACTCACCATGTTTATTTTTTTCTTTTTTTTACTTATTTTTGTCTTTATTTATTTTTTTACTATTACATTAAAAAAAATAAGGTCCCCATATACCCACCACCCCCTCACCCCACTCCTGCCCCCATAGCAACAACCTCCTCCATCATCATGAGACATTCATTACATTTGGTGAATACATCTCTGAGCACTGCTGTACCTCATGATCAGTGGTCCACATCATAGCCCACACTCTACCACGTTCCACCCAGTGGGCCACGGGAGGACATACAATGTCCGTAGCTGTCCCTGCAGCACTACCCAGGACAACTCCAAGTCCCGAAAACGTCTCCACATTTCATCTCTTCCTCCCATTCCCCACACCCAGCACCACCATGGCCACTTTCTCCACACCAATGCCACATTTTCTTCAATTACTAATCATTATAGTTCATGAATAGAATATCAGTAAGTCCACTCTAATCCATATTCTATTCCTCCATCCTATGGACCTTGGAATGGTTGTGTCTACTCCACATCTATATTAAGATGGGGGCTTAGATTCCACATGGATGCTGGATGCAATCCTTCTGCTTACAGTTGTAGGCACTCTTGGCTCCCTGGTGTGGTGGTTGACCTTCTTCAACTCCATGTTAGCTGAGTGGGGTAAGTCCAATAAATCAGAGTGTAGGAGCTGAAGATTGTTGAGGCTCAGGGCCTGGCTATCATATGGTCAGTCCAGAGATTCAGATCCCCTGGGTATATATTCAACCCCAGCACCAACTACAATTCTTCACCATGTTTATTGACTGTTCTGATTTTCTGTGAATTGTCTTTATATGCCTGCTGTCCATTTTTCTATGGGGTGACTTATTTCTTATTCTTACTGATTTGTAGTTCATTACATATTCTGGATATGACTTCTTTTTTGGTTATATGCTTTGCAAATATCTTTCCCAATGTGTCGAATATATTTTCACTTTTGAAATACTACTTTGTAATAATTTTTAAAATTGTACAAGGGTTCCTATTTATTGTCATTTTTTTATGATATGTACTGTCTGTATCTTCTAAAAGAAAGACTTCTCTACTTTAAGGTTTTGAAGATTTTCCTAAATTTTCTCCTTAAAGATTAAGAAAAGTTTTGCTTTTTGTGTTAGGCTGTTAATCCACCTAGAATTGATTTGTTAACAAATCAAATTTATGAATAGATGATAAAGCATAAATCCATCTGAAGTGTGCAATCAATAGTATTCAGTGTAATCACATATTTGTGTATTCATCACTTTATTCTTAGAGCACTTTCATTATTCCAATAATAATAATAATAAACAAAAAACAAACAAAACTCATCACCACTCAGTCTCTCCATGCTTGCCCTGCTGTACATAGCTGCTATTCTGTTTCCTTCTCTCTAGTATATTTCTATATCTATTTTGTAAGAACAGTCTTATATATGCAATATCTCTCATATTTGAGTTTTAGATGAGGTTATATCTTATATAGTCCCATGTTGCAGTTTTTAGCTTTCCTTCGAGGAATATATATGATCTTAGACTTTCCCTTTCAACTCCTATCATACCCATGCAATAGCTCTCCTAGTTACAAACACCATGATATGCTTTCACCATTTCTATTCATTTCCAGAGATTTACAAACAACCTTTTTACCAATTCTGCACAGATTAACCCTCAGCTTTCCATTCTCTACCCTCCTTCTAATTTCTAATTTATGTGCTAATTATTAACTCCATGAGTCTACATAATGTATTTAGTTCATAATAGTGTAATCAAACAGTAGTTTTATATAGTGTGAAGTAAAAATTCACATTTATTTAATTTTCATATAGGTATTCAAATATTTTTCTAGAACAAAATATTGATTTGTTATCATTTGTGTTGGGGATTAAATCATGTCCCCCACCAAAGGCATGTTTAGGTCCCAACCCCTGGTCCTGAGGGTATGAATCCACTTGTAAATAGAGCCTTTGAAGATGTTATTAGTTAAGGTGTGCCCAAACTGAATGAGGGTGGGTCTTAATTCAATATGGCTGAAGTCCTTATAAACACAGCAAATTTCACATAGGAAAAAAAAAACACAAACAAACATGGAGAGTAGCCAGAAGCTGCAAGTCAATGGAACCTGGAAGGAAAATGAGAGGACATTGCCATGTGACAGAAAAGCCAAGGAATACCAAGGATCACCAGCAGTCAACCCCAGACTGTTGCAGTCCTCAAGGAGGAAATATCACCTTGCTGAAACCTCAGTTATGGACTTCTCCTAGCCTCAAAACCGTGAGCCAATAAATTTCCTGTTGTTAAGCCAACCTATTTTATGGTATTTGTTTTAGCAGCCAGGAAACAAAAACACTTACCCTACCATCAAACATTTGGAAATGTTTCTGTGTCATGTTTTCTCTTTATCATTCCAGTATATTTGCTGACAGGTTGAGCAATCATATTTCATTTTATTGTCTGGTTACACAACCCTCTCCCTGCATTGTTTCCTATTGCCACTGTATCAAATTTCTACAAATTTGGTGGCATAAAACAACTCAGATTTATTCTCTTATAGTTCTGGTAGGCCAGAAGACTGAAATCAGTTTCACTGGGCTGAAAGGAAGGTGTCAGCATGGCCACGCTCCCTCTAGAAGTTCCAGGTGACAGCCCATTTTCTTACCTTTCCAGTGTCCAAAGCTGTATTCCTTGACTCCTTGCCCCTTCTTCCATCTTCAAAGCCTACAGTATAGCATTTTCACATCTCTCTCTGCTGATGTCATCACATCAGTTTCTCTCTTCTGAAGTAGAAATGTTCTTCTGCTTCCCTCTTATAAAGACATTTGTGATTACATTTAGGGCTGGCTCAGATAATCCAGGATAATCTCCCCATTTGAAGATCCTTAACTTAATCACATCTGCAAAGTCCCTGTTACAATAAAAGATAGCATTCCCAGCTTCCAGGGATTAGGACCTGGGTATCCTTTGGGAGTCATTATTCAGCCTACCACTCTGTCCATTAGACCTGTGAGCTTTTGGAGGGCCTATGATGTTATTAGCCTTTAAATCCCTAATGCATCACACAAAGCAATTGTCCAACAAATGTTTCCTGAATTTATACAATTTTGTTTCCTCTTCATGCTATTATTGTAAACTCCTTAGAGGAAGAGTTTGTATCTTTAACCCCATTTATATCTTCCAACAGGTCTACAACAGCATAGATCCCTAGAAAACTCAATACATTTAAATTCAATACACTTAATTTCTTCTTGAGTAGAATGAGGTCTAGAATTCAGTCCTGGTTGTATTACTGATTGACAATGAACTTTAGGTGTGGCAGTGTGGTATTGTTTATGAATTCCAAAAACAGATATTGGATTGTGTTTGTAATCTGGTTTGTTACTCTTGGCATATTAGACTGTATTAAATTCAGAGGTTTCACTTTTACTTGATTAAATTATGATTAGGGTTGATTCATCACCTTGGTGGGCAGACATTCACAGGAAAAACAACATGGCAGAGGAGAGTTTTAGTTTTTGATGCTGGAGCCCTGGGAAGTAAATACACAAAGAAGGAGAACACAGAGTAAGAGAGACAGCTCATTAGACATGGCAGAGAACCCCAGGAAGAGAAATGAGCCTGATAGTCTACAGCTGACCTTGTGAAGAGACCAGAGTAGCTGAGCCTGGAAAGAAATGAGCCCCAGGGAGAGAGTTGAGCCTTATACCAGCCTACATCTGAGACCGGAAGAAGCTGGGATCATGGGGCCTTAAGAGGAAGAGGGCTCTTAAGGCAGACATCACCTACCTTCTTACCCCCACACGTGAAAGTATCTTTTATGGTACCTTGAGTTGAACTCTTTAAGACCTCCTGACTGTAAACTTCTACACCAAATAAATACTCTTTATAAATGCAAACGGAGTTCTGTTGGCTTTGCATCAGCACCCCTTTACCCTTACATTAGGGTAAATCCATTTGCTTCTCTGGGATTATCTTTCTTCATTGATAAAATGAAGAGGAGGAAAGAACAAGCCCAGCTGGTGAGACCCCAATCCCTCCACTCCTGATTCATTCAGAGCAGCTCTGCTTTGGGCTGTTTTTTTAGAACTACCAAGCTTTTTAATATAATAGTTCATTTGAAAAGCAGAAAGGGTTAGGCTACTTTAAAAACATTTGAAAATTACTGTTCTCATCCCACCCCACAATGAGGAACTGAAGCTCGGACAAGTGTGGTGCTTTGCTTCCTGAACTTTCTGTCTGAAACCATTGCCTTGAAACAATTCTCTAGAAACCATTACCTTGTGTTGAACAAGCCAATAGGACTACATTTGTCCTTATCCTGGGGGTTGCTAATATTCCTTCTTGTCATACATAACACACAAAGGGCAAAGTGTAACCCTGAGATACCATATAAATATATAATCACTGATATAGTTCCTACAGGCAGACCAAGAGATCCAAATCTACAACACAGTCCCATATATTGGAAAACCACAGCAACTTTTTTGGGGAAAGGGGTTGAGCAGAACCAATCAGTAAGTCCGACACTTAACCATATTCATTGTGGTGAGGTATAACAAGTACTCCTTGAAAGCAGGAATGGTGTCTTATTCATATTCATAAACACACAGTTATGTTGAATGGATGACTCAATCAATATCTGCTCCAAAGGAACTTACATTTTAGTTAGTATATTATATCATATGCACAACTTTAATCTATCTCAATTAGAAAGACAGCCACATTGATTAGTCTGACTGTGGGCCAGTATCTGCCGTCATTCAGATATGACTTGCATTCTCTCTCTCTAATCTTCATCAGGACTCCTAGTTCACTGTCACACATCCCAAAGGTAGTTAGTAAAATTACTGATGAGGAAGACCTTAGCTTTTCATTCACATATTTCCATAGCAACCCTGAAAAGTAAAATAAAATCATAGACTCATTTTGTTACATGAGAATGAATCATATTTACGAACTCACATAATATCACTTACTATCTATATGACCATATACTCCTAAATCAGGGCCTCATTTTACCCATCTGTAAAATAAAAATACTCAGAACAAATGATCCTCAAATTCCCCTTCAGAGTCAAGGGTCTAAGATCTATTACTGTTGTGTAAGTGTATCACTTTAGCATACAGAATTGGTTTTCTCATATCTTCAACATTTAAAAACTGTTTATTTAATGCCTACTTGATGCATATATTTTGCTCAGAAAAATAAAATAGGAAGAGCAGAAAATTGTTGATTCTGTGGTAGATAATATTATTCATTTGTAAAAACCATCATTTCTGGATATTTTTTCAGGTCGACCAAGAGTAACCATGGCCACATAGGTTAAATTGACAACTGCCCCACAGTAAAGTGTCAAACTCCTCTGCAGCAGTATAGAGAAGGAAGAAACCATGCCATTCATTTCTGAAGCTCAGTGATTTAAAATAAATGTTGTAATATGGGTAAATTGAATGGAATTTTCAGAAATTCTGTGGCAGATCATTTAAGGGTTGAAGAGCAATCAAACTGCCACTGACAAAATAAGATTACCATTTTATAATGTCTCATTTCCTCCAATACTTAAACTCCATAGTATAGATTCTTGGGGAAATGTGGTAATCAAGAAAGGATTACTATTATAAAGTTTTCGTTACAAAGGAAAATGTATTATTCATGGTTATCCAAAGAAAGAGAACTGACAAAAGATATATGTTGATATATATGACTTCTGTAGGGGAGGCCATAAGCTAGAAACTTTGAAAAAGATATTTCTGAAATCTGACATGTCTGAACTCTCTAATGTAGGGCACAAGCTGGAAGTTCCAGTGAGGTTAAAGTTGTGTTCCCAGGAGAAGCTGGCTGGCTGAAGAAGAAAGAGAAATTTTTCTGACATCTGAAATCCTCAGTTCTTGCTTTAAGCCCTCCAACTTATTGGATGAAGAGACTCTCCTTATTGCTGAAGGCAATCTTCTTTGTTGATTGTAGATGCAATCAGCCATAGATGCAATAAACTGACTAGTGATTTAAATCTATCTACAAAAATACCTTCCCAGAAGTAATCAGGCCAGTACTGACTTGATGAACAACTGAATACCATAACCTAGCCAAGTTGACACATGAAATCAGCCCTCATGCTAAAGTACCATCAATTTTTTTACTGATTAAAATCATCAAAGAATTTGTTAATTTTATCATTAACTTTATAAGAAAATATGGATGGAAGAGCACATAATGTGTAGAAAACTAAAAAAAAATTTTAATGCAATGAAAAATAAATCAACACATCATGAAAAAGAAATAAAAAGTTAGAACAATTTGGAAATACCACTCAAAGAAATCATTCGAGAGGTAGATTAAATTAATTGCATTTGAATTGGTTATTTTTTTAAATTTCATGGGTATGTTATAGTGATATGTTTTTATTAGAAGATAGATACTGGCAGTATTTGTTAACATGTTGCACTGCTTTCCCAATAAAGATATTTGAGTATTTGTTATCAGTTCCTCAGGATGACATGTTAGGAGTGATGCTGCTTTGCATGTCTTTTACACGGAGATTCTTGTGAACAGTACCCACCCATGTCAAGTTCCTAACCCTTCCTTATCTCCTCTCACTGTATTTTTACTGAGCAAACCCAAGAAGATCAAAGCCATCTTTGGTGAATTCCCTCAAGGTCCTTCCCATCCACTTCTTTAGTCTGCTCTTCACTTACTTCCCCATTTTCTGGCTGTGTTTTAGAGACTGAAATATCTCTCTGACAATTTAAGTCTAATTAATCTCTACTACCTCTGATTCCATTACTCTACTTTGTTCCTTTCCCCAAAAAATTCTTAACTCTTCTTTTCTTTATCCACTTCCTTTACTTCCATCTGTAGTCTTCATCTTTCATCTAGACTCCAAATCAAGTATTAGCAACTGATGAGTAGATATTTTGAGGAGACTGTTCCTTAGATTCCTTAAGCTCATAGCTTTCTTTAAGTGAAATTCACCATTGTTGTGTAAAAACGTGGACAACATGCTGCCTTTCCTGACTTCCCCATTTGGATTAATGATATTGTCACCTACCCAGTTACTCTGTTTCATCTCGAACCACATCTTGAGCCACTCCTCTCCCTACATCCAGGCAATCACCAAGTCCTCTTGATTGTAAAAGACACTAACATTGATGACATCTGATATTTGCTTTTTTGCTCAAGTTAACCTAATTCAAGCTCTCTTTCTTTCTTTCCTTATGTTACTGTAAAAGCATTCTAAGTAAACTTTCTCTTTCTATTCTTATTCACCTCTATCCAATTCTTCATACTACCATCAGGGTGAACTCTTAATACATCATTCTAAGTATGCCATGCACCTGCATAAATACATTTACTGGAGCCACAGAATAAAACCTAAATGAATTAGCTTGTTATTCCAGAACCTCGAGAACATGGTCTCAAATTTCCCTTCTAACCCTATCTCTTACACCTGATCTTCCTATAAATTTTGCTGCTTCGATCTACTTCACAGCAATCTGTTCTACAATATATTTGTGTTTTCCAATATATTCTCATTTGCAGACCTTGCCCCCTCTATCTGCAGTGCTGTTTTCAGGTCTCCTTATCAAAATGAGTACAGTGCAACTGTTGTGTACTCCATGAAGACTTTTTAACCTCTGTTTGAAATCATGCTCTCCTGCTCAGTGTTCCCTTCATTCTCCACTTGTTCTTATCATTATAGGGTTTTCATTACAGGTTCTATGTCCCCACAGATCCTGGCACAATATTGGCCCTTAAATGTTTGAAGTGAAGTGAATCAATACGTATGTGGTATAGCATACTGATCTATGGTTGGAGTAATATTATTAGGTTGTACCATATGAAATCACTGTTTCCTTAGGTCAAAAATGGCTAAATATTGACGATTTACATATGGTTCAATCTAACACATCTATAGTTGAATTTTTGGCTACTGATTATTGTTGTTTTTTTTCAAATTAATTTTCACAGAGTATTAAGCTGATGATATAACTACTTTAAGTGCCACGGTCCTCTAGTTAGACTAGAGAATGCCAGTTAAACACTCATATTTGTATTCCTGCCTTTTCAGTAGTCTCCCTTAAATAAAAGCTTATTTAAATGTGTACTTGAAGGTAACTATTCATATGATTAATACGGGTCCTTCTTAACTACTTCGTTATTTTTTTCCTTTTTTAAATTGTTTTTTTATTTTTAAAGAGGATTTAGATTAAATAATGTTACATAAAAAATATAGGGGATTCCCATATGCCCCATCCCCTCCCTCTCTCATCTTTTCCCATAATAACAACATCCTTCATTAGTGTGGTACGTTTGTTACAACTGATGAACACATATTGAAGCATTGCTACTAACTGTGGACTATAGTTTGCATTCGTCCTGTGCAATTGTATAGGTTATGACAAAATTTCACACCCATTCTTCCCTCTTGCTCTCCTAAGAACCTCTGGTGGCCACTGCCTTTATATCAATGATAAAAGTTCTTCCATTGCTAGGATAATAATAAGCCTATACTAGAATAATAATTAGTCTTCCCTAGTCCATTACTCATTTCCCAATCTTGAGGATATGGGGACGGTTATGCCCACTCTGTTTCTAATTGAGAGGAGACTTAGATCCCATGGGGCAGATTGATGGAACTATCTTGCTTATAGTTACATACACTCTCTATTCTTTGGGATGGGTGTTGTCCATCATCATCTCCTTGTTAGTTGTCCTGGGTGAGTCCAGTGAACTGGAGAGTAGGTATGGCAACTCTGCTGAGATACTCGGCTCAACCAGCACATGCACAGATCAAAGATTTAAGTCTCTGGTACATATGTTTAACAGGTATAGTGTTAATTATAAGTTCAAATAAAGGTAGTAGAAGAGCTATGTGTAGGGAAGCTATAAATTAGACTAACTCTGTTACACAGAGACACTATAAATTCCAAGCTAAGGCCCACTGACAGGGTGCCAAATTCCTGAGCTTGTCTGCTCTACTTATAGTGTCTAGATGTCTCCAGAGCCCTCAGGAGCCCCACTGAGGCACTGCTTACTATGGCAGTCAATGAGATCCTGCTGAGAGTTGAAAAAGTGTAACCTCTGGAATAACCTCTCGAATGATCTCCAGATTCACTTTTAAATCTCTCACCCATAAAAAACTCATTCGTATTTAATATTTCCCCCTTTTGGTTAAAGTCTTTTTCCAGATGGATTGCTAGTTGGTGCTTGGTAATAATTCCTTGGTGCCAGGGAGGCTCATCCCTTGAGTCACGTCCCAAACCGGGGGGAAGGCAGTAAGCTTATATGCTGAGTTTGGCTTAGAGAGAAGCCACATTTGAACAAAAAGGAGGCTTTCAGGAGGTAGCTCTCAGGCAATATATAATACTAGGCTAAGTTTCAATTTCACAAGAAAAGGATCATAAGTACAATCCTCAAAATCAAGGGCCTGGCATAATGGTCTGTCTTCCTTCACTAGGCACTGTCCATGTAGTCAGGAGATTCTTGCCTTTCTATTAGAGAATGAGGCAGGACTCCCCAGGACGGGAATTCAATATTCTTTCAGTTATTATGTGGGTCTCTACCCACCAAGATAATGCCCCATGAACACTTGAACATATTCATTGCTTTAGAGTCATGACCCAGGTGCACCCATCCCCACACATCCCCCATCACTGATACCCTGCAACAGTGTTCCTCCCCTGCCACAGTTGTTACCCTTCTCTAATCCAAAATTTCCCCAAAAACGAAGTCAACAAAATAACCAAATAAAATTAATAGGAAAATGAAATAATAATAATTTAGAAAATAAAGTACAAAATTAAAAATAAAAAATAGAAAAAATTTGAAATAAAATAAAAATTTTTAATCACTGTGTCTTTCATCACTGTAACATCTGTTGTCTTGTATGTGCAGTGACAATTTCTTCCATTTATCTTCCCAGTGTCTTTTTTTTTTCATTTTATCTTTAAAGAAGTTTTAGGTTACAGAAGTCACATAGAAAATATAGGTGATTCTAATCACCCAATGCCCTCCCTCTTTTCCACTCTCCCCGTTTGTTACAATTGGTGTACAAATATTGAGGCATTGCTACTAACCATGGTCAATGGTTTACATCATGGTTTATAGTTTGCACCACAACCTTTTTATAGGTTTTGATGAAATTTAAAATGGCCTGTATCCATTATTGTAAAACCATGCAGAACAATTCTAAAATGCCCTACATTCCATCAATTCTATTCTTCCCTCTCCTTCCCCTCAGAACCTATGGCAATCACTAAGTTTCAGTTTTTGAAGAATAAGAGTCAGAGTTGCAATAATATTGAGGGCTTGACATATTGGTCTGTTTTCCTTTATTAGGCACTGCTTATATTCTCAAGGGATTTTTGTCCCTCTAATTGAGAACATAGCAGGACTCCCCAGGATGAGAGTTTAATATTATTTTTGTTTATTGTGTGGGTCTTCACTCACTGAGACAACACACCATGACAAGATGAACGCATTCATATTCCACAGATGCATGCCTCAAGTGCACCTTTTACCACATATCACCCTACACCAGATACCTGATACCATGGTGTAACCCTCCCCAGCCGTATTTGCCAAAAGAACATCCCCACCATTGTAGTTTTAACAACAGACCTGCAAATCCTGAGTTCACTTGCTCCTTCGTCCAACCCTCCCCCTAGTCCCATGAATTTTCTAACTCAAACCCTTGCCCTACTCCCCCTCACAAACCAGCACTACCGAACCCAAAAACCAAATGGTGGTATATATTTAGTTATTTTTAATGATGCAATAAACCCCTATGAACACAACAGACAAAATAAAACCTAACATCTTGACAATAACAGCTGCACACCTCCTTTCCCCCAACCAAGGTCATCATCATCCTGATTCTCACGTTCACTTGACTGTCTCTTGGTATACATGTCAGCAGTCACATTTTATTACCTAGGTCACATCACCTAAATTACTGCATTAAGGTTGTATGCTCATGTCTAACACATAAGCACAGTGCATCACTAAAGAAATGTTGGCACCATCCACTAAATGGAGGACATCATTTTGGCCAAAAGCAGTCTGACCAAATATCCTCATACAATGGAAAGTTTAATTTTGGAGCAGCTGATCTGGTTTCACTGCAAAGATCCTGCCACATTTTTGCTGTACCTTTATCTCAGTAGACTCTTTACAAATGAACTGAATTCTGTTTCCCTTCTTTAAATTCATGATGACCTATTCATAGGAATTACTAAAGAATTTTCACAAATGCAAATTAAATGCACTTGCAACCTGTCTATAATGTACTCCACTCCACTGAGCCCTCAGACGATTGATTTTCTGGGAATAGTTGGCACATCAGGATATCAGTTGGAACATTTGAATGGCACTTTGCACTTTCCAAATTCCTGAATATGCTCTTCAGGAGTCAAAAACACTCAGAAAGTATTGGCTTTATTGTTCTACATTTAAAATTTTCTTTTTTTAATATACTGGTCAGTTAATTTCCTTAAAGGCATAATCCATTTTCATCCACCTCTCAAGTATTATATGGTTTGGTAGTTTACTTAATAGCATATCATGAGAAGGCTAGAATGATTCTTTGAACTCGATTGGTTAATATGCAATTAATTCTATACAAATGTTCAATAACAACGATTTATAAACACACCATCAGGTTATGTATTTTTTTAAGATGAACTTCCTTACACAAAAGCAAGCATCCATTCTTTTCCCCTTTGGATTCTGAAAGGAAGGAAATGGGTGCTTGGCAGCTCACATTCTAAAATAGTTTCTAGGCTCAACCTAGGTATCTGAACCAGTTTGACACCCCTAAACCCACATATCACCAAAGCTTCACCTGTCCTAAAAAGAAGCTCAGTAAATTTCTCTATGCTCCCCCTTCAACTCTCCATCATCCCTCTCGCTCTGGCTTTATATTGCAGGACTCTGTTCCATGTTATCCTTCCTGGATTCTGTCCATCTGCCTCACTCTTCTGTTTGAAATTCTTAGTTGGATCATCTGTTTATTTGGCTTTAGGTTTGGTTTTGCCCCGGATACCATCACTCAACCTTCTATAGACTAAAGCTCAGATTTCTGCACCGTTGGAATTATTGCTCAGGTACAACACTCTAAGCTTTCACTTACGTAAGAACAGAACTCAGAACTGAATGGTCTGACATTTCCCCATTTACACTCTCTAAACAAAACCTATATACCAAATACTTTCAAAAGTTTTCAAAACCTAGGAATCAAGGCAAAAGAAGATTGATAACTAGATCAAAGATATTTTTTAAAACAGAGGGTGGGAGGAGTGGACAGTTTAACAAAATGTCTTTGAGGCAGTGGGCATGAGTTTGAGTCCCTATGGAATTGTATAAAATAAGATAATACCTTTCCTGCCAACTTCTTAAGATGGTTGTGAAAAGGAAAGGAGATATCAGAAGTGACAACACTTTTCAAACAAAGGAAAATAATCCTTATTGAAACTATAAGGACAAATAAGATATGCCACATTTTGAAAGGAATGGAGCCTTTAACACTTTACAAAGTAGCTAACAAAGTAATTACCTGAAACATAAAGGTACCTCAGGAAATCCTAGTTTCCTTCTGTTTTTGGAGCCCCCTGGCAGATGAGTTAATTGTTCATGCTAACTAGCTGTTGCCATTTTTACTAACAATTTTGCCCAATACCTCATCACTTGGATTTCTTATATGCAGACACAGCTGTCTTTACATTTCTTGTCTTCTTTCCAATATTGAGACTAATCCAGCACAGTGACATGAATAATACCCAATCTCCCATAGCATGCGTTAAACCTCACAACATGATTCATCGATGCAGTTTGGATAGTGCAATTCTCCTTGATTTGAAGTTGTGGAGGTCTATGGTTTCCCTCTATATCACCTTTGAGCGTATCTTGTCAGTATTCTAACACAGGGGCTTTGGATTAAAATGATGATGTATTCTGGGGGACAAGGGCTCTAACTTCAGTTTAGAACTATGGTTTGCTGTTGGCACCAAACTGATTCAATCCTTTTACTTAGTTCTTGTGCCCTTGTTTACAGAAGAGGTAACTGTCACACCACCATTTACATAATTGTTGGTTTTGCAAAGTATTTCATTGTTTTCTCCTTAATTTCCCTTTTGGTAAGAACAGAGCTGTTAGAGCTACCAACAAAAGCCTTTTAATTAAATGAGCAGTCTAGAAAGTAATTAATGACTATGCTGAGGGCAAGTCCATCTATGACTTGTAGCTTTTAAAGCCATTCCCCCAGCACTGTCCGGGAGGTTTTATTCTCCAAGACTGTACGATATTCCCTTTATTCTAGGAGAGCACCCCTTTTCATATCCCTGTTCCTGTAACGTCATGTATCTGTAGAAGAGTCGATTCTCTATTTTTAACTGTGCTAATGGTCAATTTTCACACAATCGAGCAACTTGACCAAACAGTGACCTGGAACAGCATGCTAAGACTGATGATAGGGAGACCTGCCATTATAGTCCCAAGTACTGACTTCTAAAACCTATATGTGGTAACAGTTAAATCCAGGACTGTTTAAAGGTGGCACCCACAGCACAACTTTGGAAGAGTTATTTTCAGCTCAATTTCAGATAGATACTGAATTCATGCACTGGGACAATGGAGCAAGCCCTTTTATGGACTGAGGTTGACAGTTCAAGTGACTGATACACATTTCTTGAGACTTTGCCATTTGCCCAAGGCTGTCAAGGTGACTAAATTGTTTGATTGAGTTAGGAAGTTAAAAATAGAGTTTTAAGCCACAGATAAAATTTATGAAGTGAAAAACTAGACTGAAACTGCCTGTCCTGGAGCTGGACCAACGAGGATGAGAGACATTGAAAATTTCCCCAAAATGTGTGCCCTGAGAGGATGCTGGGTGCCTGCCCCAGCAAGGGACAGCCAGAGCTATAGTACATTGGGAAGGTCTCAGAGAACGAACTGGGGAGATGACAACTTCCTCCCATAAGTGCTAGCTTCCTTAGGAGGAAACAAGAAATGCCTTTATTCTCTTCAATATACAAGCAAATTAGTCAGTAGGCAAAGATTAAGTGCCATCTGCATACACTTTGTTCTAGGTATTGTAAGAGGGGGATACAAAGAAATGGGCAATATGGGCATCGCACCCTAATTGCTTACAGTCTAGTTAAGGAGTGAAGACCTGTACACATTAACAATCCTACACTAAAAGCCTGTCTCTGCCATGTGCCAAATGAGGGGGATTGTCCCTAAGGAGTATGGGGGTTCATAATTCTCCCTGTCTTTGGACCAATTTCCACCTTCCTTCCCTGATTTCATGAGCTCGGGCAGGTTCTTTCATCATAGGCTTGCCTAGAAACTCCACTTTGAGGCCTAATCCTTCCTTGGTCTGAAGCTCTAGAGTACTGTGATTATTTTATGTCTCTCCATTTCTCTATATACCCTGCAATCAACAGGAAAGACCAAGGGCATTTTTCTGCTCACTACTGTATCTCCAGTACCTACTACAGCACTTAGTTTCTCTCATGTACTTGTTTTAATATATTGTCTAATATTTATTTTTAAATTAACTTTAATGAAATGATTTGTATTCAATAAGCTGAGTTCCTTTAAAGCGTACACATTTGATAGCTGCATAAAGCCATAGAACCACAACTACAATCAAGGCACAGAACATTTCCATCACCCCAAAGTTCCCTTGAGCTCTTTTACAATCCATCACTGCCTCTGGTCACAGCCCCAGGCAACCATTGAAGTTTTCCTCAGTACAGCTGAGTCTGCATATTCTAGAATTTCATATACATGGAGACGTACAATATGGAACCTTGGGTCTAGCTTCTTTCACCCAACATAATGGGTTTGCAATTCCTTCTTGTGATTATGTTGCCACAATTTTGTTATGCATCTTTCAACACTATTTTCTGAAAAAGAATGCATTTCATTTGTATTTTCATATTTCCCCATATATGATTGCAGCCATTTTTACCATGGCAAAAGAACAAGTGTCTTCTAAGTGGTATTGAGGTCTTTTTAATTTGCTAATAGGAAAGAATCCATAGAAGAGGCTTCAAGATTTTTATCATTGTTAATTGAACTTCGGTAAAGTATTAGAATGACTATCACGATTTTAAATATTTTAAAATTCTTGAGGATTTTTCTCTTTTTTCTCTTCCTCTCTGCCTTCTTTCCTCCCTTTCTCTCTACTTCTTTTTCTTTTCTTTCCTCCCTCACTCCCTTCCCCCTTTCTCTCTGCCTTTCTCTCTCTCCCTTCTTTCCTTCTTTCCTTCCTTCCCTGACTTCTTGTAAGATCTGATTACACGGTCATTGTTTCCATCTTGTAGTACAGCTGACTAAGACATTGTACCAGAGTAGGAAGCCAGGCAAATCTGACATTCCAGTGTCAGAAGTTTGTGTCATCCTGAATGCTCATTTCTCTGAAGGACTACTTTTAAGGTAATTGTCAATTTTCTAAAAGTTTATTTCAAACTAAACTTTTTGAAACCCCACAAATCTACTTAACTTGACTCACAGAAACTGTAATTCATTGTAATCAGTTGAACATGAACAAATGAATGAGGGCACCATCACAAACTGTCTTTGTGGTGGAACTCCCACTCTCCTCAGGACCATGCCCAACTTAGGTCACAAATACCAAAAGCATTTTTCTTACTTGTTGAGCTAAAATATATAACTAGAACTTACCCTACTTGGGAGATCATTGCCAAACAATGGAGCATTATTGAGAGCTGGGGAGCATAGGAATGACATAATAGAAAGGGTAGTTTAGTTATATTAACCTGGAGGCAGAGAGACTAGCTAAAGGTTGTGCTTGTTTTTAATTCCATTTATTTTTATTAGTATTTTCAAATAATTATGCTCAAAATAAAAGATTCAAAGTAATGAAGGATGTAAAATCCTTCTTTCCTCAACTTTCAGCCCAATTCCTCAGAGCAAACTATCGTTAAATAGTGTCTTGTGCATCCTTCTGGATATTTTCTACATGTATATAGCATACGCATGTATGATGCATGCCGATGCTTGTCTATTTCCACAAATGTGGTTAAACTGTATATACTCTTCTGAATATAGCTTTTTCATTTTAATACACCTTGGGCATCTTTCATACATGTAGACAGAGAATCACTTCATTTCTTTTTGGTATTACTGAGTATTCCATTATATGGATGTGCCATAATTTATTTAACCAGTCCCCTACTGAAGGAAATTTGGTTGAAATTTTCATCCTTGTTATGAACACAGTAGTGAACTTACATGTACATGTGTCTTTGCATAGGATTATTTTTATAGGCAAAATTTACTGGATAAAGAAAAATATTCAGTTAACTAACAAACTGTCCTCTACAACAAAACCGTTCATTCCTTCATGATTTTGTGAGTAGGCAATTTGGGCAGGGCTCAGGTAGCATGGTTCCTCTCTACTCCATATGATGCTGGCTAGACCCGCTTAGGTGTTTTCGGTCTGTTGGTGGGTTGGCTGAGGCTGGCTGGCTCTTGATAGCCTGACTCACGCCTCAGGGACCCCAGTTGTGAGGGCTCATACAGCTGAGATGGCTGGGCCTCTCCCTCTCCAAAGTCTCTCACTCTATGTGGTGTTTCATCCTCAAAGAGGTTAGCCAAGGCTTGATTACAAGCCTGTAGTATTCCAAGCAACTGAGAGCAAAGTCTGCAAAGCTTCTTAAGGCATAGACTTTGAAGTCATACAGTGTTAATTCTATCATTTTCGGTTGGTCAAAAAATCCACAAATCATCCCAAGTTTAAGGAGGGAGAAATAACGTACCTCTTGATGGAAGTTGAGGAAAAGTTACATTGCGAAGACCTGTGTGTACAGAGATGGGAGAAATTTTGTAGTCATTTTTGTTAACAGTCTTCCACAAAAAACATGTGTGCTTTTATTTTGATAGATCCTTCCAACTAGGAAAACATTGCAATATTCAAGTCACTGTAGAATCATAATAGGGGAAGCACACAAGAGACATTGTAAAGGAAAAGACAAAAGAAACTGTTAACTGATTAGATATGAGGAGATAGGCTAGAATAGAAAATTATTTTAATATTATGAACTACGCCCATTTCACTGCTCAAGTCTAGACTATGAGGATTGAAGATACCATAGGATTCATCTGCTCCAACACTGACTAATGCTAAGATTCCCTCTACAAACTCATCACTCATGTGTTAGAGCACTTCCAGTAACAAGGATATCTCTTTTCTCTACCAAAGTCCATTCCATTTTTGGATGGTTCTGCTACCTAAGTCTTTCCTGAATTGAGCTCAAATTTGCCTGCCTGGACTGTCAACTCCTCAGTCCTACTTCTGGTCTATAGAGTTCAGAGTGTGATTCCATTCCTCTTATATTGTTAGGACTTCAACAACTGAAAACAGTTACCATGTCCTTCCATGGTCTTTTCTTTGCTAGATTTAACATTGCCAGGTTTTTATCTGTTTTTCATATCAATTCTCTTCCAGATTTTCCACCTTCCCTATGGATGGAAATACATGGATATGCTCCTCTTAGTCAATCTTTCTCTTAAAATACAGTGTCCAGTACAGAACACAGTATGCCAGGATTGCTTGATTAGTATATGGCAAAGCAGAATCATTACCTGTTTTTCTTGAATATTCTATTTTGATTCCTGCAAACCTAGGCTACATTAGTTTTATGTGTAATTTTTTTTGGAAGCTGAATTTTATACTTTAGACTTCATAATTTCAGTAAATGAAAAACATGTGCTTTTCAGGTAAGCTTCTTTTAGGACTGTGCTAGGAAACCTTTGTAAAATCCTGTAATTCCAAGCCAGGACTTCTTTGCCATTTGCCATGTGACAATCATTCAACTACAGGAAAATAGGCTTAATAAACTGTCATTCATATTCCTAGAGAGTGGTACCATCAAACCTGAGCTGTTCTATCCCCAAATGATAATTTATGCATTACATGAATTGCAAAGGAATGAAACAAAAACATGAGATGTTCTGAAAAATGTTCTATCTTGCTTTTGGTCTTGAGACAATATGCATGTTGGTAATTTTTTAACTGTAGAGGAAGCCCACTTCTCAGTGTCCCAAATGAGAAGGGAAAAGTTGTAATTAGATATTAAGATTGCCAATTTTCTTGATTATAGAGGGAGTCGGGTCTACTCTTCCCTAGAAACAATGACCAGGTGAGGTCTAAGGAGCTTGGCTCTCCTGAGAAGGTGGAGAGGGTTGGGGTTGACACTTAAACTTAAAACAAATGAAAGAAACGTTAGTGGTAGAGGGTTGAAAAACCATTAAAGGAAATCATTTCTTAATATTACCTCTAGTAACAAAAGACCTCTGTTGAAAACTTTTTTTGACTCTCTTTCAGAATTCAAAATCTTTCACTTGCTGCCTTATAAAAATAGTCAATTAATCAGTATAGGGCTTACAAAGGAGAAGAAGTACCCACTGATTTTTGGTGAAGAATGCATACCAAATAATTGGTAAACTTTTCCCTAACCTAGAAAAGCTGGGTTTTTTTTTTCAACATAAATGCAAAATTTTACATTTATGTATATCTATAAGGTTCATCTTTCAGATTCAGATCAAGAATATAGCTTAGAGAGATAATAAATGCTCCTGATTATGTCATACCAATACATTCACTGTCCCTATCAAATTCATGTCATAAGAAGATTTTCCGTGTCTGTTATGATTTCGTTTAAAAGATTGTTGAATAGGACAAGGTCAACTGTCCAGTTCTGCAGAATGGCACTAGAAAGCTCATTCTCGGATTGCAGTGAGCCATACTCAGCACTTTTTCACTACAGTAAATTGCCCAGGCCTGAATCCGGCACCCAGCCCACGTTTCTCTAGCTCATCCAAAAGGACATCATAAGAAAGACTAATACCAGTTTTCCTGATGTCCTCTTTTGTTTCCCCCTCTTAATTCCTAGTTATAAACTCAGACAGTTTTAGGTTTTCCCACAGAATGGGGTTTAGGTAAACTTCACAAAGAAAGGCAAGTCTTTTTTTTTTCTTTATTTTCTTTTAAATGTTACATCAAAAAAATATGAGGTCCCCATATAACCCCCAGCCTACCCACCCCACCCCTCCCGCATCAACAACCTCTTCCATCATCGCGGCACATTCACTGCACCTGGCTAATACATTCTGGAGCACTGCTGCACCACATGGATAGTGGTTCACATTGTAGTCTACACTCTTCACCATTCCCCCCAGTGGGCCATGGCAGGACACACAATATCCAGCCTCCATCCCTGCCGCACCACCCAGGACATCTCCAAATCCTGAAAACGCCCCCACACCATATCTCTTCTTCCATCTCCCTACCATCAGCAGGCACTGTGGTCACACTCTCCACATCACTACTACAATTTCTTCCATTATTAATCACAATAGTTCCATAATAGAATACCAGTAAGTCCACTCTAATCCATACTCTATTCCTCCATCCTTGGACCCCAGGATGGTTATGCCCAGTCCCCATCTACATCAAGAGGGGGCTTAGATTCCACATGGATGATGGATGCAATTCTCCTACTGGCAGCTATAAGCACTCTTGGCTCCCTGGTGTGGTGGTTGACCCTCGTCACCTCCTTGTCAGCTGGCCAGGGTAAGTCCAAGAAACCAGAGGGTAGGAGCTGCAAGTCTGCTGAGGCCCAGGGCCTGGCTGTCACATAGACAGTCCAGAGATTCAGGTCTCCTGAGTATACACCAACCCGAACGCTAACCACAGGTCGGGTTAAAGTAACAGAAGAGGCATGTGTAGAAAGGTCATATCTGAGTCCAACTCCATCACACTCAGAAACACAAACTCCAAAGTCGGGCCAACTGACATGGCCCTGAACTCCAGAGCCATCTACCTTGACCATAGAACCTGTGGGTCGCTGCAGCCCTCAGGAGAACCAGCACCTGGGTTTCCATCCACCTTGGCTATCTCTGGTACCCTACAGGCATGCATAAGCATCACCCCCTGATGACCTCCTGACTCTTTTGGAGACTCATAGCCATATAAACTCACTTGTAGAAAGGCATGTCTTATGCAGAGATATTTTTTAAATGTCCGTTAGGTTCTTGAACAGAAAAATACCAAATTCATGTATACACCAAATAAAACAAAATAAAAGGCACATTATTCTTAGCTCAATCTGCCAGAGCACATTTGCATCATATCACAGTGTACTGATTTCAGCTGTTTGTAATGTCAGGCCCAAAAGGAGCAAGGCCAGAACACAGAGTAGAAGCAGCGATAGATGCTACGGTGTACTGCTTTTCATTAATGAGAACTTAAAGAATGGCCTCCAAAAAAATAACACTTGTCAGAGCTTCCAATGGATGCTGTTTAAGGAGTATTGATTGATTTTGACTGGCCAGGAAATTAGAAAGAGGAGAATCATAGTAGAACAATTCATCTTTGTCAATAAAAAGAATCTCTGTTTCCATTGGAAAGCATCTCTCTCCTGTTCATAGAATGCAGTCTTCAAGAACTGTATACTTCTGTCAAAATTGTAAAGCATTGTCTTGGCAAGCATTCCAATTGTAATAATTACATGTGCTTGCACTTGTCATCTTAAACCACTTTTAATCACAGTCACTTACCAAAACAAAATGCCACAAAAGTGAAGCATCAGCCTTCCTGCACCAAGAAGTTGCTCAGAATTGAAGTATTGAAAATGAGAAAAAGGTGCCACTTATGCCAATGAAAACTAAAAATTACATGGAATTGTATTGTCTGGATGGTATTTTTTCCATTAGGGTATAAATGCCATGAGGGCAGGTCCTTTATTTTGTTCACGTCCATGTTCCCAGCTCCTGGAAGAGCACTTGGCACATAGCAGTCACTGAAAATATTTGTGGGGTGAATAAAGGAATTAATGGCATAACTACTTCAATACATTTCTACTGGAAAGTGGATGCAGTTCAAGCATTTGGGTGCCCACCTACCACCTGGGGGGTCCCAGGTTCTGTTCCAGGTGCCTCCTAGAGAAGATAAGCAAAACAGTAAGCTGGCGCTATGGGCTGGCATGATGAGCTGAGATGCAACAAGATGACACAACAAGGAGACACAAAGAGGAAATACAATGAGAGACACAACAAAGCAGGGAGCAGAAGTGGCTCAAGCGATTTAGCGCCTCTCTCCCACATGGGAGGTCCAGGATTCCATTCCCAGTGCCTTCTAAAGGGAAGACAAGCAAACACAGAGAGCTCACAACCAATGGATTCAGAAAGCAGACAGCAAGCACAAACAAGGGGGAGGGGGAGAGAAATAAATAAAGTAAATCTTTAAAAAAATACATTTAAATTGAATGTCTCCTATGTACAAGGCACAATAAAGAGTAGTTAAGTATAGTCATTCATTCATTCAACAGATACTAAGTGTCTATTATGTGTCTGGTACTGAACTAGTTTCTGGGGGAATAACTGTAGAGAAAACAGTTGGTGCTCTTAGCACTTTTAGCCTAACGATAAGGAGCCAGAAGCATAAGATCAAGTCTCTGCTCTTGAGAGCTAAATATTTCAAAATCTACTCAGCGAGGCAAGATATAAACACAAAATAAGTTAAATAACAAAACTTAGATAACGTACAGTACAAAAGTCATCATCCCTTTTTTTAAATGTACAGTTTATAAGACTTACAAACTCTACCTGCAATTAACTTCACATCCAGGTTTTTATTTTGTTTTGTTTTGTTCTGTTTTAAAAAGGGTTAGTTGTCTCTACTTCAAACTCTTAATCCTATCCTTTCCTTTCTCCTTAAGCTATTTTACTTTTATCATTCTTTCTCTCCTGTATACTATAAAACCCCCAACCAAATAAGAACAAAATAAACTGTGATATACCTTGTTTACTTCAAAATACCCCTGCCTTTCTGCCTACACAACCAGAGCAATCATACTTCAAAGCCTGTTGGCTGTAGCATCTCAGCACTTTTAATTTAGATGTAGTTACATTTTCATAACAGTTGAGCTGTGAATTTGGCAGGAAATTTCTGAAGAGTTATTTTGGTTCTACAGAGAGTGTGCCCAATGTCTAATAAGCAGATCTCCTGTGCAGTATTGTATTTTTATCTTTATAAAAATGGACCCTGGAGACTCATACCTATTTTACCTTGGCAAAAGCTGTTTTTACTACCAAGTTATACTACTAGTAGCATTGCTTTTCCTGGAAGTGGTAATGTGGGAAAGCCTGTTGAATTTTGGAAACCATTGTAAAAATACAGGAGAAATGCAATGATATGGTATTTTAATTTTCTGTATGATATCCTTATTCTAATTATAAAAGAAATGCATATTCATAATTGCATATTTTAAAATGCAGAAAACTATAGAGAGGATAAAATTCGCTTATAATTCTACCACCAAAAGCTAACCACATTAATATGTTGGAGTAAAAACTCCTAGCTATTTTTTCTTATGCATGTACACATTTGTGGCTGCGGGTGTGTGTGTTTAACCAACTGAGGAGTATATTCCACAGGCCAAGGATATAAAACAGGTGCTTCAGCTGTCCTTCTGATTGATTATTAGAGACTACTAATGGATCGAAAAGGATTCTGAGACAAGGATCCTGTGATGGGTTAGCACTGGCTAATTGCTTTCTTTCTTTTTACTTTTTATTATAGAAAATTTCAAGCATATATAAACTAAAATAATATAATGAACTCTCATATACCTGTCACCCAGGTTCAACAACTATCAACTTTTTCCCATTCATGTCTCATCTGTAGCTCCCCCCACTCCCCAGCTTACTTGAGCATTATATTTTTTTACACTTCTTCGTTTAGGTAAATTTTACATCCATTAAAATGTATACATTTTAACCGCATAAGTTTGAAAACTGGATACACCCATGTATCCGTGCAAGTCACATTCATATCAAGATATAGAACATTTTTATCACCCTAGAAAATCTATTCACGTTCAGTCCTACACCTCTGCCACCCTGGAGGCAACCATACTTCTGCCTCTTCTAGAACTTCATGTAAACAGAATCATACAGTAGGCACTATTTTGTGTATAGTTTCTTAAAGCAGTGTAGTATCAGTGAGAGTCACCCATGTTATTGTGTATCTAGGTAGTTTGTTCTGTTTAATTGCCTAGTATTGTTCATTGTATGAATATACCATGGTCTGTGTGTCCAGTCTTCTGTTGCCTAAGTACTGTTTTCTTCAGAGGCCCATGCCAGCTGGACAGTCAAGCAAGGTCAATTGGAGCAAAATTTAGAAAACATCATGATTGGTAAAAGGAGCTGTTGGAACTCTAACAGGCACAGCAAGCCGATTCTCTCCTGTGCCACAAGAACCTAGCTGTAGCTCCCCATGAGTTGCGTGGACCACCTTCTGCCAAAGAACCACTCTGCCCTGCTCTTGAATTTTTCCCCGGTTTTCCTTCTTGAGTACTTAATAACCAACATCCTGGAGTTGGTGGCAATGAGACCACAACAACTGCAGAGGGCACACCACTTCAGAACGGGTGGAGAGGACAGTGGCCAACAGCCAACTCTCTGATGTTATGACCAATTCTTAGGTTGATGAGATACTCTGATCCAGGAATAACGGCTGATGCCTGGGTCCCAGAGCCTGGCAGGAGTCCACCCAGACCCATCCAGTGCCCAAACTGCTCATAGTTGAGGGCACGCCAGGGCTTTAGTTTGCTAAAAGCAGCCGGAAGCAATATACTAGAAATAGGTTGCCTTTTACAATGGGGATTTATTAGGTTGCAAGCCTGCATTTCTGAGGACAGCCAACTCAAGGCATCATCAGAAATATTTTCTCCCTGAAGACAAGAACGTGGAGGCACCTACTGTTCTCTCCCTTCTCTTCTGGGTTCTGTTGATTTCACCTCTTTGCTCTCATGGCTTTCTCCCTCTGCTCCTGTGGCTTTTCTCTGCTTCTCTGTATTCATCCTATTTATAAAGAGCTCCAGTAAAAGTATTAAGGCCCACCCCTGGGTCATGCCCTACTGAAGTATCCTAATCAAAAGAAGATCCCACTATGATAGGCTTATACTCACAGGAAGGGATTATCCCTAAGGACTTGATTTTCTGGGGTCCATAAAAGCCTCCTACTACCACGTCTTGGCTACTCCAATCTGCAAATACTATTACAAGTTTTAAATCCACAGGCATGCTTTTAATTCCTCCCCATTTCATTCATTTTGAGTTGGATGTGACTGTGAAACATCTAAAAGGAGATATACCATAAGGTAGTTGGAGTGATAGAAGGTAGTGGTCAGGGAGGGATATTTGAATTCAGAGAAGAGCAGCTTCTAATGGTGATAATGCATGTATTAGTCAGCTGAAGGGATGTAGATGCAAAATACCAGAAATCTGTTGGCTTTTATAAAGGGTATTTATTTGGCGTAGAAGCTAACAGTTACCAGGTCATAAAGCATAAGTTACTTCCCTCACCAACCTCTGTTGTGATGTGTTGGAGCAAGATGGCTGCTGGCATTTGCAAGGATCCAGGCTTCCTGGGTTCCTCTCTTCCCCAGGCTCATTTTTCTCCGGACTCAGTTGCTCTGCTCTCTCCACAAGGCCAACTGTAGAGTATCAGGTGAATGGTTCCTCTCTCTTCCCAGGACTTCTGCTGTGTCTAGTTGAGCATTCTCTCTTTCTGTAGCAGTTTGATATGGTTATGAATTCCAAAAATAGATATTCGACTTTGTTTGTAACCTGATCTGTACCTAGGCCTGATTGAGTTATGATGAGGGTTTTAACTGGGCCACATCATTAGGGCCCACCCAAGGGGTGGGGACTCACAGATAAAAGGCATGGCAAAGGACAGAGTTGGGGGTTCTTAATGTTGGAGTTTTGATGTTGGAGTTTGACACTGAAGTCTTAAGCTGGAGCCCCGGGGAAAGAGACAGAGCCATTTGCCTGATAATCTGCAGCTGACCTTGTGGAAAACAGGAGAGGTGAGCCCAGAGGAACCCAGGAAGCATGAACCCTCACAGACATGAGCAGCCATCTTGCTCCAACACGTGAAAATAGACTTTGGTGGGGGAAGTAACTTATGCTTCATGGCCTGGTATCAGTAAGCTCCTACCCCAAATAAATATCCCTTATAAAAACCAACCAATTTCCAGTATTTTGTATCAGCACCCCTTTGGCTAATACACCTTACTCACGTATCTGCTTCTCTATGTGTTTACTTCCCAGGCTCCAGGATCAAAACTCTAACCTCCCTTCTCTGTGGTGCAGTTTCTCAACATCCTACCGATGTGGTCCAATCAAAGTCCCAGTCATTGTTTAACCAAATAAAAGTGAAACCTCTGAATCCTATATAATCTAATATTGGAACAGACCAGTTTACAAACATAATCCAATATCTATTTTTGGAATTCATAAATAATGCCAAACTGCTATAATGCAGAAAGCTTCCCTGAGTGGGAAGAGCTGGCTGAGGTGGCAGGTAGAGAAGACTTCCTCATTGGCTTTGAGGAAGTTAAGGCCATACCAGGTCAGGATGATGGCTGGGAACCTCCTTGGCATGTTGATTTTCCCAAAATGATGGAAGTAAATGAGGTGGAGCTGAAGACCATAACTGAGTTATCAAGAACTTTTTTCATGGTAGGGAATGTCTAAAGGTCAGATGATGGCAATAAGAGGGGTAAAGAGGGTAGCACAGTGGTTGGCATGAATTTAAATGGGGCTAAGGCTTTTAAATGAATATTGAGAAGTGATGTGGGAATAATAAAGAAATATACAAAAAGGAACTACGGACATGTGGATTTCTTTTATTATTTATTTATACCCTGCCTCATTCCAAAAAAGAACTCAGGGTAAAGATTATTAGCTACATAATGTTTTGTCTTCTCTTTGGACACTGGTCAATAGTAATAGTACAAAACTATCTGGCCTAAAGAATGCAATTCAAGCAGTTCCAAGTGTTTATTAAATATTAACAAATAAACTTATTTATGAATGTGTTCAACTGTAAACATAATTATCAATCTCATTTTCAGATAAAACATCTAGTGGGTCTAATGGTCATGCATTTGATAGAGCACCATAGTTATCAGCCACTGTATATGTATTTTGAAAGGTGTAAATATATTCCATGTAAATTTTGTTCCAAGCAATGGACTCAAAAGAAAATATAATTCTCATAAACACTTTCATGGGCTGTATTAAGTTAAAAATAGGTTACTATTCATCCTTCTCTGTGAGTGTCAATGTTTGAGGTTTCCATCTGTTCATCAGATACTCAAAGGCCACCCTCTGCTGCCTCCAGGCCTTTTTGCAGAGAACTGATAATGGCAGCCCATCTGGCTTGAACAATCAGATGGTCTGGGTTGAAGATCCCAGTTCATCATTTACTGGTCATATGCTCTTGGGCATTTATTTATTCCCTCTGAGTATCAGTCTCCTCATCTATAAAATGGGGACAGTAAGAGTTCCTTAATCTTCAGGTTTTCCCAAGGATTCAGTCCATTTAGCCTATAAATGTATGCCTGTAAACAATGCCTGGCACCCTTAATGAATAGCTATATATCTTCTTCTGTATATACCAGATGCTTAGCTGGGCTTCCCCAAGGCACAACTAGGCCTTGTTCTTATGTGAAATACTGGATTCTTTGGCCCCTTGCTGTGAAAACTGCACCCTGCGGAATGTCATAAAGAAACATAATAGTACTAAGCAGAGGAAAATGACATGATCAGATCACAGAACTATATAGTCCACACACTGTTTTTCTCTGAGTTCTCCATCACCTGGTGACTCACCATCTTTCTGTTTCTTTCCACCATCTGTCAAAGCTGAAGGACCCAGCTTGGTCTTTGTCTACTTCATAGTACCTTTGCCTAATTGACAGGCATGCCCTAAGAATGAAGGAAATAGTATCAGATTGTATTTAGTGCTCTTTGGATTATGTGCTTATACATATGCAAGAAATCTTTTGTGGTAGATTGAATTTTGTACCTCAGTTTGAACATATTCTTTGTCTTGATTCACATCCTGGTGAGGACTCACTATAAATAAGATCTCTTGAAGATGTTACTTCATTTAAGATGTGGCCCAACTGGACTAGTTTGGACTTCAATCCAGATTACTGGAGTCCTTTGTAAGCAGAGTAAAAGTCAGATGGAGAAAAATGCCACCAGACAAGCAAGAAACTAGAAGTCAATGGCACTTAGAAGAGAAAGAAAATGCTGCCATGTGCATTGCCATGTGATAGAAAAGACAAAGAACCCAAAAGATTATCAGTCAGCCAGAAAATACTAATCCCAGGAGGAAACATGAGCCAGTAAACCCACCCTTTACATGGTGTTCATTTTAGCAGCTAGAAATATATTATTAAAACACCTTTCTTGCCACATGAGACTCACTAAACATCATATTTACCAAACTCTCATTGTCAAAATATTTACCCTTTAAATTTTTGATTCATTATAAAGATCCATGAGCCCTCCTAGCATTAGCCAAGTTTAAATCTTACTCTTCTGTTCATTTGACTTAACAACTGCCAGTGGAGTCCCAACATCAGCTGATGACACAATAGCACAAACATTGCCACCACTACTACCAGCCTGAAGTGACATATTTGTTTGTCCAGGACATAAGTTTCTCATATTACAGTGTCCTTCAGCCTACTGTGAATGCCTCTAGAATGGTTAATGCCAGGGAATTAATCATTATACAAGATCTTAACATGTTGGTTAAATAGCTGTCTGATTTTCTAATAATCTGTTAATTTTGGTTTATAGCTGTCACTTGTAGCACAAATCATAGTTTCCTTGATGCTTCACTGTACACCCCAAGCTTTAAGCCTTGAGAAACCATAATAAGTGCTAATACATGTAGGGATTAGAGATCTTAGTAGGTCACATCATCAGACCTTACAGTTCATACAGTAGCCAACATGTAATGCTCTCTTATGACTTGTGAGGAGGCAACTTGCCTAGGCTCCTTCAGAGTCTCTGAGTTGATCTCTGAGACGAAGTTTGGAGGATAAGCTTCTATAAACCCAACAAGACCTCTGCGGAGTCAAACAGGCCTGGGAGGATCTGGCAGAGCATAATATCATAACTTTAAAGAATTGTGCTTCAGCTGTGCTTGTGGTTTTTACAGGAAACATGGTGGCCATGACAAACATAGCATCCAGTCTATGGCTTGCCTCTTCTTTTGCTTAATGATGTTTTCTGATGTGGGGAATTTGTTCATTTTTAATAAGTATAATTTATCAATATTTATTTTTATTTTCTGTTAATATGATGGTCTACATAGAATGATTTTATCTTGTGTTTTTGAGGGTAATCTCACTCAGTTATAATGTATTTTCTTTTTTATAGGTTACTAGATACAATTTGCTAATATTTGATCAAATATTTTTGGCTTTATATTTCTGAGGAATAGAGGAATATTGGTCTAAGTTCCTCTTCTTGTAATCGATTTACCAACTTTTGGTATCAGGATAATTCTAGCCTCATAAAATAGTTTGGGAAATATTCTTCTATTGTATGGTATAAAATTGCTTCTATAAAATTGGTATTTATTTATTTCTGAAATGTGTGTTAGAATTCACCAATGACATCATCTGAGTCTTTGGCTTGGGATGAATATTTCTGATAACAACTTCATTTTGACAGCTATAGGGCTATTCAGATTATCTATTTCATCTCATGTCAGTTTCAATAAATTTTGTTTTTCAAGTAAATTGTACATTTTATCTAAGTAGTCCAACTTATAGGTTTGCTATTCCCTTTCAATATCAGAAGAATCTTTAGGGGTATCTGTTCATTCATTCCTGATGTTGCTTATTGAGTTTTTTTCTCTCTCTCTTTTTTTGATCAGCCATGCTAGGGTTTTATCAATGTTATTAACCTCCTCAAAAATCAACATTCGACTTAGCTCATTTTTTTATTGTTTGCATATTTTCTGTTTTATTTGCTTCTGCTCCTATCTTTACCATTTCCTTCCTTTTACTTAGTTTGGGTTCAACTTAGTTTCATAAAGTAGAAATGTAATGATTTTTACCTTTTCTTTTTCTGTAAAATAAGCATTTACTGATATAAATTTTCTTCTAAGCATGCTTTAGATTAATATTTTCATTTTATTTCAATTTGAAGTATTTCCTAGCTCCCCTCTTGATTTCTTATGTATATCATGAGTTGCTTAGAAATATGTTTTCTTTCCAAATAATTGGGGCTTTCCTAACTATCTTATTGTTATTGATATCTAATATAATTGAATTATGGTCAGAAATATGCTGTGTAATATTTCAAACTTTTGACTTTTTGAGACTTGATTTATAGCTTTGTATATGGTCCATCTGGGTAACCATTCTAAATAGATGTTAAAATAATGTGTATCATGCAGTTGTTTGGTGTTTTAATCTATCAATATCAATTAGTTTAAGGTGGTAGTATTGTTCAGCTCCTCTATATGCTTATTTATTTCTGGTCTAGTTTTTCTATCAGTTACTGAAATAGAGGTGTAAAAAATATCTGAGTGTGTTTATGATTTTTTCTCTTTTTCTCTTTAATATAGTCAAATTTTCTTCACTAATATTTTGGCTATGTTTTAGGTACATGCATAACTAAAATTGTTTTGAATTTCTGATGTAGTGATGATTATTAAAATTAATAAATGCCTTTATTTCTCTCTAGTAATAATATTTGTCTCGAATTGTATTTTGTTTGCTATTTATATAGCTACTCTGGATTTCTTATGCTTCTCATTTATATTATATACATTTTCTATCCTTTTTCTTTCAACCTATTATGAATTTTAGTTAGAGTTCATCTTTTATAGATAATATATAGGTGCACCTTGGTTGTTGTTGTTGTTGTTTTTAACTCTGTCTGATAAACTCTGCTTTTAATTTTTTTACATTCTATGTAGCTATTGAAATGATTATATTTAGAACTACCATTTTGTTATTTGTATCCTAATCAGCTCATCTGATTTTCTGTGCTTCATTTTCTTCTTTCCTGCCTTTACTTGGTTTAATGAAATAATTTTAATATTTCACTTAAATTTCTCTATTGGATGCTTATTGCATAATTATTTTTAAAAATTAGAAAGAATATCAAAATTAAAGAAAAGTTGTAAGCACAATTAAAAATATATTTTCTAATCTAATTGAGAGAAGTTTGGTGACATAATGTTCTACCAATACAAAATATTTTAGAATTTATCTCTTACTAATAAGAACATTCCCCAGAACAACCACCAAACAACCATTAAATCTGAAAATTAACACTGAAACTACCATCTAATGGTAATACTTCATTTAATTCCCACCAAACTTCCAATAAAGTAGTAAAATAATTCAGTTCAAAATCATGTGTTGCTTTTTAGCTATCATACATCTTTAGTCTACTTTTGTCTATAATTTTCTCAGTATTTCTCTGAATTTCATGGATTTTACAATTTTGAAAGGGCAAGTCATTTATTTTGTACAATGTCCTTCATGTTGGGTTTGTCTGGTATTCCCTATGTCTAGATAAAGGTTACGCATCTTTGACAGTTATATCACATTTGATGTTGTGTCCTTATTGTATCCTGTAAGTTGGTCTACAATATTTGTTTGCCCCATTACAGGTGATGTTCACTTTGATCATTTGATAAATGGTACCTATTAGGTTTCTATACTTGAACTTTTTCTTTCTTTTTTAAAGATTTTTTAAAAATTTATTTCTCTCCCCTTCCCCTCCCCCCACCCCAGTTGTCTGTTCTCTGTGTCTATTTGCTGCATGTTCTTCTTTGTCCGCTTCTGTTGTTGTCAGTGGCACAGGAATCTGTGTTTCTTTTTGTTGTGTCATCTTGTTGTGTCACTCTTCATGTGTGCGGTGCCATTCCTGGGCAGGCTGAACTTTCTTTCGTGCTGGGCGGCTCTCCTTACGGGGTGCACTCCTTGCGCATGGGGCTTCCCTATGCGGGGGACACCCCTGTGTGGCAGGGCCCTCCTTGTGCACAGCAGCACTGCACGTGGGCCAGCTCCACATGGGTCAAGGAGGCCCGGCGTTTGAACTGTGGACCTCCCATGTGGTAGATGGGCGCCCTAACTACTGGGCCAAGTCCACTTCCCTGAACTTTTTCTTTTGACTTCTCTAGGTATACATGTATTTTGTGTGGCAGTAATTTGAAAGTATGTAAATAGTACATTACTCATCAAATTTTCTCTTTATTAATTTATAACAATATGAATACAGAGTTCTGGTTTAGGGTAAGATGAAATAAACCCATGCTTCCATTTCCATCCATTGAACACAGCCATAAAACCTGGATAGAACAGATAATGCAACTATTTCAGCACTCTGAAACATAAATAATAATATGTGGATCAGGAAAGAACACCAGTATTCAAAATGCCACCGAACTAGTGGTGTGTTTACCACTTTTTTCCTCTGATATCCCCTGGTCTAAACTCAATACAGCATCACACTTGGAAGTGAGTACTCTTGTGCAAACAGAGAGATCTAAGAAAAGCCTAGTTCAAGGAATGGGAAATAGAACTCCTAAAATCCAAAGTGGGAGAAATCCCCCATTTTTCTTCCTTCTTTCACACCATAGCCACCAGGAAATTATGTGGCTGTGGAAGTGCCAGAGAGAAAGGCTGGCATCCATTGCTTGCAGGTGTCAATGCTCAGTAGTAACAAAACCTTTGTCTCCAGTTGGGGGGCTGCAGCCCCCAAACGGTGGTCCCAAATCCCACTGATTTTTTTCTCCCTCTCCCCGTTCATTTGCTGCTTAGCCCCTGATGGAGTGCAGGCACAGAAGTAAGCAGTGTCTTGTCACAGGACTGAAAACCAGAATCATAGGGATCCAGAAATTACCAAGGTGATAATGGAGAAAGAGGAGGTAGGGAAAGGAATCCCATGAAGTTGTTTATGAACTCCTTGACTCACTGCCCTATTGTGGATATGTGGACCTGATCCTTATTAACATACCAAAACCCTTGAAAACTATGTTAATAAGGATACTCAGACCCAGGTATCAGACTGGTCATTGTGTGCTATTTACATGGACCAGAGAAGAATGACATTTCAAAATCTCTGCAAACTGAACGGACATTGGAACCACAGCCTAGAGGAGGCAGGTTGGAACTTGGGGCCTGAACCCAACCAGGTTTATTACCTGCTAAAAGAAATTATCAGCATTTTCCATAGGTTGTAAACAAAACTCAGAGTCTCATAATGTAATATGAAAAAAGAAAATCTTACCTGGCATGGGAAATGACAATCAACAGATGCCAATGACAAGATGACACAATTGAAATTTTCTGACAAAGACTTTAAAATGGCTATTATAAAAAATACCCAGACAAAGAATTGTGAGCACTCTTGAAGCAAATATTAATATTGAAATTATCAAAGAAATAGACATTACAAAGCAGAATCAAAAGAAAATATTAGAACTGAAAATGTACAATAACTGAAATTAAAAACTCACTGAACATGGAGATGACATAGGAAATACTCAATGAAATTGCATGATAGAGCAAAAGCAAAGAACCAGTCTGAAGAACAGAGACTAAAAAGATTGAAAATAGGGCACAAAGCGTGAGAGACCTATAGTACAACAACAAGTATTCTATTATTTGTGTCATTGAAGACCCAGAAGGAGAGGAGATAGAGTGTGGTGCTGAAAAATATTTGAAGAAATAACAGCTGAAAACTTCCTGTGATGGCCAGTTCTATGTGTCACTTTGGCTAGGAAATATATCCTCAGTTATTCAATCAAACAGTGAGCTAGGAATGGTTGTGAGAAGGTATTTTGTAGATGTGTTAATATCTGTAATCAAGTGACATTAAGTAAAGGTAATTATCTTAGATAATCTGTATGGACTGATTCAATTGGTTAAAAGGCCTTAAGAGCAGAACTGAGGTTTCCCTGAAGTAGAAATTCTGCCTGTGAACTACAGCTTCAGCTCATGCTCAAGAGTTCCAGCCTGCCCTTACTGATGGCCTTGCCCTATGGACTTCAGGTTTGCCTAGCCAGCCCCCACAATCATGTAGGAAGAGTGTACATTTTAGTGTTCTGTTTCTTTGGTGGAACCCTGACTGACACACTTCTTAAATCTAGAGGAAGACACAAACAAAAAGAAATGAAGAGGTAAGTAAAAAGTAAGAAAGCACCAAACAGGATAAATGCAAAGAAAATGAAACCCAGACAAGCAATAATTAAACTGCTTAAAACTAAAGACAAAGAAAAACATCTTGGGAAGTGGATGTGACTCAGGCAACTGGCTTCCACCTACCACATGGGAGGTCACAGGTTTGGATCCCAGTGCCTCCTAAAGAAGACAGCAAGTTGGCATGACAGGCTGGTGCTGCAAGCTGCCACAGCAAGAGACACAAGAAGTGGGAACATAAGGAAAGACACAACAAAGCAGGGAAGAGAGGTTTCCAGTGCCTCCTAAAAGAAGGTAGCAAGCTGATGTGATGGGCAGGCACAGTGAGCTGACACGACAAGAGACGTGGGGAGGAAGAACAGAATGAGAGACAAAACGAAGCAGGAAGCAAAGGTGGTTCAAGCAATTAGACCCCTCCCTCCCACATTGGAGGTCCCGGGTTTGGCTTCTGGTGCCTCCTAAAAGTAATAAGGAAGACAAGCAGACTCAGCAAGTGAAAAATAACAAGGGGGTGGGGAGAAATAAATAAATAAAATAAATCTTTTTTTTTAAGTTTTAAAAAAAGAAAAACATCTTGAAAGCAGACAAAGAAAACAACACATTATGTGTAGATGAACTACAATTTGTACAATTGAAGACTTCTCATAAAAATTATGAAAGCTAGAAAGAAGTGACATGTTTTTAAAGTATTGTATGTGTGTGTGGGGAGAGAGAGAGAGAGAGAAACTGTTAACCCAAAATTGTATATCAAGAGAAAATATGCTTTAGAAATTAAAGCAAAATTAAAACATTTCAAATAAAGACTAACAGAGATTTCATGCCATCGTAAATGTTTTAAAAGGGTTACTAAAGGAAGTTCTTCAGAGAAAAAAGAAATGACACCAAAAGAAAACTTGGAACATCAGTAATTAATCAAGGGAAACAGAAGTAATATATGTCTGCACAAGTAATAGATTACTTTCTTCTTGGTTCTTTAAAACATTTTGATCAATGGAAAATGCACACATAAAGTAACATTATCTGATAAAGTTGACAATATATTTAGATATACTAAGACAGTTAATATAAAGGGGAAAGGTAAAGGGATTTATATGACGGCAAAGTTTGTACATTCCAACTGAAGTATAAATATTAATTAAAAATGGATTGTGAAAAGTTAAATATGCATTTTGAAAATCTTTAGCAATCATTTTATAAATTATACACAGAGATGTTTGATATCACAGCAGATAAATCCAAATGGAATGCTAATGAACGTACAAATGCCAAGGAAAGGGGAAATAGAGAAACAGAAACCAGCGAGAACAAACATAAAATAACAAAATGGTAGATCTGAATACAAACATATCAATAATTACATTAAATTTCAATTGTCTAATGCACCAATTAAAGTCAAAGATTATCAGGATTAAAGAATAATACAACTATATTAGGCTTACAATATATTAACTTCAAACATAATGTTAGAGGTAGGTTAAAAGTAAAAGGATGGAGGGGAGTGTATGTTGCCCAAGTGGCTGAGCACCTGCTTCCCATGTATGAGGTCTGGGATCCAATCCATGGTACCTCTGAAAACAAAACAAATAAATGGAAAAAACAGCTCTCATTGGGGAGTGGATGTAGCTCAGTGGTTGAACGCCTGCTTCCCACATACAAGGTCCTGGGTTCATATCCCCAGTATCTCCTTTAAAAAAAGTAAAATGATGGAAAAAATACATACTATGAAAACATTAATCAAAAGAAAGAAGGAATGGCTATATAAAAATCAGACAAAGGCAAAGAAAATTATCATATATAAAGAGAGATACTGCATATTTATAAGAGGCCAATTCACCAAGAAACCATACCAATCTTAAATGAGCACTTCAAAATATATGAAGCCCAAACCCACTTTACTGGAAGGAAAAATAGACATGTTCACAAATATCACTGGAGAAAACACTCCTTTCTCAGTAATAGATGGAACTACTGGACAGAAAATCAGCAAGTATATAGAAATGAACAACACCATGAATAAAATGGATCATTTATACAACACTCCACCAAACAATAGTAAAATACACATTCTTTTCAAGTGCACATGAAGTATTCAATGTATAGATAGACCATATCCTGGGTCATAAGGCAAACCTTAATAAATTTAAAAGGATTGAATTAATACAAAGTATGCTTTCTGACCATAATGGAATTAAGTTAGAAATTAATAACAGAAAGTTAACCAGAAAATCTCCAGCAGGATGTGTTTGCCTTGCTAAAGGTTAGGGGTAGCAGAGGGAAGGATGGACATAAAGGAATAACATGAAGGAATTTTTGGAGGGATGGAGCTGTTTTGTATCCTTGTTGTAGTGGTGGTTGTATGAATCCACACGTGTTAAAATACATAGACCTTCATACAAAAAGAAGAAAGGTCCAATTTACTGTATGGTAATTTAAAAATAAAATTACATGAAAAATTCTCAAGTGGGTGTAATCATTGCAATCATTATTTATTTTGATGTACTCAAATTTCCCCCAGGTAGCCACTAGAAATCCCTTCAAGCTGGTTTCTGGATCCTCTTGACATGATTCCATCATTCTTTGAGCATTTCCTTGCTCTCTGACACAGCAAGATGTTCCATGTTCATCTTGTAACTTCCCAGGACCAGCCTTGAAATCAGCCATTTTTTTACAAAAAAAAGCCTTGGTTTCTTTTAGTGGGGAATGATACTTAGAAGCCAACATCTGAGCACTAAAGGTGTTTATTTATATTGGGATGTCACAGACCTTGGAAACTTTCAGTGGACAGACATAAGGAATATATATACTTAGTATGTAATATGAATATAAATATATATATATTTATACATTCACATCTATATTTATATCTATATCTGACTTTATAGATTGAAAATCAAGAAACCATGCCAATATTTCCAATTCCAATCCAAGACAAAAGGGTTTTTCTATTTCTGCCTTTCCAAATTTGTAACTCCTTTCTCTGACATGCAAAAGCTAAAATGCGTAATTCTTTTATGAGGAGATTGAAGTTGAGGTGGGAACCAGTCATTCCAATAAGTCCTTAGAGAGGTTCCAGGCTCAAATTCACCAGTTTCATATGATGATAATAAAAAATGGGTGCTTTTAAGCCTGCCAAGGAATGGCGTCGCCCACACTTCCCGTGCTGCTGATGACAACAGAAGCGGACAAAGAAACAAGACGCAGCAAAAAGACACAGAAAGACAACCGGGGGAGGGGAGGGGAATTAAATAAATAAAAATAAAATCTTTTTTAAAAAAAAAGAATGGGTGCTTTTATAAGCAGAGTGTATTGGAGATTTCTCCTTCTATTTTAAATATAAACGGAGACGATATTTGACTGAAGAAAATCAGAAGCACAAAAAGGAGGGGTAGAGTTAAACAAAACAGTTGATTGTGGAGGACACAGATATTTCAGGAAAGAGAAGATAAATTATATTTGTATTATTAACCACTATTCTCATTAACCTCTGGGTTCACTATGTTATTCAGGCCCTAGATTATTCTCTAGCTTTCTTTCAATCAACATTTCCATGACTAGACACCCCTTTCAGTCACAATAACTTATGGACTATAGTTAAAAGCAATTTTATGATACTCTTGGATCAATGTCAAAGAAGGTACTATATCAATGCTAAGGGTCAAAATATGGTATTTTTTTCTTTGGGTCTAAAGCAAATGTTAGCTTTATTGAGGGAATGACTGTACAATTCTGTGATGAAGTGAGAGTCACTGAGTGTACACTTTGGATAGAATGTGTTGTACATGGAACTGTATAACACAGTGAACCATGTGGTTAACAGTACAAATAGGAGAGTGTTCTCTCATGTACCAGAACAAATGCACAATACTAATACATAGCATTAATAGAGACTGCATGGAAAAATATGCCAAGTGTGCACTATGGACTATATAGTTAGTTGTCATAGTCTGATCGTGCCCGTTCATAATCTGTAACAAATATAAGGTGCCAGTTGAGAGGTGATATATGGGAATTCTGTACATTATGCATATTGTTTTATAAGCTCACAAGCTCTCTAATAAAACAAGCAAAAAAGTAAAAAAAAAAATTTAAAGAAAATAAAACCCTTCTAAAGTAATATCCTTAGGCAGATTTGAGGAATTTGTCTCATAAAGGAAACAAGATGTTATGAAGAAATGATGTTCAAGGAATGAGAAATAGTTCTTAGGAATTAAAAATAAGGTTACAGAAAATAACTTCAAAAGAAGAAATGGGAGGTAAATAAACTTCCAAGAGAATTGGGGGGAAACTAGTGATACAAAGCATCAATCAAAAATGGTCAATATCTGATTAATAACAGATCCAGAAGGCAGAACAGAGGAAGTTGAGAGAAGAAAATTATCAAAGAAATAACAAAATAAAATTCTCAGAGGGGAAGAAAAATAAGAATCTCCATATCAAAAGGACCTACAGAGAACTGAGTAGGATGAACAAAAATTCTCATGTCCAGATATATCCACATACAATTTTAGAACACCAAGTATGAAGAAAAGATTCCAAAAGATCCAATAGGAAGAGTTTAGTTCACCTACAAAGAAAGAAGAATCAGACTGACATCAGCAGCAGTACGTTCAAAATTCTGACCCTACAAAGACTTACATAGACATTTCTTCAAAGAGGAAATACAAATGGCCAAAAAAGCACATGAAAAAATGTTCACTAGCTATTAGGGAAATCCATACCAAAATCATGATGGAATATTTCACACCTAAAAGATTGACTAATATTTTTTAAAAAGAAATGCAAATCAAAACTATAATGAGATATCCTCTCACACCACATAGAATGGCCTATATTAAAAAATAGAAAACAATAAGTGCTAGAGAAGATGTGGAGAAATAGGAACACTCCTTCATAATTGGTGGGAATGTAAAATGGTCTGCCTCTGTGGAAGACAGTTTAGCAGTACCTCAAGAACCTAAATGTAGAACTGCGTTATCATCCAGCAATCCCTCTACTAGGTTTATATCCAGAAGAACTGAAAACTGTGACCCAAACAGACATTTGCACAACAATGTTCAGAGAAGAGTTATTCGCAATTGCCAAAGGATGGAAATAGCCCAAGTGTCCATCTACTGATGAGTGGATAAACAAAATGTGGTATATACATAGGATGGACTACTATGCTGATGTGAGAAGAAATGAAATTGGAACACATATGATAAAATGGATGAACCTTGAAGACATTATGTTAAGTGAAATAAGCCAGAAACAAAAGGACAAATATTGGATGGTGTCACTAAAATGAACTAAATACAAAGAATAAATGTGTGGAGTTAAAAACCTAGAGTATAGGTTATTAGGAGACAGGAGGAGGGCTTAGAAGGAGTACTGAAGCTTAATGTATACAGAAGTTTTAATTAAGTTGACTGTAAAAGTGTGGAAATGGATAGAGTTGGAGGCAATATATTATAATGAGTAGAATTAATGCAACTGGTCTATAAATGGATTGTGGCTGAAAAGGGTAGACTAGAGATGTAAATGTCAATTGAAAGAAAGGTAAGACTAATCTAGGGACCGAAAAACACAGTGAACCCAGTGGTGGGTGAGAATTGTGGTTAATAGTACAAATACAAGAATGTGCTTCTATGAACAAGAAGAATGTACTTCGCTATTGCAAGATGGTAAGAATGTGGAGAAGCATGGGGAAAATATAATTAATGTAACCTATGGACTAGATTTAACAACAATACTGTAATATTCTTGCATCAATGCCAAAGATACACTGTGTTAATAACAGGGGGTATGGAAAAAATATACCAAATAGAACATAGTTAGTTGTAATAGTCTGATGATATTATCTCATAATCTGTAACAAATGTTACACAACAATGTAGTTGATGTTAGAGGAGGATTGTATGGGAATTCCACACATTTGCATGATTGTTTTGTAAGCTCACAACCTCTCTTATAAAAATATATTAAAAAATACAAAGATAGAGAAAAATACCTGAGGATTTCATTAATGAAATATTATTAAAAATTCCACAATAACAAGGCAATTCCATTATATATATATATATGTATGTATGTATGTATATGTATATGTATATAAGTTCTGACCCTAGAAGTTGGAATTGGCATTATTATTCTAGGTAGCTGGTGCTGTTTCCTCTGTTGTGTGTTTGCAGCCTTTAGCCTGTTTAGACTCTCCCTTAAAAAGGAGGATGACTGAGATCTCTGTGACACAAAAGGTGGTGCTTTCTTTTATCATATTTTTATGCTTCTTTTAAATTTTTGATTGGATGCTGGACATTGTGGATTTTATGTTGTTGGAGGACTGATTATTTTAAGTAACCTTGGATTTTGCTATCTTAGTTATGTTACTTGGGATCAGTTTTATCCTCTTGAACCTTGCCTTTAAGATTTCTTAGGATATTCTTTAATCAAGGGTTAATATATAACCTGTACTATGGTGATACTCTTCTAATAACTTTAGCCTATACTCCATGTGATATGAAATTTATCCACTTTGGATGCTGAGAACAAAAATTATTGTCAGACCTGTATGATCTTCAGAAGTTCTTCAGCCTAGTTCTTTCTAATGATTCTATTTCTTGTTTCTAGTAGTTTTCTTTCATGCATGCACAACAGTAATCAGCCATAGACTCAAGGGAACACCTCTGAAGATCTCAGGTTTCTCTCTGCAGCTTTCTCCTCTCTGGTCCTCTGCCAAACAATTACCAGCTATATTGGCTTCTCGGAACTTTAATCCTGAATCTTCAACTCAGTAACACCCTCAGGCTCTGTTTGGGTCCTCCTCTCTCCACAGTGCAACTTGGAAAGACCTCCAGCAATATGTTGGTGTAACTGAAGGGTCACCTAATTTATTTCCCTTCGATGGCAGTTTGAGATTGTTTATGAATCCCAAAAAGAAAGACTATGTTTGCAAACTAATCTATTCATTTGGGTGTGCTACATTAGATTCAGCTGACATATCTTGATTAAATTACCTATTAAGTTTAGGGCTTTGATTTGACCATGTCAGTAGGGCATGTCTCAGATTGAGTCCCTACTCCCTTGGTGGACTTATACAAATGGGCACTCACTCAAGAAGACACAAGAAGAAAGAGAGCTCCATACACAGAAAAGGAAAAAATTTGGTCATTGCGGCCCTGCCATGTTACAGAAAGGAGAAGGCTCAAACAGCTAAAGCCCGAGGAAGAAAAATGAATCATTTGCCTGATAGTTTGCAGCCAAAGAAAACAGAGCAGCTGAGCAGCTGAAAAGACCTTAGAGAACAGGCAGAGATTGCCTGCCATCTTGCTTCAACATGTGGCAACTGACTTTGGTGAAAAAGAAGCCTTGAGTTGGACTCAAGGTCTTGTAATGTCTTGTAACTGTATGTTTTTACCCCAAATAAATACCCTTTATAAAAGCCAACAGGTTTCTGGGACTTTGCATCAGCACCGCTTTGGCTGACAATAGAACTTCCCTTCATGATAATAGTCCTGTGTTGCCTTCTGCCCATCTGAAAACCATTGTTTCATGTATGTTATCCAGTTTTCTAGTTGCTTAAGCCAGGAAAGAAAATCCTATCCCCATTACTGGATCATGGATGAATGTAGAAGTCTATGGCACATTTCAGGATTTCTTGTTTCCTCTTATTTGAAAGCTTGGCTTTTCTTTCCTTAAAAAGCATAAGGAGTAGCATATGTGGCTCAAGTGGTTGAGTGCACACCTCCCACATGAGAGGTCCTGGTTTGCTTCCCAGTGCCTCCTGAAAAACAAAAAAAACCAACTCAAGAAAGATGATGTGGCTCAGTGGTTGAGTGCCAGCTTCCCACATATGAGGTCTCAGGTTCAATGCCCAGCCCTGGTTCCTCAAAAAAAATAATAAACATAGCTATTTTATAGGTGGTTACAGATATTTCCAATTTTTAAAAAGTATGCTTTTATTTACTTTGAAAGATACTTAGATTACATTAAATGTTATGTAAAAATATATAAGGAATTTCCATATGCCCCACTCAGCACACCTCCCATTTTTTCCCACATTAACAACTTCATTAGTGTGGTGCATTCATTGCAACTGATTAACACATTTTGGAACATTGCCACTAAGCATGGATTATAGTTTACATTGTAGTTTACACTCTCTCCCACTCAATTCTGCAGGTTATGTATGATATTTAATGGCCTGTATCTGTCACTGCAATGACATTCAGGACAATTCCAGGTCCTGAAAATGCACCCCTATTACACCTCTTTTTCCATTTCCCTGATTTCAGCACCTCCAGTGGTCACTGCCTCCAAATCAATGATATAATTTCTTCCATTGTTAGAATCACAATAAGTCTATAGTAGAATACCAGTAAGTCTGTTTTAGTCCATAGTTCATTCCCCAATGCTGAGGATTCTGGGCTGGTGATATCCACTCCATCTCTAATTGAGAGGGGATTTCAATCACATATGGCTAATGGATAGGACTATCTTGCTTGCAGTTATTGACTCTCTCAGTTCCTTGGCATGGTGGTTGTCCATCCTTACCTCCTTCTTAGTTGACCTGGGTGAGTCCAATGAACTGGAGAGTAGGTGTTGCAACTCCGCTGAGGCTCAGGGCCCAGCTAGCACATGGACAGACCAGAGATTCAAGTCTCTTGGATGTACACATACCAAATCTAGGACCAACTATAGTTTCAAATAAAAGGGACAGAAGAAGCATGTATAGAGAAGTCACATCTGAGTCCAACTCTGTCACACTTGGGAGCACAAATTCCAAAGTAGGGTCCGAATGGCAAGGCACCAAACTCCAGAGCTATCTGTCGTGACTGTAGGACCTGGGTGTTTCCAGATCCCTCAGGAGCCCCATTATTTGAGGTAGTATATACTTTGGCAGCTATGAAATCCTGCTGAGACATGCATAAGCATTACTTCTCTGATGACCTCTCAACTCACTTTGAAGTCTCTTAGCCATATAAACTTATTTGTCTTTACCATTTCCCCCTTTTATTCAAGATATTTATTCCAGTTGCATCATCAGCCAGTGCTTGGTAGTAATCCCTTGGTCCCAGGGAGGCTTATCCCCAGGAGTCTGGTCCCATGCTAAGGGGAAGGTAATGCATTTATATGCTGAGTTTGGCTTAGAGAGAGGCCACATTTGAGCAACATGGAGGCTCTCAGAAGGTAACTCGTAGGCACCCTACAGCAGTAGGCTAGGTTGCAATTGCAAGAGCAGAGGCTCATAAGCATAGTTGTCAATATCCAGAGCCCATCAATGGACCATCACCCTTCCTTATCATATTGCCAAAAGAGATTTCTCGACATTGTCATTTCAACCACATATCCGCCAATCCCGTGTTCACCTGCTCCCTCCCCCAACCCTCCCCCAGTTCAATGGATCATCCAAACCATCCTCCCCAACCTACCCCCCTGTCAAGATTGCACCACCTAACCCAATAGTATCCTACACCTCTTTCATATCCCTTCACGGCACAACTACTTACTTCCACCTTATCATAGATTTCACCCATATGGGCGTTGGCTCACAACCTTCTTCTCCCTTTCTATTTCCTGTAAAACTATATTCCAGACTCTAGCTCGCTGTGCCTGCTTTATTTGCTTAATTTGTATTAGAGAAGTCACGTAATATTTGCCCTTCAATGCCAGGTTTACTTCACTCAACTTAAGCTCTTCAAGATTCATCCATGTTATCCCATGTGTTAGTATTGTATTCTTTCTTACAGCTTAGTAATATTCCATGTATGAATATACCACATTTTGTTTATCCATTCATCTGCTGGTGGTCATTTGAGTTGATTCCAACTTTTGGCAATTACGAATAAGTCTGCTATGAACATTGGTGTGCATTTATCAGTTTGTGTCCTTTTTTTCACTTCTTCTGGGTATATACCCAGCAGTGGAATTGCTGGGTTATATGACAGATCTATAGTTAGTTTTTTGGGGAACTGCCAAACTGTCCTCCACAATGACTAGACCTTTCTACATTCCCACCAGCAGTGGATGAGAGTTCCCATTCCTACACATCCTCTCCAACACTTGTAATCCCCTGTTTTTTAATGGCCACCAGTCTAATGGGTCTAAAATGGTATGTCATTGTAGTTTTGATGTGGATTTCCCTAATAGCTAGTGATGCCGTTCAATTTGTATTTCTTCTTTGAAGAAATATCTGTTTAAGTCACTTGCCCATTTTTAAAATGGATTGTTTGTCTTTTTATTTTTGAGATGTAGGATTTCTTTTTGTATGCTGGATATATGGTTACAAAATATTTTCTCCCATTGGGAAGGTTGTCTTTTCACTGATTTGACAAATTTCTTTGAGGTGCAATAGGTTTTAACTTTGAGGAGATCCTATTTATCTATTTTTTCTTTCACTGCTCGTGCTTTCGGTGTGAAGTCCATGAAGTCATTTCCTATTATAAGGTCCTGTAGATGCTTCCCTACATTATCTTCCAAGGTCTTTATCGTCTTGACTATTATATTTAGATCTTTGATCCATCCTGGGTTGATATTTGTATAAGGTGCGAGATGGTATTCCTCGCTCATTCTTTAGACTATGGCTATGCAGTTCTCCAAGCACCTTTTGTTGAAGAGGCCATTCTCTCCCAGTTGAGTGGACTTGGTGGCCTTGGTGAATATCAGATGACTGTATATGCAAGGACTATTTTTCTGTTTTGCATAACAACTTTCCTCAAATTTAACAGTTTAAAAAAACAACTATTTATTAGTTCACAGTGCTGTCTGAAGTGCAGAACACTTAGGTTCTCTACTTGAAGTTTCACAAGGCTAAATCAAGATATTGATGAGTCTATATTGTCATCAGAAGCATGGAGTCTTCTCCCAAACTCACATGGCTATAGCAGAATCAAATTTCATGCAGTTAAAGGACTGACTTTCCTGTTTCCTTGCTGTTAGTCAGGTGGGGGATGGTCTTAGTTCCCTGGCCCTCCCTCCATTCCATGCCAGAGGGTCCCCTCCATCTTCAAAGCCAGCAACAGAGATTTCCCTTGCATCAAATCCTTCTCAAGCTTTTAATCTCTAATATGGGCATCAGGAGAAGCCCATAATCTAAGGTTTCCTCTGATTAAGGCAGGTCCCTTGAGGATAATCTCCCTATCTTAAAGTCAAGCGATTTAAGACCTTAATTATGTCTGCAAAATCCTTCCACAGAAGCACCTAGAGTAAAGTTTCATTGAACAAGTGTGGCCAGGATCTTGGAGGGCTACAAGTGCACCTTAGAATTTTGCCTATGGCAGTTGGTATGGTTCTACTGCCTGTGCTTTCTGTTGATTCTTGCTTATTACATATTTATGGTTGCCTGGTTTCTTAACATTGCTCATCTGATCCTTATTATTCACAGATTCCATATTTGCCAATATTCCTATTCACTAGCATTTATTTGCAACCCCAAAATTAATACTCTGGTGCTCTCATGGTCATTTACAGACATGTACAGAGCAGCCAAAAAAAAATTGAGTTGCCCTACTTACACACTCCCAGTTGGGGCTGTACAATGAGATACTCTGCCTTCTTGTTTCAGCTTTCATACTGTAAACAGTATCTTTATTTGTTGTATCTTTAGTGTCATGTTTTCCACACTTTTGTGCTTTTTCTCAGTAATTTCATTGTTTAAAATACCTGCAAGCATAGCACTGAAGTGCTGTCTAGTGTTCCTAAGCACAAGAAGGCTGTAATGTGCCTCACAGAGAAAATACATCTGTAAGAAAAATTATGTTCAGGCATGAGTTATAGAGCTGTTGCTGTGAATTCAATGTTAATGAATCAGCAATATGTATTAAATAAGGTGTCGTTAAACAGGGACACGTGTAAAACAATGTTACATAAATGTCGGTTGATGAAAATGTGACCAGAGGCCTACGGGATCCTAACCTTGTATTTCCCCTAAGAGCAATGGTTTGTTATTTGTTTATTCAGTGTTTACAAATACTTTATAGACCATAACTATAGTGAATAAAAAGAATCAACTGTACTTGAAAATTTACTGATAGGAATTTCATGACTCTGTAACGATAGTTTCCTTCCCCAGAGAGGACTTTACATTTGCTTATACCAGTTAAGTGTAGGCATTATATTCCAGAAATATCTTAGTTCAAGTTTAAGGTTTGTGTTTGCCAAGGCCACCCAAGGTAATACAAACCTGGGCTACAAGTCCATTTGTGACCTAGTCGATTGACTGCTGGTTCACCTATATTCTGAGACTATAACCCTTCGGTGTCCCAGCTTAGAGTGAGTGATAGATTTATTCAAAAACTCTCCACCTTGGGAGGACCCTAGGTGTGGCAGTTTGATATTATTTATGAATTCCAAAAAGAGGTATTGATTGTGTTTGTAAATGTGTCTGTTTCTCTGAGCATGATACCCTTCGATCAATTTAAATTCAAAGGCTTTATGTTTACTTAACTAAATCAAGATTACGGCATACAGCATTGAGTCCCTGACCCCTTGGTGGGCTATATAAATGGACACTCAATCAAGGATGTAGAAGATACACCAAGGAAGGGAGCTCCATAGACACAGAAGAAGATCCCGAGGCTCTGGAAAGAGAGATGAGCCACTCACCTGATAGTTTACAGCTGACCTTGTGAATAGACCAGAGCAGCTGAACAAAGAAAGAAAGGAGCCCTATGTCAGCCTACAGCTGAGATGGGAAGGAGCTGGACCCATGGATCCTTAAGAGGAAAGAGGAAGGATGAACCCTTGCAGACATCGTCCACTGTCTTGTTTCGACATGTGGCAATGGACTTTGGTGAGGAAGTAACCTTGAGTTGGTCTCTTTAGGTCCTTGTGACTGTAAGTTTTTACCCCAAATAAATACCCTTTATTTTTTTTTTTTTTTTTTTTTTTTTTTTTTTTTAATTTTTTTATTTTTTATTGACTTTGTAATAATATTACATTAAAAATATATATGTGAGGTCCCATTCAACCCCACCCCCCCACCCCCCCCTCTCCCCCCCCCCCCCCCCCAACAACACTCGTTCCCATCATCATGACATATCCATTGGATTTGGTAAGTACATCTTTGGGCACCTCTGCACCTCATATACATTGGTTCACATCATGGCCCATACTCTCCTCTATTCCATCATGTAGGCCCTGTGAGGATTTACAATGTCCGGTGATTACCTCTGAAGCACCATCCAGGGCAGCTCCATGTCCCGAAGACGCCTCCACCTCTCATCTCTTCCTGCCTTTCCCCATACCCTTTGTCCATTATGTCCACTTTTCCCAATCCAATGCCACCTCTTCTATGTGGACACTGGATTGGTTGTGTCCATTGCACCTTTATGTCAAGAGGAGGCTCAGATTCCACCTGGATGCTGTATGCAATCCTCCCACTTTCAGTTGTAATCACTCTAGGCTCCATGGTGTGGTGGTTGTCCTTCACCTCCATCTTAGCTGAGTGTGGTAAGTCCAATAAATCAGATTGTAGGTGCTGGAGTCTGTTGAGGCTGAGGATCTGGCTATCACATTGTCAGTCCAGAGATTCAAATCCCCTAAATATATCTTAAACCCCAACATTAACTGCACCTCCAGCACATTAGCATGAAAGTCTTATGAAGGGAGATCCCATCTGAGTCCAGATTCATCACACATAAACTCCATTTCCAAAGAGGGGCCATCTGCCCTGGTAGTTAACCCCATCGGCCATGACCATAACTCCCATGGGTCTCTTTAGCCCTCAAAGGAACCAATATCTGGGGGTTGTATCTGCTTTATCTGTCTCTCTGACTCTGCTCAGTTGTGCATGAGGGCAAACCTTCTGCCAGCCTCCAGACTCTTTTTTAGAAACTCGTAGCCATATAAACTCATTTCTCCTTTCCATTTCCCCCTTACTTTAGGTCAAACAGCATTTTAAAGTCATGGTATTTTATGTAGACATGGATATTCTGCTGATCCGCATTGAACCTTCCGTATAAGGTCATTTTCCAGTTGCATCATCAGTTGGTAGTTGATAGTGGTCCCTCGTTGCCAGGGAGGCTCATCCCCGGGTGTCATGTCCCACGCTGGGGGGAAGGCATTGCATTTACATGCTGAGTTTGGCTTCGAGACTGGCCACATTTGAGTAACATGAAGGCTGACAGAAGGAAATTCCCAGGCACAAAGTTGCTCTAGGCCTTGTTATTATTTTGGGTTTATCAGCTCACAAGCATAGTCATTAGTATCAGGGGCTCACTGTTGAACCCTCACTCCCTCCCGGTCCCCACCACTGTACCTGGGAGACTGTCGCTGCTCCCCTAGGGACCACGACAGAGCACCACTGGCCGGGAACCCAGTACCCCCCCTACTGTGATTTTTAATTGTTGCCACTATGAGTATATCCAAACATTACCATGCACCCTGGACATATGTTCTGTACAGCTCCCTGTCAGTCATATATCATCTGTCATTGGTATCCCATACCAGTATCCCTCCATTGCCATTGTTGAAACACTCTGTGATCCAGAACTCCCCGAAATTTGAAGCCCAATATAATGTCATGGTCCCTTACTAGGGAATGGCATATAGCGATGAGTTTAAAGGATAGATAAAGAACTTGGATAAAGTTAGATAAAGAACTTAGATAAAGAATGTTGACTTGAAAAAATTCCACATCCTATTTTTTCCCCCCCCCCCCCCCCCCTAATTATTCAGCTTTTCTTCACAGGAGTCCTAGACCACAGCAATGTATATATATAATATACAGCACTCCCACACATCCACCAGAAAACCTTTTCCCTTCCACAGTGATACTCTTACGCCCTATTCATGTCATATTTACTTAAAGTGATGTACAGAGTCTGAGACATTAGCTTTCTAACAAGGTGACATCTGTATTTACATTATGGTGCATACTTTAGGATACACAGTTCTTTACATTTTTAGTTATCCTATGTTTTACATTATGGTTTACATTATCAGTCTGTCATCTCCTATATGTTATGGTGTAATATTACATGTTTTATATCCATCCTTGTGTACTCTCAAGAAACTCCTCTCTTACCCCCCATTTACTTTGGTTCCACACATTTAACGTCCATTTTCCCTTCCACCTTAGTGCCCTCAGTGATAGCCAACCTCCGTTTCCTGAGGAGCCACTTCCAGAGATAGATGGAATAGTGTTCAGGGCCTAACTTGCTCAACTGCCCCAATGCCCTGGGAGCCACCCTTTCTCTCGAGGGATACAGTTCCCTCTATTGGATGGCATTAGTCCTCCCCAGGATGTGGGTCCACCCCCACTCTCACTACTTGGGTTTCTACCCCATGGTGTCACCCACTCTGGCAGAATGAGCATTTAGACATTCCCCAGGAGCCCATCCTGCATCAGACCCTCCCCTCCGAGCATTCTAAACAGGTAACCCTCTTTATTATATTTTGATATGATTTTCTCGGCATTTTACTCTCCACCAACACCTGACCCTCTCCTGGTTCGTATGCTACCCCTCCCTCCCCCCACTTTTGGGCAACGTTACCCACCCGTCCCTCCCCAGCCACCCTCAAACCCGCAAAGCCCCAAGCAAAGGCAACCCCTTGCCCCCCTTTTATCTCTTCTTTGTGTTCATACTTACCACCATATCGTCTTAAATTCCACCCCTGCAGACATCGGCTCATATCCTTCCTCCACCCTCCGATTTCCTGCAAGCCTATCGTTCAGTCTCTTGCTATCTAGGGCAGCTTGTTTATTTCATATCATTGAGGTCATGTAGTATTTGTCCTTCAATGTCTGGGTTGCTTCACTCAACATAAGGTTCTCAAGATTCATCCATGTTATCACATGTGTTTGTAGTGTGTTTGTTCTTACAGCCGAGTAGTATTCCATTGTGTGTATATACCACATTTTATTGATCCACTCGTCTGTTGATGGGCATTTGGGTTGATTCCAACTTTTGGCAATAGTGAACAATGCTGCTATGAACATTGGTGTACATATATTGGTTTGTGTTCTTGTTTTCAGTTCTGCTGGGTATATTCCCAGCAATGGTATTGCTGGGTCATATGGCAAATCTATGGCTAGTTTTTTGAGAAACCGCCATACTGTTCTCCAGAATGGTTGGATCCTTCTGCATTCCCACCAGCAGTGGATGAGTGTTCCCCTTCCTTCACATCCTCTCCAGCACTTGTATTCTTCTGTTTTTTTCATAGCTGCCAATCTTATGGGTGTAAGATGGTATCTCATTGTGGTTTTGATTTGCATTTCCCTGATAGCTAGAGATTTGGAACATTTTTTCATGTGCTTTCTTGCCATTTGTATTTCTTCTTCGGAGAAGTGTCTGTTTAAGTCTTTTTCCCATTTTTTAAATGGATTGTTTATCTTTTTATTTTCAAGATGTAGGAGTTCTTTATATATGCAAGTTATAAGTTTCTTATCAGATATATGATTGCCAAATATTTTCTCCCACTGTGTGGGCTCCCTTTTTACTTTCTTGACAAACTCCTTTGAGGTGCAGAAGGCTTTAATTTTGAGGAAGTCCCATTTATCTATTAGTTCTTTTGCTGCTCGTGCTTTTGGTGAGATATTCATAAATCCATTACCTATTACAAGGTCCTGTAGATGTTTCCCTACACTGCTTTCTAAGGTTTTTATGGTCTTGGCTTTTATATTTAGGTCTTTGATCCATCTTGAGTTGATCTTTGTATAAGGTGTGAGATGGTAATCCTCTTTCATTCTTCTACATATGGCTATCCAGTTCTCCAGACACCATTTGTTGAATAGGCCACTCTCTCCCAGTTGAGAGGGTTTGGTGGCTTTATCGAATATTATGTGGTTGTATATGTGAGGTTCTATATCAGAGCTTTCAATTCGATTCCATTGGTCTATATGTCTCTCCTTATGCCAATACCATGCTGTTTTCACCACCGTAGCTTTATAGTATGTTTTGAAGTCAGGTAGTGTGATTCCTCCAATTTCGTTTTTCTTTTTCAGTATGTCTTTGGCTATTCGGGGTCTCTTTCCTTTCCAGATAAATTTCATAGTTAGTTTTTCTAATTCCTTAAAGAAGGCTGCATTGATTTTTATTGGGATTGCATTGAATGTGTAGATCAATTTTGGTAGGATAGACATCTTAATAATGTTCAGTCTTCCTATCCATGAACAAGGAATAGTCTTCCATTTATTTAGGTCTTCTTTGATTTCCTTGAACAATCTTGTATAGTTCTCAGTGTATAAGTTCTTTACCTCTTTAGTTAAATTTATTCCTAAGTATTTGATTTTTTTATTTACTATTGTGAATGGTATTTGTTTCTTGATTTCCTCCTGATCTTGCTCATTATTGGTGTACAGAAATGCTACTGATTTTTGCGCATTGATCTTATAACCTGCGACTTTACTAAACTCATTTATGAGTTCTAGAATCTTCGTTGTAGATCTCTCAGGGTTTTCTATGTATAGGATCATGTCATCTGCAAATAATGAAATTTTGACTTCTTCCTTTCCAATTTGAATGCCTTTTATTTCTGGTTCTTGCCTCAGTGCTCGAGCAAGTACTTCTAAGACAATGTTAAATAGGAGCGGCGACAGTGGGCATCCTTGTCTTGTTCCTGAGTTTAGAGGGAAGGAGTCTAGGATTTCTCCATTGTAAACAATATTGGCTTTAGGTTTTTCATATATACTCTTTATCATGTTCAAAAAATTTCCTTGTATTCCAATCATTTGGAGTGTTTTTAGCAAGAAAGGGTGCTGTATTTTGTCAAATGCTTTTTCTGCATCAATAGATATAATCATGTGATTTTTATCCTTCAATCTGTTTATATGGTGTATTACGTTGATTGATTTTCTTATGTTGAACCATCCTTGCATACCTGGGATGAATCCCACTTGGTCGTGGTGTATAATTCGTTTAATGTGTTGTTGAATACGATTAGCAAGTATTTTGTTAAGTATTTTTGCGTCTAGGTTCATTAGAGAAATTGGTCTGTAATTTTCCTTTCTTGTGATGTCTTTGTTTGGCTTTGGTACTAGGGTAATGTTGGCATCATAGAAGGAGTTGGGTAATGTTCTTTCTGTTTCGATGGTTTGGAATAGTTTCAGCAGGATTGGTGTCAGTTCTTTCCGGAATGTTTTATAGAATTCACCTGTGAAGCCATCTGGCCCTGGGCTCTTCTTAGTTGGGAGATTTTTAATAACTGATTCTATCTCTCTGCTTGTGATTGGTTTGTTAAGATCATCAATTTCTTCTTTTGTCAATATGGGCTGTTTATGTGTTTCTAGGAATTTGTCCATTTCCTCTAGATTGTCATTTTTGTTGGAATATAGTTTTTCAAAATATCCTCTTATGATAGTCTTTATTTCTGTGGGGTCAGTGGTGATATCGCCTTTCTCATTTCTTATTTTGTGTATTTGCATCTTCTCTCTTTTTTTCTTTGTTAGTGTTGCTAAAGGTTTGTCAATTTTGTTAATCTTCTCAAAAAACCAGCTCTTGGTCTTGTTTATCTGTTCAAGTGCTTTCTTATTTTCTATTTCATTTAGTTCTGCTCTTATCTTTGTTATTTCCTTCCTTCTTCTTCCTGTTGGGTTACTTTGTTGTTGTTTTTCTAATTCCTTCAAATGTGCAGTTAGTTCTTCAATTTTTGCTCTTTCTTCTTTTTTGATATATGAATTTATGGCTATAAACTTCCCTCTCAGTACTGCTTTTGCTGCATCCCATAAATTTTGGTATGTTGTGTTATCATTATCATTTGTTTCAAGGTAGTCATTGATTTCTTTTGAGATTTCCTCTTTGACCCACTGTTTTTCTAAGAGTGTGTTGTTTAATTTCCAAATCGTGGTGTGAAATCTGGGCTTCTTTCCCTTGCAAATCTCCAGCTTGACTCCACTGTGGTCAGAGATAATGTTTTGTATGATTTCAATCTTTCTGAATTCGTTCAGCCTTTCTTTGTGGCCTAGCATATGATCTATCTTGGAGAATGATCCATGTGCACTTGAGAAAAATGTATATCCTGCTGTGTTTGGGTGTAGCGATCTATATATGTCTATTAGATCGAGCTCCTCTAATATACTATTCAGATGTTTTGTGTCTTTGGTGATTCTCTTTTGAGATGTTCTGTCCAGAATTGATAGTGGTGTATTAAAATCCCCCACTATAATTGTAGATGTATCTATTCTTTCACTTAGTTTTTCCAGCGTTTGCCTGACGTATTTAGAGGCACCCTTGTTAGGGGCATAGATATTTATGATTGTTCGATCTTCTTGACAGATTTTCCCTTTGACTAAAATGTAGTATCCTTCTTTGTCTCTCACAATTGTTTCACATTTAAAGTCTATTTTGTCTGATATTAATATAGCTACTCCTGCCTTTTTTTGGTTATTGTTAGCTTGTATGATTGTTTTCCAGCCTTTCACTTTCAATCTCCATGCGTCTCTGGGTCTAAGATGTGTCTCTTGTAGACAGCATATGGATGGGTCATATTTCCTTATCCAGTGTCCCAGTCTGAATCTTTTGATAGGTGAGTTTAATCCATTGACATTCAGTGTTATTACTATCAAGGAATTATTTGTGTTAGCCATATTTTGATTGGATTTGTGTTTGTCATATTTTGTTTGTATATTTTTTTTTGTCTTTTTTGTTGTTGTTGTTGGTCTTATACTCTCCTCCAACTTTGCCTTTCCTGTTTTTTCCTTTCTTCCTGCAGAACTCCCTTTAGAATTTCTTGAAGGGGAGGTTTCTTGTTGGTATACTCTTTCAGTTTCTGTTTGTCTGCGAATATTTTGAACTCTCCATCATGTTTGAATGCTAGTTTAGCTGGGTAGAGTATTCTTGGTTGGAAATTTTTTTCCTTTAGTACCTTGACTATATCATACCACTGTCTTCTTGCCTCCATGGTTTCAGAAGAGAAATCAGCACTTAATCTAATTGAGCTTCCCTTGTATGTGATGGTTTTCTTTTCTCTTGCTGCTTTTAGGATCTTCTCTTTGTCTTGAGCATTGGATAATTTGACAAGTATATGTCTTGGGGTGGGCCTGTTGGGGTTTATGACTTGTGGAGTGCGCTGTGCTTCTTGGATATGTACATCTGTCTCTTTCAGTAGATTTGGGAAGTTTTCAGTCATTATTTCCTGCAACACTCTTTCTGACCCCTTTCCCTTCTCTTCACCTTCTGGAATGCCTATAATACGTATGTTTGAGCGTTTTGCATTGTCATTCAGGTCCCTAAATCCTAATTGGATTTTTTCTATCTTCTTATTGACCCCTTCTACTATCTGTTTGATTTCTGATGTACTGTCTTCCACATCACTAATTCTCTGCTCTGTCTCTTCTAGTCTGCTGATATTTGCTGCAAGTGTATTTTTGATTTCTTGAACTGTGGTGTTCATTCCCATCATATCTGTTATGTTTTTGCGTATGTCTGCAATTTCCCCTCCAAGTGATGTCTTCATGTTGTTAACCTCTTTCATTACTGCATCAAATTTGTCAGTGATAAATGTTCTGAGATCTTTCATTGCTTGTGCCAAGTTTTGCTCCCCTTCGTGATTATTGGTTTGTTGATTGGATTCAGCCATGTTTTCCTGATTATTGGTTTGGTTCGTAGATTTTTGTTGCTTTCTGGTCATCTCTTTATTTTGACGAATTTAATCAGTTCCTTAGCTTCTTTGTCTGCTCTTGGAGGTTAATTAGTTGTTATTTTTGCACAGGTGTTATATCTTCTCTTTGTCACTTTTTTCTTCTTATTCTAGTTACTTGTTGTTGGTTAAGTTCACTTTAGAGGAAAGTATTAGTGTTGGGGAAAGGCAATTGTGTAAGCAAGGGAAAAGTGTAAAGTTGTATTGGTGATGTATGTTAATAAAGCAGGAATATGAGATCTGGAAGGATGGAGGTTAGATTCATGTAGATTGTATAGAGTTATAGCTGTAGGTAGAGTACCTTTTATGAAGTTGATGACTGAATTTGGGAGGAATATGGTATGAACTACACAGCTATTGTTTTCATGAGAGAGGGAAAAAGAAAAGAAAGGTAATAGTTTCAAGAGTGGATAATAGACAGAAAACAGAACAAAGGTATTAGAAATTAAGAGTTAGACACTTTGTGGATCAAAGAACGGGAGGTGGGGGGTGGAATATAGGAGAGACAGTAGATGATAGTGGATATCAAGATGCAGGGGAAGGGGGATAGTGTAGGTAGCCTAAATCAGTTCACACAGAAATGAGGCAGTGGAGGATGGGAAAACCCAGCAAATGTGAGGTGTTCCCTGTAGCACCTATTGTATACTTGAATTAAAGTAAAAATAAGTGGAAGATGAGGGACAAGAGGGAAAGAGAAAACCGAAAACAAAACAAAACAAAACAAAAAAAAAACCAAGAAGGGAATCCTCTGCAGGTAGCTGGGATCTCCGTGTATATTTCACAGACGAATCCTCTCTGTTACCTTCCCTCCGAATCGATGTCCAGACACCTCCGGACCAGCAAAAATCCCGAAACAATCCGGTCCCAAAGAGTCTCCAACGCCGCCCAGCCGATTCCCTGCAGAAGACTCTAACAGGGATGTTCACTCAGCCGCCATCTTGCCCCCTCCTAGTTTTCCTCTCTTTAGCGTCTCATTTTCAAATACCCTTTATAAAAGCCAACAGATTTCTGGCACCCCTTTGGATGACTAATACACTAGGATTTGACCATTGTTCCCCACATCTCAGGATATTTCCCAAAATGCAGGTCATTTTTGCAACTGTTTTTTTTTTTCAGGTTGGAAAATACTCCCAGAGCCAAAGTGTTTTTAAGTGCTGGGATTCCATGTCTCCTAGATTTTGGCTTAATCATTCCCTGCTATAGCTCTACTTTGGAGCTTTAAGATGGTCAGTATAACATTTCATACAACTTGTTTCAGATGTGCTACACAGAAGGTTGTTCTTTTTTTTTTTTTTATTGACTTTGTAATAATATTACATTAAAAATATATATGTGAGGTCCCATTCAACCCCACCCCCCACCCCCCCTCTCCCCCCCCCCCAACAACACTCGTTCCCATCATCATGACACATCCATTGGATTTGGTAAGTACATCTTTGGGCACCTCTGCACCTCATATACATTGGTTCACATCATGGCCCATACTCTCCTCTATTCCATCAAGTAGGCCCTGTGAGGATTTACAATGTCCGGTGATTACCTCTGAAGCACCATCCAGGGCAGCTCCATGTCCCGAAGACGCCTCCACCTCTCATCTCTTCCTGCCTTTCCCCATACCCTTTGTCCATTATGTCCACTTTTCCCAATCCAATGCCACCTCTTCTATGTGGACACTGGATTGGTTGTGTCCATTGCACCTTTATGTCAAGAGGAGGCTCAGATTCCACCTGGATGCTGGATGCAATCCTCCCATTTTCAGTTGTAATCACTCTAGGCTCCATGGTGTGGTGGTTGTCCTTCTTCACCTCCATCTTAGCTGAGTGTGGTAAGTCCAATAAATCAGATTGTAGGTGCTGGAGTCTGTTGAGGCTCAGGATCTGGCTATCACATTGTCAGTCCAGAGATTCAAATCCCCTAAATATATCTTAAACCCCAACATTAACTGCACCTCCAGCACATTAGCATGAAAGTCTTATGAAGGGAGATCCCATCTGAGTCCAGATTCATCACACATAAACACCATTTCCAAAGAGGGGCCATCTGCCCTGGTAGTTAACCCCATCGGCCATGACCATAACTCCCATGGGTCTCTTTAGCCCTCAAAGGAACCAATATCTGGGGGTTGTATCTGCTTTATCTGTCTCTCTGACTCTGCTCAGTTGTGCATGAGGGCAAACCTTCTGCCAGCCTCCAGACTCTTTTTTAGAAACTCGTAGCCATATAAACTCATTTCTCCTTTCCATTTCCCCCTTACTTTAGGTCAAACAGCATTTTAAAGTCATGGTATTTTATGTAGACATGGATATTCTGCTGATCCGCATTGAACCTTCCGTATAAGGTCATTTTCCAGTTGCATCATCAGTTGGTAGTTGATAGTGGTCCCTCGTTGCCAGGGAGGCTCATCCCCGGGTGTCATGTCCCACGCTGGGGGGAAGGCATTGCATTTACATGCTGAGTTTCGAGAAGGTTGTTCTTAATCATCTAGCCTGCCAATATCAGAAGTGGATGTCATCTTATTATGTTCTAGGTATCATGTTGCTTCTAAGGAGCCAGAAGCAATTCTCATTCCTGTTTCCTTGTACATGACCAGGTTTACTTTTTTCTTCCACAGAACCTCTGAGGATGCACTTTCAGGTCTGGTTTTCTGTAATTGCATGATGATGTGCCTGGTGTGGGTCTTTTTATGCCCCCATTTATTGTGCTAGGTACTTGGTGGATTTTTTTTATCTAAAAAGTCATATACTTTGTAATTTTCTTCTTTATGATTTCACTGGATCCCTTTATAGAACTTGACTTTTTGGGTCTATCCTCTAATTTTCTTGCCTTTACCCTCTTCTTGGATATCTTTTTGTCTTTTGGTTCTATTTTCACAGAGATTTCCCCAAATTTATCTTCAGATTCTTCTATTAAATATTCACATCAATAGTTACATATTTAATTTCCAAAAGCTCTTCTTTGTCATCTTAATATTTCTTGGAAATACCCTTGCTTAGTATTTTCCCCCTGTTATTATGGGGGAATGTAAATTTGCTAAGTTATTTGAAGTTTTATTCCATTTTCTGCATTGTCTCTATTTCTCCCAAGTTCTTTACCTTTGTTTTGAACTCTTCTCTAATATTAGACACTTCTCTAAACTGTGACACTATTATTGGTCACCATTCACATTTTATAGGGGGGTCACAAAACCTAAATTGCAGTCTCAATTTGGCAGGCAGAGCTTTCTGTATATGAAGCATATTACAAGTCAGGAACTTGATTCTTTCAATGGGAGACACCTAAATGTCTCCCATCTATACATTCCTTTATTGGGGGTCAGTCTCCACAGAGAAGATATCTCTGATCTGTAATTGGGCCACTGTTTTAGGAGCCAACAGAGGAAATGTGGCTGTGGACTCTCCATGTTCAGTATGAAAACTTTCAACTAATTCCCTTAATATCAGTAAAGAACTCCAGTCTTCAGCTCAGTAAGGTATAACCCAGTCCCAAATCCCTCTGCCATATGATCTTTTGCCTCTTTTTTTCTCTCTGTGTATCTGCTTCATTCTTTTAGCTACAAGGTGGTTTTCCCAGAAATCTCAAATTTCACTGTTCCATATCTTTGGCTTGCCTGATGCTGTAGCATATCATAGAGGCAAATCTGGGACAGCCTACTCACTCATGACCTATTTCAAGTGCCTTTCCCAATCATATAAGTGAGTCAGGTTTTCAATGTTTTAAATTCAAATTCTCAGGAAAAAGAACTGAATTAACTCAACCTAGGTCCGGTGGTCATTTACGGTCAGCTATAGAGGAGGAGAGAAAATTATGCACAGCTATATAAACATTTTAAATGTCTGTATATTAGAAAAACATCACAGACAAAATCTAAAGGCACATTACAAACTAGGAAAAAATTCAATCCATGTAACAGGTAAAGTGTAAATCTACATAACATGTGAGGAGATCATACAAACAAATCAGACTAAAACACATGATAGAAAAATGGGAAAAGGGTGTCAAAATGCAATTCACAAAAGTGACAAAAATATGTGGAAAATGTGCATCAACTATAAAAAAGCAATAATATTTAAATAAAAGATTTTATATCTCCGAGATAAAAATGATGAGATTCAGGATAAGCAGGCACTCTCACACACTGCTGATAGGTTTTGTAAATTGGCCTAATAGATCTTGAGGCTTTTTGGTATCATTTATTGAAGGAATTAAAAAGAAGCATTCCTTCTGATCCAGCCGTTCCACTTCTAGAAAGGTATCCTAGGAAATAAACATGGATGTATATAAAAAGCTACAAATCTGTTTAACAGAATATTACTGACAATAGAGAAAAATGGTAAATAAACCTTAATTCCCAGCAAAAGGGGCATGTTTGGGTATATGCTTGCAATGGAATAATGTAATATATATGTAAATGTGTATATGCTTTGTATATACACATAATTAGCTTTCACATTCTAAATATATGATATGGATTATGTCATTTAAATAAAACTTTAATTAAATTTAATAAAAATCAAGTTACAAAATAGTATATATCACATGTTCTCTTTTTTGTAAAAACCAGAATAATGCATATAAGGAAAGGATACATGCTCTCATGTTGTGTTAATAGTGATTATCTCTGGGTAGTAGGACTAGGAGTAACTTTAAGCTTTTCCTTTGTATTTTTCTACATTTTCAAAACTTGTGCAATGGACATATATCTCTATTGTAAATTTCAAAACAAATATTATTCAGTTCATTAAATAAAGATATCTGGGATTGTGGAAGTGTATACCAGTTGCTTCAAAGCTTAGGATCCTTACAATAAACAGATGCTTGCCCAGATTTTGCATCTGTATAAAGGTTGGGATTTCTGTGTGAAGGGGCAGGCAGTGAATTAGGTCACTGCCTCCATATCAGAGATATAAGTTCTTCCATTGCCAGGGTCACAATAAATCTATAGTAGAATACCAGTAAGTCTACTTTAGTCCATAGTTCATTCCCCAATCTTGAGGATTCTAGGCTGGTGATGTCCACTCCACCTCTAATTGTAAGTTGCTTTGTTGTATGAGGGGAAGCATGGAGGTGGAGGATCTACTAATTGTTTTTTTCAATGCTCCATCAGTCTTCTAATAGGTAAAAAAATCTGCCCCAGAGTCTGTCAGTATTAGTTTCACTGCATCTTTGAGTTTTCATCCTTTTCTGTGCCTTCATCGGTGTTCTAGGGGGAGGTTTGGTGAGACTGCATTAGATATTCCAGCCTGAAGTCCCTTTAAAACTAAAGATACAGGAAAAATTACTTCTGTTGAAAAAATTCAGTTGTCACCTATGTGATGGTATTTTAAGTGGGTATTTTTTTTCCTTTTATAACATTACTTTCACAGAGACAGGTAATTCCTCCCACTTCCAGATCACTGTTGAATTTTTGAAAGCTTTAAACAATTCGAAAAAAATAGACTGGTAGGCAGTTTTGATTCCTTGATATGAAAAGAAATGGTGCTAATAGCCCCTGGGATGTGCGACATGGTTTCTGATGTATTGGGGAAATTTGTTTAGATTTTCGTCTTTTATCCCAGCACTCTGAGAACAAGAAGACATATGACCCTCCCCCAGATGCAGAAGAAAGGAATTTGACAGGCGTGGATCTGGGAGCAACAAGCTTTGTTGTTTCCTAAGACCACCTCTGGAGGAAGAGGCATACTTTGGCTCTGGCTTTCTCATTCATGACTGTAAATCCTTTTCTGAATAAAAAGGCATAACTATCGGGAACCCAACTAGAAGGCCCAGGAATACATGCTGCCCTCTTGGTCTGCAGGAACTTTGGGGACCTCCTAGTTAATCGGTGTGCTGGGAGTGAAACCACTAGAAATTTTGAATACATCTGTATTGAAATTAAGGTTATCACAAGAAAAAAAAAGTGTACATATCACGCATTGGTAGAAGCAGGTACATTTGGCTGCATGCAGCTTTTATACAGTTTGAGAAGTGAAGATTATTTCAATGGTCCCACAAATCTCTCTTAATATAATTTGCTTTGACTTCGTAAAAGAAAACTTCTTTTGAAATCATGCTTGCTTTTAATTCCAAAACCCAATACGTGTTTCCCTGCCCATACATAAGTAAGTTACACAATTATACGTTTAAAAAATTTGGAGTGGATTTTAAAACGTGAAAAGTATCACTCAAAAATAATGACATAGCTCTAGAGAGGGGCAGTGACTTTGTTTTGTGCTATCCTTAAGACATTTTGATCAAAGTCTCTGAATTACTCTTGCCAAAATTAACAAATCTGAAAAAACCTTGACAATCAGTATCAGATCTTTTTTTAGCTTCAAGAAAGCTTGGAGATCATCTAAATGTGACCCTTATTTAACAGAAGAGAAAACTAAGATCCATCAAGATTAAATATCTGAACTCCGATCACTCAGAAGAATCATAAATCACTCTTTCCAGGGTTTTTATGAGACAATCAAATGTACAAGGCAACCTTCAGAAGATACCATTACAGGTGCCCTATAATAATGGAACTGTGCACTTACTTATTGAGCAACTGTTTTCTTTCCATGAAGCAAGAGGAATCAGAGCATCAACTGTTCCTGCTAACCATTTAGCTACTTAAATTTAGCTCAGAAATTTTTTCCAGATGCCTATTTCATAACTCCGTAAAATCACAACTATTAGGGATGAGTCACTCTACACTCCAGCAAATTTTTATTGAAATTAATTTATGCTAATCAGAAATAATGGGCTGACCATGAGAAATGATATCAGCTGATGTAAATACATGATCAAGTTAGAAAAGTGGTGGAGCTTTCACTAAGCCAATTTATAATGAAACAGACCCCCTCATCTGTGCAGCCACTGTAGGCCTGTCAATCCTTCAACTTCCTAAGGCTCATGCTTCCAAAGCTTTGAGGGTAGCTAGCAGAAACTAAAAACAAATTCGTAATTCTTTCACAAAAAATCCTTCTGGCATTTAGTGTCTTGTTAGGCGCCTAAGCAGCACATAAATCTCAGCTTCAGGAAATCTGACTGTTTGGCTCTGCTTGTAATGGAGATGAAACTAGAGTAAACGTCCATCACTTTCTGACACCATCATAGTTATGTGAATATATTGTCATTGGGGTATGGACCCCTCTAGCTGTTTCTTTGTGGATTTTTAGAGAATAGTTATTAATAGACTTCCCTGAGAATGCAAAGGTTTTCTAATGAAGACTCTGTTTCTCACACAATCTCTCCTTTTCAGGATATGTTTAATGCCCCCAATTCTGCAAGCACTCCTCTCCTACCTCCTCCTCCTCCTTTCTCTCCCAAAGGAAGTGATCTCAACCTAAAAATGCCACAATGTCTTTGAAGCAATATACAGTTCCTTTTGATTTCATCTGGAATATATATTTGCATACTTGAAATGGTGACAGGCCAGTTTGGATTAATGAAAATTCAATATTTAATGAAAGGTTCATAATTAACAAAAAGTCCCCCAGGGAATAAGTCTTGTAGTGTAGACCTATATACCTCGACTCCTAACTAAATGACTTTCCTTCTTCATGCAGCTGAAAGGTTTCATTGTTTTACGCTGTCATCATTGGTATTAGGTTAACACTGGCGATTTGCATTAATAAATTTAACAACATTATTTAAATGAACTTTACCATTGCTTATAACTAAATGAGTGTTTCTAAAGTGTTTGAAAAGAGTTCATGGAAATCTTATTATTACAAAATTGTTGCTGAGATATTTAGAATTCTGCATGGAAAGGGCAAGAAGTCAGAGGATTCTAGGCGATATATTGACTGCTTGAAAAGAGCCCATTGCTTTCTGTTCAAATGTTGACCTATTTAAAATTACAGGATGAAGTTAGCAGGGTTATCACCTCCATTTAACATACTCAAGTTGGTGTTTCCAATGGTGGATATAAAATCCACGAGAGCTGACAATTTTTTTTCTCTTTTACTTGTAAGACATCATGTGTCCTATTTACCACTAGCTCCGTTAATTTGCTCTTGAACCCAACAATTTGGCTCTATCAGGAGCTTTTTTTTTTCTGATACTTTGAACTTCAGGGAAACACAAACCACCCACTGCTGGTACTGAGTCTTTAACCTCTTCTTGCTGTCTTCCCTTACATATCAGTCATATCTGTCACTCCTCACATTTATCATGCCTCTCCTTAAATATGAGAGGCAGTGTAATGCACTGGTTAAAAACATGGACTTAGGAGTCAGACCAAATGAAGTTTTATCGTATGACTCACTACCCTACCCACTTTCCAGCCATGCGTTCTTGGACTCTTATCCAAGACTGCACATTCCTCATCCGCAAACCAGTGTGCAAGCATTAATCAGCAGATGAACAAGATTATACATTAGCAGGTCTGAGTCAAGGCAGGATTAACACTAAAAGTAGTTCAATTGATCCTTAAACCATATTGCTTGGTTTGAAGAACCCCTGGGTCACTTAACCTGGTTGCTACAGCTATTGAATTTTAGATAGATGATAGAGATACAGTAGAGAGAGATAGATAGGTAGATAGATAGACAGACTGAAATAAATGATAGATGAGATCTAGACTCCTCCAGAACTAATTAATTTTGCCAGCACCCAAGTATTGAAGAATCCTTGTATATAAGCATTTGTCACTCACATGGTTTCTGCTGTTCATTCAACTGAATTCTTCCTCAGGGACTAGATTCATTAGGATATTTAGGCTGCAAGAATACCTGACTAAAAAGTGACTAAAAACAATGGGGATTTATTATCTCACATGATAAGAATTACATGGTTAGGCTTTTGTCTTGAGTTCCATAACATCAGGACTCAAAGTTAATTTATTTGAAACTCTTTTGGCTTGCCCTTCATCTTACAAGGTAGTTGCCACAACTGAACCTATTATATTGCCAGAGGACCGGTTCAATGACTGGGAGGAAGGACTTTCTCCTAGTTCATCCTTCCTCCTGTGTACCCTCTGCTCTTCATCAGGAAGGAAACCTTTCCCAGAAGTCTCCCCAGTAGAATTCCCCTTACATCTTTTTGGACAAATCTGGATCACTTGCCCATTCCCTGAGCCAATCACTGGCAAGAGGGCCAGGAGAATACCATGCTTGGTTTAGACTGGGGGAAGTACCCACCTTCCTGAGCATACTGCTGAACAAAGCCAGTGTTCTGTTAGCAAGGAAGGAGAGAAAGCATGGTGGTTGTATAGGTGTTTGATAATCAGCCGTGCCTGCCAGGGGGATGCAGAGACAGTTACCTTGCAATAGGTTTCTATCTGATGTACCCCAATACAAAGATTAGCCTTCCCCTTGATGTAAAGCTGAAAAGGAGAGCCCAAGGGATTTGCAGTGTAAATTATGGTACACTGCTTTATGTTTATTTTTTCTTTTTTGATGTAGAAGTGAAAGTTCCTATACAAAGCCACATAAGCTATAGCTGAAATTGGGAAGGGTGGTAATTTGGAATATTAAAGATTTACAGATCTTCACAGTTGGAGGGAACATTTTAGAGTATCTGTCTTTAAATCTCTGGACCCTCCATTCAATATAAATTTTTGCAATAGAGCATTCATATCAAATAGGTGTTCCATTCTTCTTCATACCTCTAAAGACAGGCATCTTGCCACCTCATAAAGCAGTTCAGTGCTTCTTTGAAAGTCAGAAATTGCAACTTTGTGCTAACCCCAAATCTGTCTTCCTTTGCCATTCTTTGTAGTGCTTGAGTCTAAGGCCACACAGAATGATCTAATCTCTTTTCTTAGTTCTAGACATGAAGAATGTGCCTAGTCCCTCTTCTGTGTAACAATCCTACTAATATTTGAAGAAAGTTACTGTGTACTTTTAAGTCTCCTCCTGAAGTTACTTGTCCCCAGATCCCACATGGTTTCAAGTCCTATCACCATCCTGGTCCCTCTCTGTGGCTTCTGCTCATTTTAAAGTTATCACCCAGGAAAGAATGTAGTCTTCTGGAGTGGTCTGACAAGTGCAGAGTGGAGGAAACCTCATGTCCTGTGGTAGTTTGAGTCTTTTATGGACCCCAAGAAATTATATTCTTAAATTTGTGCATTCCTGTGGGTGTGAACCTTTGATTACGGTACTTCAGTTAAGGGCCCTTTGATTAGACTACTCCAGTAAGGCCTATCCTAGTTGGGTCTTAATCCTCTTACTGGAGTGCTTTATAAACTGGAATTGCTGGAGGCTGAATAGACAGAGAAAAACTTCTAGAAGCTGAGAGAGAGAAAGCTACAGATGGAGCCGCCAACATCTGAAAGCAACAGGGCCTGGAGGAGAAGGCAGAGATTGGCAGATGCCACCATTTTGGTCTGCCATGTGCCTGATTGCCTGAGCTGCAGTTCTGGGAGAAAGAATCTTCTGATTTCAATCCCTTGATTTGGACACTTTCACAGCCTTGGAATTGTAAGCTTATGAGTTAATAAATCCCCATTGCAAAAGCCAAACTATTTCTGGTCTATTTCTTCTGACAGCCTTTAACTAACTAAAATCTCTCCATATTCAAAATACTAAATATATATTAAGGTAGTATAAATTTGCACTACCTTTTTGATGATATTTAAACTTCAGACACATATTGTGCTATTTTTTAACTACACCCAATTCTTTTGCTTTTGTTTTTCATGTGCCAATGTTGAGCTCTATTCCCGGTATCCTATAAAAGTACTGTTTTTATTATTCATGGAATTATTAGAGGAGGGGTGGAATTTGAGGAAAGGATATTATATTTATTCTTCTTAAATTTCATCACATTTGGGAAGCAGACTTGGCCCAATGGATAGGGCATCCGCCTACCACATGGGAGGTCCACGGTTCAAACCCCTGGGCCTCCTTGACACGTGTGGAGCTGGCCCATGCACAGTGTTGATGTGCACAAGGAGTGCCCTGCCACGCAGGGGTGTCCCCTGCATAGGGGAGCCCCACACACAAGGAGTGCGCCCCATAAGGAGAGCTGCCCAATGCAAAAGAAAGTGCAGCCTGCCCAGGAATGGCGCCGCACACACGGAGAGCTGACACAAGATGACGCAACAAAAAGAAACACAGATTCCCGGTGCTGCTGATAAGGATAGAAGTGGTCACAGAAGAACACACAGCGAATGGACCCAGAAAGCAGACAACTGGGGGGGGGGGGGAGGGGAGAGAAATAAATGAAAAACAAATCTTTTTAAAAAATTCATCACATTAGATTAAGGTGTCTGTTTTGAAAATTTTTATGCTTTCTTTTTCTGTGTATCTAAGTTGTGGTAATTGCTGAGGTTCTATAAGAAAAGAGTTTTCAGAATTTGCTTAGATTGGTGGTCTCAACCCCAGCTACAAAGATTATCACCTTGTGTGTTAGTCAGGATTCTCCAGACAAACAAGATCTATTATAAGAATTGGCTCCTGTGAATATGGGGACTGGCAAGTTCAAATTCTGTAGGGCAGGCCACAGATAGAAATGCCAATGAAAGTGGCACTGAATTCCCCAAGAGAAGCTGAATAGCTGAAGTCGTGATAGAAATTCTTTTTTTCTGACTGCTGAAATCATCAGTTCTCCTTTAAGGCTTCCACTTGGATGAGAAGGCTCTTCTCATTGCGGAGGACAATCTCCATTGTTGATGGTAGTTGCCATAAGCTGTAGATGCAATCAACTGACTGTGGAAGCAAATCCACCTACAAAATACCCTCATAGTAACAATCAGGCCAGACCATGCCTGACCAAACAACTGGTCACCAAAACCTAGCCAAGTTGACACATGTAATTAATCATCACCCATGGGGAACCTAAAACAAATCAAAACAAACTTCACACACAAAAACCCTGATGTTCAGGCTTGACCCTAGACCAGTTTAAGCAGAACCTCTGGAGATGAGCCTCGATATCACATTTTTTGGTTGTTTTTTTTTTTAAGGGATTATATACACACTTTTTAAAAGCATTTTTATTGTATTTTTTGAAGATACATAGATCACAAAAAATGTTGCATTAAAAAATATAAGAGGTTCCCACATACCCCATACCCCCACACACACTCCTCCCACATCAACAACCTCCTTAGGCGTTTTTGGGACTTGGAGTTGTCCTGGGTGGTGCTGCAGGGACAATTATCAAACATTGTAGGTCCTCCCATGGCCCACTGAATGGAACATGGAAGAGTGTGGGCTATGGTGTGGACCATTGACCATGAGGTGCAGCAGTGCTCAGAGATGTATTCACCAAATGCAATGAATGTCTCATGATGATGGAGGAGAATGTTGCTATGGGGGGAGGAGTGGCGTGAGGGGGATTTTTGGGGACCTCATATTTTTTTAATGTAATATTAAAAAATGAATAAAGACAAAGAAATAAAATAAAAAGCATGACAAAGAACAGAATTGAGGGTTTCTGAAAAAAAATCCTGTGAATACTGAAATATGTACTTTAATAAGCACATATGCACAAAGGAAAATGATTGGAAGAAATTATATTTAAGATTAACAGCATTTATGAGCAATTATCATTTTGCCATTTTAATTTTATTGTATTCTCTTTCTTGTGTAATGAACAAGTGTTATCACTATTTCTCATAAAGTTAAAATAATATTAAAGTATGATTCAGGCACTGCCAGAATTTTTGGTAAGGAGATTTAATTAGTTCATCCTTCCATTTTATCTTTCATTCTCAGTCAAAAAATTTGTTTACTATGTTTACCTTTCCTGGGTAATATTAAAAAGCTGACTATGCAAGGACTAGGGAGAGGGAAAAACAGGCATAATAGGGGACATTGGAATTTTCCCGAATGTTGTTGCAGTGATGGATACAATGCATTATATTTTGTCATAACTTACAAAATTGTGCAGGAGAAAGTGTATACTATAATGTAAACTATAATCCACACTTAGTGGTAATGTTCCAATATGTGCTCATAAATTGTAACAAATGTATCATACTAATGAAGGATGATGATAATGTGGGAAAGTGTGGGAGAAGAAGGGAGTGGGGCATATGGAAATCTCCTACATTTTTTATGTATCGTCTATGTAATCTAAGTATCTTTTAAAAAATTAAATCTATATCTCCTTCACTCCTTAAAAAAAAATACCTCCATCATTGCTACACATCCATTGCATTTGGTGAATACAGCTTGGAGCACTGCTGCACCACATGGATTATAATATCACTTTTTTTTCAACTCTCCAGACGATTCTTATGAGCAGCCAGAAATGAAAACCACTAGTTTAATAACGTTAGCACAATGCTGGAAGTTTGTAACATTTTAGGAATTATTCCTCTACTTTTTAAAGTATCGCCTAGTATCATGGAAACAAGATAGTCACCTCAAGTGTAGATGTCTTCCTTAAATTTGTATATAGTTTAGGCATATGTTAGAAACTCCTTCACATTTATTCATGTGATATTATATTCATACAATCCCTTTTCTACCTTAATATAACCAACATAATCATTGTATCATGTTTTCTTCCGGTTTCCCACATTTCCAATATTTTTTACAGTTTTAATTATCTCATTATTACACCAAAATATTTTCAGGTGTTCTCTAGTCTTTGTAGTTCTGTTTTTAAATGAATGCATGATATTTCCGTGAAAAGATGTAACATACTTTCTTTATTCCTTTCCTCATCATTAAACATTTAGGATGGCTATTTTAGGTAATGCTAGATGGGACACTTATCAATATAACGTTTGTTGTATTTTGAATAATTTCCTGAGCATAAATCGCAAAAGTGGAAATAATTAATCAAAGGATATGAATGTTTTATTGCATATTTTCAATTGTTTTCCAAAAGTTCTATTAAATTTGCAAACAAATTTTCTACAAATGAAGATACTGGTTTTGACACACTTGTCAATGTTAGGATTTATCATTTAAATTTTTACAATGTAATAGGTAAAAGTCACTGTATTATGGTTTTAAAATTTGCATCTCCTTGGTTTCCAATAGGATTAAATGTGTACTTGCTTGTAAATATTTTCCAAATCTACTGTTTTCCTTTTTATATTTGAGTTAAGGGGTGAGATTGGGGAAAAATAATAATAGTAATAATAAATAATACTAAAAGAGTGGCCACAAATGGTGCCATAATTATTATGTATGACCTGAATATTATTTTCAGTCCAATATTGTGCACCTAAGGCTTTATATTTATAGATACAAAACAAAATTAATGACTATCAAGGGATACTTCTGGGTCTCTTCCCTGGGGTAAGAAGGTGTGGTGGTTTGAAACTGCATTGTACCCCAGAAAATCATGTTCTTACATTTAATCCAACCCTGTGGGTGTGAACCCATTGTAAGTAAGACCTTTTGCTGAGGTTACTTCACTTAAGGTGTGACCCAGCCCAATTAGATTGGGTCTTAATCCTATTACTGGAGTCCTTTATAAGTAGAATGAAATTCAGACATAGAGAAAGCCACAGGAATCAAGAAGTTGAAACGGAACCCCAAAGAGAAGGGAAAACCAAGAGCCACTGTCGCGTGCCTTGCCATGTGACAGAGGACCATCACCCCAAGTAGTCAGCCCCAGAAAGACATGTCTTCAGGAAGAAAATATTGCCTTGATGATACATTGTTTTTTACATTTTCATGGCCTGAAAAAAAATGAGCAAGTAAATTCCCATTGTTTAAGTCAGACTATTTCATGGTATGTGCTTGAGCAGGCTAGGAAATGAAAATAGAAAAGAAGTGTAGAATTACTTTCATTCCTTATGTTAAAAATACAGGCAAAAATAAATAGAAATAAGACACAATTTTGCACCACACAGAAAAGATACCTGGAAAGAGTCATAGGAACATGCTCTTGTGTATTGTATGTGGATCTTTCTAATCTAAACTTCCAGACCATTATGTACATAAATATCCCAATAAAATATAATTTGCATGCTCTACATTTGCACAAATGATATTGTGCTATACATTTTATTTTTTTCCTTTTCACTCAACATGAAGTTGTTGAGATCTACCCTGATCCATTTCATTAGTTTTCCATTTGTTACTGTATAATATTTCAGCCTTTGCATATACTTCACTTTATTTATACATACCTCTATATATGAATATTTAGGTCCTTGTCATAATACTTAGCTATTACCAACAATGCCTCCATGAGCATACGCCTACATATCTTTGTGTTCTTGTTCAGGGATTTCTCTGGGGTCTTTATCTAGGAGGGTAATTACTGGGTTTCGGGAAATGCATATTTTGGTTTTCACTAAATATTTCCAAAGGACTTCGGTACCAATTTACTCTTCTGACAAACTGTATTAGTCAGCCAAAGGGGTGCTGATGCAAATCAAAAGAAAACTGTCAGTTTTTATAAAGGATATTTATATGGGGTAAAAGCTTACAGTTATAAGGTCCTAAAGAGTCCAACTCAAGGTTCCTCACCAGTCTGTCGCCATGTGTTGAAGCAAGATGGTTGCCAGTCTCAGCGAGGGTTCAGACTTCCTCTCTCTCTTAAGACTCCATGGGCCCAGCTTCATTCAATCTCAGCTGTAGGCTGTAAGGCTCATGTCTTTCTGGGCCTTCTTAGCTGCTCAGGGATCTGGTCTCTTCAGCTGTAAATTATCAGGCAAATGTCTCATATGTCTTCCTGGGGCCTCTTCCGTGTTTATGGCGTTCTCTCTTTTTTCTCGCATACCTGCTTCCGTGTGTGTTGTCCGTGAGTGAGTGTCCATTTATATAACCCACAAAGTTGGCCGACTAAACCCTGCACATCCTAATGACATTGAATCAAGCCCTAATCTTAACATAATCAAGTAAACATAAGACCTTTGAATTTAATACAATCAAAGTGTATCACACCCAGAGGAACAGACCAGTTTACATACATAATTTGTATCTTTTTCTGGAATTCATAAATAATAACAAACTGCCACACAAACATACCTGATGATGATTCTGCACATTCAATTCATATTACCCAAGTTTTAAATTTGGGGCTGTCTGATAAGTGTAATGTAAGTTTAGAATGCTATCTTACCTTGCAGTTTCCTAATTACTAATGAGGTTGATTATCTCTTCCTATACTCATTTCTCACTTGTGTTGCCCCTCTGTGAGCTATATATTCAAAATCTTTACTCAATTTTCTATTCTGCAGGTCGTGCTTTAATCTTGTTAATTTGCATGAGCTTCCTTTATATGGTTCTTAGTGGTTCCAACGGTTCTTAATGATGGGAGCACTCCTCCCTAGGGGACATTTTGGAAATTTGTGGGGGTGTGTTTATTTTCTCAGTGATTGGATGGTATTTTTGGGCTTTAGTGGGTGAGGGTCAAGAACATTAGACACCCTACATAGAAAAATATTACTGTATCCCTTTCAACTTTCCAAGTCTTGTCAGATATTAATGTAGATGAAAAATCTAGTTGAATATAAAAGTTAAGTTACTATGTTCAGATCATTTTAAGCACATAGTATTCCTTAATTTTGTTTAAGGATCCAACTCCTTTTTATTCAGAATTTTGCCTAGGTTTGCTTATCTGTTTATAAAAGCAGATCACCAGTGGGTCACAGCAAGCATGCCTACATTAGTTTACATTTGTGGCTGTCCCATTCCTGATGACTCCGTATAGATGCAAGCATCTCTCCACTTCATAATAACTTCTACTGGAGTTGGCCTAATATTTACCTTTGAAAACCCATATGTGATTATTATAAACTATTTTCCTCTTATTTTGCTGAATATAACAATTAGCACCTTATAATGATTTTTTAAGTTACATGTATTGGTAGGTTATATTTTCTGTACATTTAATTTCAGGATAATAAAACATTGCTACAAAACAATAAAAAGGGAACATTAGATCTGATGGGATAGAGAACCCTATTTCAGGTGTTAATCTGTTTGTGTTTTTGACATTGCAAATAATCTTTCCCTACTCTGTCCCTCATCGTTCTTGGTCTATGGAGTCTTCTGATGAGCAAAACCTTGTTTGTTTTTTTTTGGGGGGGGGGGTTCCTCTTTATTTCTTTTGGATATGGATAGCCAGTTCTCCCAGAACTAATTGTTAAATAGACTTCTACTCCAGCTGGGTGAGCTTGGCAGCTTTGTCAAAATCACTTGACCATAGACGTGAGGGTCTGTTTCTGAACCATCAATTTGGTTCCATTGGTCTTTATGTCTATCTTTACGCCAGTACCATGCTGCTTTTACCACTGAAGCTAGGTAATATGATTTAAAGTCCAGAAGTAAGAGTCCTTCAACTTCAGTCTTCCTTTTTTTAGCTTTTTTTATTTTTAAAGACGTTTTGGATTACATAAATGTTACATCGAAAATATAGGGAATTCCCATATACCTCCAGATATCTCTAGAGCCCTCAGGAGCCACCCTGCTTGAGGCACTGTTTACTGAGGCAGAAAGAGGGATCCTCCCAAGAAGTACATAAGCATAACCTCTAGATTGACCTCCCCTCCTGACTCACTTTGAAATCTCTTAGCCATAAAAAAACTCCTTTATATTTAATATTTCCCCCTTTTGTTCAAGGTATTTTTCCAATGCATCGCTAGTTGGCACTTGGTAATAATCCCTTGGTGCCAGGGAGACTCATCCCCAGGAGTTATGTCCCACACTGGGAGGAAGATAGTATACTTATATACTGAGTTTGACTTAGAGAAAGGCCACATTTGAGCAACAAGGAGGCTTTCAGGAGGTAACTCTTAGGCAATATATAATACTAGGCTAAGTTTCAATTTCACAAGAGCAAGGTGCATAAATACAAGAATCAATGTCAAGGGCCTGGAGTATTGGTTTGTCTTCCTTCCCTAGGCACTGCCCCTGTGCTCTAGGGATTCTTGCCACTGTATTAGAGAATGTAGCAGGACTCCCCAGGATGGGAACTCAATATTCTTTCACTTATTGTATGGGTCTCCTTCCACCAAGAAAACACCCCATGACCACCTGAATACATTCATACTCCATAGAGGCATGTTCCAGTTGTACCCCTTCCTGTACATCCCCCACCACCAAAACCCCGACCAGTGACCCTCCCCGGCCACAGTTGCAACTTTTCTGTAATCCAAAACCTCGCCAAAAACAAAGCCTAAAAATAAATAAAAATAATTCAGAAGTACAAAATAAAATATATATGTAAAAAAATTTTAATAAAGAATTTAAAATTTTTGCATTGAGTCGTTCATTCCCATAAGATGTTATCTTTTATTTACATTGACAATTTCTACTGTTATGTTCCCCCAATGTCTTATTTTTTTAACTTTCTTTTTTTTCAAAGATGCTTTAAGTAACAGAATTCACATAGAAAAAATAGGGGATTCCAATATACCCCAGCCCCTCCCCCATCATATTTCCCCCAGTTCCATGAATAGTCCAGCCCAGCTCCCACCACCCTGCTCAACCTCACATTCCAGCACCATGGAACATCCCTGAACCACTGTCACACCCAACCACTGCCAAACCACCCCTTTCCACTTTGTCATATGTTTTGCCCATATTGAGCATAGGTTCACCACACTCTACTCACTTTCTGTCTTCTAATAGCCTATCTTCCAGACTAACTCTACAAGTCTGCTCAATTTGTTTAGATCATATCAGTGAGGTCATGTAATATTTATCTTTTAGTGACTGGATTGCTTCACTCAACATAAGGTCGTCAAGATTCATCCATGTTGTCCTATGTGTCAATATTTCATTCCTTCTTACAGATCAGTAATATTCCATTGCATTCATATACCACATTCTGCTTATCTGTTGACGGACACGGGTTGCTTCCAACTTTTGACAATAGTGAATAATGCCACTATGAATACTGGTGTGCATATATATGTTCGTGTCCCTGCTTTCAATTCTGGGTATATACCCAGCAGTGGGATTGCTGTATCATATAGTAGTTCTATAGTTAGCTTCCTGAGGAACTGCGAAACCATCCTCCACAATGGCTGCACCATTCTACATTCCCGCCAACAGTAGATGATGGTTCCCTTTCCTCCACATCCTCTCCAACACTTGTATTAGTCTTTTTTTAAATAGCTTCCCATCTAATAGGTGTAAGATGATAGCTCATTGTAGTTTTGATTTGCATTTCCCTAATAGCTAGTGATGCTGAGCATCTTTTCATGTGCTTTTTAGCCATTTGTATTTCCTCTTTGGAAAAGTGTCTACTCAAATCTCTTGCCCATTTTTTAAATGAGTTGTTTGTCTTTTTATTTTTGAGATGTAGGATTTCTTTATATATGCTGGATATTAGACCCTTATTGGATAAATTGTTCCCAAATATTTTCTCCCACTGAGTAAAGCCTTGGATTTTGAGGATGTGGTCAAATATAATTTTTCCTACTATACTTTGTACTTGTTGTACCTTTCTTAAGTCCTTCTTAAAACCAATAATAAAAGGATCTTGTCTTACATTTTCTTCTAATAAATTTACAACTTTACCTATGTACAATATGACCGTTACAGATTTGATTTCATTTTATTCTCTCAATATGGTGAATTGGTTTTCCCAATGCCTTTTATTAAATAACCTGTACTTAATTTGTGATGGACTTCTGTATTATATCATGTTTCCATATAAACATATTTGCTTTGATTTTTGTTTTTCCTTTCTTGAAACTCCCCCCCCCTTTTTTTTTTTTTTTACCATTTGTCCATTCCTTTCTTTGGGGGCTAGCATTTTTCTTATCTACAGTTTCGCAACATGCTTTAAAACCTGGTAGAGCAAGACCTTTCTTTGGCCTTATTTTGTAGGGATGTGTTTTACCTATTTCCAGATGCTTTTTCAAAATATAAGTTTTGGAGTCTTTTGTTCTAATTACTCCTCAAATTACTGGTGGATTTTTTGGTTATAATTGAATTAAACCTATAGATTATTTGGAGTAGAAATTATGTAAGAATAAGGTATACATTTCTATTTGTTGAGATATTCTTTAAAGTCCTCTGTAAACATTTTTCTTCAATACATTTTGTGCTTTTTTATTAATTTTAGAGACTTTATAATGTTCTATACTACAGTAAATTGGAGCTTATTTTTGGTTATATTTTCTAATTTGTTGTAACTGTGACAGTTTGAAGTTCATTTATGAATTCCAAAAAGAAAAATATTATGTTCTTGAACTAATCCATTCCTGTGGGTTTGGGACCCTTTTGATTGGATTACAACTCTGAAGCATGACTCAGGTTGGGTCTCAGTCCTCTTACTAGAACCTTACATAAAGGGAGACACAGAAAGAGAGAGAGAGAGAAAGGAAGCTGATATATTTTAAAATTTAAAATCAATAAAATTTTATTGAAGTATACCATTCATACATGAACATACATAAACAATAAGTGGATAGTAAAACTTGTGAATTTGGAATACAAACATGCATATCATCACACAAGGCTCCCCATACATCTCCCCACCACCTTGCATTGTTGTGAAACATGTGTTACAAACAGTGAAATGGCATCATCAGAATATTACTACTAGTTATAGCCAATATCTTAACATTTGTTTTTTTCCCCCAACCCACCTGGTTAATGACACCCTGTATTAGTATTATATACTAGTTATAGTTCATGAGAGAATGTTCTTATATTTGTCCTGTTAACCACAGTCCATCTCCCACCACAGAATTCCCTGTGTTATACAGTCCTATGCTTTGTACAATCCATTCAAAATATATACTCAGTGGCTCTCATTTTCATCACAGAGTTGTGCTCTCATCACCTCAGTCAATTTTTTAAACAGTTTTTTGAATTAAAGTTAATAGATCACAAAGAATTTACATTAAAAACATAAGAAGTTCCCATATAACCCACTTCCCACCCCCCCACCCCCATCATTTTTGTAAATTGTATTTTTTTGAAGATATATACATCTCAAAAAATGTTACATTGAAAAACATAAGAGGTAGCCGTATACTGCCCACCTCCCCACCCGACTCCTTCCACACCAACAACCTCCCCCATCACTGTGGCACACTCATCGCACTCAGTGAACACATTTTGGAGCACTGCTGTACCACATGGATAATAGTCTACCCTGTAGTAAACATTCTCCCCCAGTACATTCAGTGGGTTATGGCCAGATATATAACGTCCAGCATCTGTCCCTGCAATATCATTTAGGACAACTCAAAGTCCCAAAAATGCCCCCACATCACATCTCTTCTTCCCTCTCCCTGTTATTGGTTCTCCTGAAGGCTACGGAAACCTACAGGGTATATGGTCATGGCAGATGGATTTGGAGTTCTGTGCCATGTCAGAGGGCCCTACTTTGGAATCTGTGCTCCTGAGGGTGATGGAGCTGGATTCGAATGTGACCGTTCTACACATGCCTCTTCTGTCACTTTAACCTCAGTCAATTTTAAAAGGTTTTCATTACTCCAAAAGGAAAAATCCCATACCCCTTTATACCCCTATTGTTGTTCCTTAGAAACGAAATACCTTCTTGCCATTGTTGCAAAATGTTGCAATATTACTATTAATTATCATCCATAAATTACATTAGTTGTAATTTTCCCATGTATCACCATATTCTCAACACTTTGTAAAAGAAAAAATTCTTATATTTATACATATTAACCATAATCTTCATCCACCACCAAAATCATTATATTATACTTTCCCTAGATTATTCCCTAGTTTCCTTTCAATTGACATTTACTTCCACAGACTACCTCACTCAGGCCCAATCACATTTATAAATAAGCTGTGTTAGTTGTACTCACTATAAAGTTACCATCATCTCTATTTCACTTCCACACTTTTACAATTAACCTTATTAATAATGCTACATACATTAAGCATCAGTTCCCATTCTCAACCCACATTCTATTCCCTAGTAACGTATACTCTAGAATTTACCTACATGAGTTTACGCATCATAGTTAGTTCATACTAATGAGACCGTACAGTATGTGTCCTTTTGTGTCTGGCTGATTTCACACAACGTAATGTCCTCAAGTTTCATCCATGTTTGCCATATGTATCCCAATTTCATTTCTTCTCACAGCTGAACATTTTATTTATCCGTTCATCAGTTGGTGGACACTTGGACTGGTTCCATATTTTAGCTATTGTGATTAATGCTTCTATGAAGATCCGAGTGCAAATGTCAGTTTGCCTCCTTGCTTTCAGTTCTAATGAATATATTCCTAGTAACAGGATTGCTGGATCATTTGGCAGTTCTTTATTCAAGGAAGCAGCCATTTTTTATCCTGACATATGAGAGAGGACTTGAGGATCGCTAACAGCCAAAGTTTAAGCATGAATCCCCCAAGAGGCTGGGTCTATGGAGCAGCTCAAGGTTGAAAAGATGAGCCATATGCCCGATTGCCCATAGCTGAACTCGGGAAGAAAGCAGAGCAGCCGAGGCTGAAAGAGGAGGCCCGGGGAGAGACAAGACCTCTGCCTGGTTGCCCACCGCTGACCTTCAGAAGACAGTAGATTCTGGAGGGGAAGGCAGGAACCTCAGCAGAGTTTGGCAGCCATTTTTGCCACGTGGCATCCTGCCAGGATCACCAGTAGCTGACTTTGGTAAGAAAGCATCCCTGATGGTGCTTTGATTTGGACATTTCATGGCCTTGAACCTGGGAGCTTTTACCCTAATAAAATCCCCGTTATAAAAGCCAACCCATTTCTGGTACACTGCATCAGCAGCCCTGTGGCAAACTCAGACACTGATCCAGAAAAATGTCATTGGTTTTTTTATGTTGACTTGCGTTCAGCAACCTTTTTGCACTCTTCAGTTTTAATGGCTTGAGGATACTCTTCTGCTTTCTATGCAAATTATCATTCCAACTGCAAGTAACAATAGTCTAGCCACTTCTCCCTGAGTATTGGTACCTGTTATGTCTTCTACATTTTCTTATTGAATTGATCAGGACCTCTAGTAAAATCTCTTCTGCTATAACAGGGCATATTCATTCCTAACAATCACTGTGCTGTGCAATATGACGCCATAAAAACCACAAGGCTCATAGGAAAATCGGGTTAAAGGCACAGTACTGAAATCTTCATTAGTGACACATTAAAAACAAACCTAGGAACCTAATGAAAACGGTATTACCAGTTTCACATACTGACTAATACATTCCAATAAACATGGCACTTTACCTTGAAGAAGACCTGAAGTTTGATTGCAGACATGTGCAACTGATGGGTTGCAGCTTGTAAGCGGTAGAAAGAAGGTTATCTGAAATTGGATGGAAAATTTTAAAAGCAGATGTTGACGGGTGTAACTCATAAAGGAACCGGAGGTAGGTGGTAGATGTGTCCACGCTGAGACATGCATACATGCATTTTATTTCCTACCTGGTTCAGTTCAGCTGGGTACAGTTTTCTCTGTTCCCCTAGTTTTTCTCATGGACCAAATTATGCACAAGCAAGTGCTAAATTCCTGTTATGCTCAAGTTGTTCTCATATTATCAATCACGTTGGAACAAAACTGAGTTTTCAAAGGAAGCATTTTATCAGAACCAGTGTAATATATTTAAACAGTTGTAACGGTTAACAATCTTGTCTAGTTCCCAAACTTTTAGGAAATGTTTGTATGTTTTCTTCATTAGGAAAAACATTTGCTCTAGATTTTTATTAGATACTCTTTATGAAGGTAAAGAAGACTCATTATGATTATAAGGCTGTGAGTCTCTAAAAAAGAGTCTGGAGGTTGTCAGAAGGAATACCCCTATGTACAACTGAACAGAGTCTAAGAGACAGATAAGGTAGATACAACCCCAGGTATTGGTTCTTTTGAGGGATAAAGAGACCCACGGGTTCTATGGTCATGGCAGAAGGAGTTCACTGCCATGACAGATGACCTTTCTTTGGAGCTGGTGTTTCTGCATGATGGAATTGGACTCAGAGGGGATCTCTTTTCACAAGACTTGCATGCTACTTTATTGGAATTGTAGTTGGTGCTGGGTTTAAGATATATGTAGGGGATTTGAATCTCTGGACTGATAATATGACACCCAGGCCCAGAGCCTCAAAAGACTTCAGCTCCTACACTTTGATTTATTGGACTTACTCCACTCAGCTAACATGGAGTTGAAGAACGTCACCCACCACAACATGGAGCCTAGAGTGTCTACAACTGGAAGTGGGAGGAGAGCATCCAGTACCCATGTGGAATCTAAGCCCTCACTTGACATAGGTGTGCAATGGACACAACCAATCCAATGTCCACAGAGAAAATGTGGAATGGGTGTGGGAAGGGTAGCCATGGTGGCTGCTGGGTGTGGGGAACGGGAGGAAGAGATGAGATGTGGAGGCGTTTTCGGGATGTGGAGTTGTCCTGGATAGTGCTTCACGGACAATTACGGGACATTGTAGATCCCCCCAGGGCCCACTGGATGGAACGTGAGAGAGTCTGGGCTATGATGTGGACCATTGACTATGGGGTGCAGTGATGCTCAGAGATGAACTTACCAGGCGCAATGGATGTGTCATGATGATGGGAGAGAGTGTTGCTGTGGGGGGAGCGGGGGGCGGGGGCGGTGGGGTTGAATGGGACCTCATATTTTTTTTTAATGTAATTAAAAAAAAAAAAGACCTATCTACGCCATATCAAGAGGATTGGAGTTCATCCTGTAACCAGTGGTTCTCAACTCTGCAAGTGGGAATCACTTGGAAAATTGTAGATCCCCCTTGGGGACCACAGAATTGGGATCTGTGATTTTTGACATAGATCAAAGGTAATAAAAAACAAGGTTAGAAACACTAAAAAAAAAGAAAAAAAAAAGAAGACTCATTATATACATAATTTTGCAAGTATTTTTTAAATTAAGAAATCCCCCCTCCCCTTTGGTCTCTTAAAGTAGTAAATTATACTGATAGATTTTTGGGACACTAAATCATTCTGGTATTCCTGAGGTAAACCATATTTGGTCCAAACAAATTATTTTCTCTTATACACTAGAGTTCAGCCAGCTAATATTATGTTAAGAAGTTTTATATCAATATTCATTGAAATTTTCTATAATTTTTGTAAAATATGTATGTGGCTTTGGTATCAAGATTCTGGGAGCCCTCTAAAGTGGGCTGCTCTGCAGCAATTTTGTATTACATAGGAGTTGTCTACACTTTGAAAATTGACAAAATTCTGCTATAAAGCCATTTCAGCCTGGCACTCTTTAAAAGGGAATTTTTTTTATTACCATTTCATTTTTTTAAGGCAATTTGTCTAACCAAGTTTTCTAATTTTTGTATTAACTTGAGAATCTTATATTTTTCCATAAATGTATCTAATTTTGTAGAGTTTTAAATTCTATTCTTTACTTATTGTTTCTCACAGTTTCTCCTGGACCAAAGGATATGTCCAATTTTCTTTATTCAGTTTTTCCACTGGTGGTTTGAAGGTTTTACATTGTATTTTATTGCTTTCAACTGTCTGTAGTTTTACAAAGAGATTATTTAAAGCATTATTAATAAGGTTGATCACAAAACCTAGACTGTTTGATAAGGTGAAGTATTTAAGATATGGATTCCTTAAGACTGAAGGAATGGAAGGCTGATGGGTTCTGTGAATGGTGGGAATATATCACATTTTCTTGTAAGGGATAGCAGGATTTCCTGCCAACTAGGCTATAAGCACCTCAGTCACTAGCATTTAATCCTTTCTTGGACACTGCCTATGGCTTTATGTTCTTTCTTCTCTCGTCATGAGGTCTTTCTCCAGTAAAGAGGTCCTCCATCTGTATGAGAAGGAAGTGCAGAAGCTCCCTGTGGTATTTTCTAAATCTAATGTTCTATAATGCTGTGGCTGTTTCTTTCCGTTCTATATCAGCTCCCCCCCCCCATATCTCCTAAAATAAACTAACAAACATACTGATGAAGAGCATGTGCTCAAAAGTTCGTGTTGATTTAATCATTGCTAAGTGGCAGGGTAAGCAGGATGTGAAAGAGCCTTAGTGTCCTCTTTAGGCAAATGTCAAGTTCTTCAAGGTAAGCTGGGAGCAGTCCATGCCACTGAGCTGAGATACTCATCAGAGAATGAAATTAATCCTCAGATCTGAAAGTCCTTTCACAATTGAACACTATCCTCAAACTACTTCATTTAGTGCTACAGGTTTTACAATATGTTAGTCAGGATGGACTAAGTTATGCTGCAGCAACAAACAACTCCAAAGTATGGGAGGAATGAAACAACCAAAATGTGGGGTTTTTTTGTTTTTTTAAATTTAAAAAAATTTTTTACACTGTCCATTAAAGGTATACTTTATTTTTTTAATTAAAGTTAATAGATCACAAGGCATGTTACATTAAAAAACATAAAAAATAAAAAAATAAGAGGTTCCCTGTGGGTTATATGGGAACCCCAAAATGTGGTTTTTATCCATGCTACCTGTCCATCATGTATTAGCTGGGATGAATCTGCAGTATATCATCCTCACTCAGGGTCTCATTGTGACAGAGAATCCACGTCTGTGTTTCCATAATTGCTGAGGCAGGATCAAACTAATCTTTACAGGAATCACATCCATTATCTAAAGATTAGACTCCAGATACCTCAAATAATATGTAAGCATGCAGATTTCCAGGTGCGCAGCATTAAAAAAATTAACAATATGAGTGAGATGGAATTAGAAGATCCATCAGTCATTGCGCTTGATCTCTGACTTAGCTTTGGATGTAGAATAAATTTTAGGTTGATGTATGGAATTCAGTTCAACTGTTATTATTGTGGTTATTCTGGAGTTTCCATCTATTTCAAATTTTCCTCTGAATATGAGGAGTCATATATGAAATGTTTTCCACCAACTCTGGCAAAATAAAAGTGACTCTCTTAGTAAAATTTTCAGCAATGGTAGTTAGACCTAAGGCATCAAAATTGATTACATTTTGAAGTTTTTCATTTGCAGTACAATGTTTCAGAAGGGCTCAATTTCTTTTAATCATGCTCTGAGAACTTCTCAGAGACTTTGAATTAAGGCATGTTTTATTTATTCATTTATCAATGATGGGGCTATTAGAATGTCAATTCCCAGATTCATTATATGTGTAGCTTCTTAGATAGTTTTGCTTTAGTACTTGTAACTTTCTAATTTTTCCATTACTTTGTTAACCTTGATGATCCTTAGCTGAGTACCCTCCCAGTTCCTGCCCTTCAATTTGGATTAAGGTCAATTTACTTAGGCTAAGGATGCATTAGTTCAAATTACCCTTGACCAGACATGCATTGACCAAGATTTCCATAGCTCATAAAGTGTAAGGTCATGGATTGTGAGCTCTAAATGCCAAAGTTCCTCTAAGACACCCTCAAACACATATTTTTCTTGGTACTATTTGTCTTTGTATATTATCTTCACAGCTAGATGCTGCAAAGAAAACTTCCAGGGAATTTCTGTATCTTTCTATTTGGCTGTGGCAATATTTACATTTATCAAATCTTTAACATAACTTAGGGAGAGGAGTGGGAGATCCAAAGTTTAAGTGAACATTTTTTATGATGGCTGGAGGAAATCATAGTTAACAATATTGTTATTCTCAAATGCTATGGACCGTCTCTATACCTTATGTTAACTGTTACCCAAAATAGACCTATGATTAATGTTGTTTCACTGTTTCTCTTCATGCTTAGGTGATAACCTCATGTCTTTTAATGAGAAAAAAATAAACAATCAGGACAGAATTTCCACATCATCCCACGGACAAATCTACAAACCAGACTACATTGTACTTATACACTCAGCCTCATCCTGTTCTTATCTAAGGCCGACCTTTCACTTTCGCAGGATCTCTGTACACACATTACTATTGTCACAGCTCTCCACTACATCATTGTATCCTGATGACAATCATCCATTTCAAACAGAAAAATAAATTATCTCCCCATTAGAAAAGAAACCCTTCCTAGACTCCACATACCCACCCCCATATTAGTCATCTATTGCTGTGTGAAAAATTCCCCAATACTTAGCAGCTGAAAACAGCATGTTCTATCATGGTTGATGAGGGTCAGGAATTAGGGTACAGTTCGTTGAGTGGTTCTAGCTTAAGTTCTCTCATGAGGCTGTCATAGGAGGCTGCAGTCCCAACTCGACTAGAGTTGAAGAATCCATTTCCAGGCTCACTCACATGGTTAATGACTGCTCTTGGTTCCTGCTGTGTTATCGGATTGAGGGCCTTAGTTCCCTGCCACATTACCTGGGCCTCTTCATAGAGTTGCTCACTTCAGGGCAGCTTGCTTTCCCCTGCGCAGGTGATCAAAGAGGGAGAGAGAAAGAGAGAAGGTAAAGCCTTTTTGTAAAGCAATCTTAGAAGTGACAGCCAGTTGCTTCTGCTATTCCCCATTCTTAGGAGTGAATCAATGAATCCAGCTGGAACTCAGGGCCAGGGGGAGAGGTCTAGACAGGAGCATGAATAGCAAGAGATGAAGAAGCATTGACGACTAGTTTAGAGGCTACCTACTAAACTTCCTTAGCGAATGTCCTACCCCTCTGCTTCTCTTTAAAGCCAAACTCCTCAAAAGTGTAGTCTATGCTTGCTATCTTCATTGCCTCACCTCCCACACCTCTAAAGTTTTTACCCCCTCCACTGCCTTGAAACAACCTTCACCTTGCCAAATCTAATAATCCATTCTCAATCCTTATTTTAAGGGCTTTCCAACATCACTTGATGCAGTTCATCACATCTTCCTTCACATAATGTCTTCTCCTTGTTCTCAGGACTCCATACTCCCTTGGTTTTCCTGATACCCCACTGGTTTTCCTTATACTTCTCCTTTGTTGGTGTTTTCTCCTCTTCTGTCCAATCTCTAAAGTCAGAGTCTGAAAGGATTTACTCCTAGGTCTTCTCTAGATAATATTACCACATTTAATAGGCATCTAAATCTTAACATGTCCAAAACAAACTCTTGCTTTCTACCCCCAAGCCTGATTTCCTCTGTCTTTCCTATCTCATTGAAATGAATGATACCATCATAAACCAAATTGCTCAGGTAGAAATCTTAAGTGTCTTCATGTCTTGTCTCTTTTTCTATAACCAAGGTTCAAAGTTTTAGTAAGTCCTTTATACTCTACCTTCAAACTCAGCCCTTCCTACCACTTGTACCAATAGCAACTTAGTCTATGCCCCCACTATATTTGACCTAAATTAGTGGCTAATTTGACCTAAATTAGTGGGAATCAAGCACATCACATCAGGATCTTCAAAAGATGATCCATTGAGACATACAAAGAAACTATTAGAACTTCAATACTTTTCTCTCATTCTTTATTGTGATTGTTTTATAAGACCCTAATACAATAGAACAATAATATTATATATAATATACAAATATTAAATAGACCTAAATTAGGGTGTTTGCATTAAAATGCTTTACATTTAAGGGAAAGTGATCAAAAAGTTTGGAGAGCATTAGCCTAGATTACAATAGCCTTGGAACACAGTGAATGCTTTCACTTTTTATTCCCTATGTGAGCTTTTAAAATCATAAGTTGCAGCTCACACCAGTCCTTTCCTTAATTAATACATTTTAAAGGCTTCCACTGCAAAGAGAATTAAAACCCAACTCTTCACCATGGTCTAAAGTATGAGCATGGTCTTGCCATTTTCTGACCTGCTCACTCCATTGGCCTTCTTATTCTTCAAATAAATCAAGTTTTTTTCCCACCTGGACACCATTGCAGCATTACTTTTTTGTAATTGAGAGAGAATTCACCTACTGTAAAAGTCATCCTTTTAGAGTATACGATTCAGTGACATTTAATATATTTACAAGGTTTTAGAACCATCACACTCTAATGCCAGAATATTTTCATCACCCCAGAAAGAAACCCCAGTTCAATTTTTAGTTATCCCCCTTTGCCCCTTCCCTCAAGATCCTGGCAAACATTAATCTACTTTCTATATTTATGGATTTGCCTATGATAAAATTCATAAAAATGAATTCAAACATTATGTGACCTTTTGTGTCTGGCTTCTTTCACTTAGCATAGTGTTTTCAAGCTTTATCCTTGTTGTAGTATGTATTAGTATTTCATTCCTTTTTATTGTTGAATAATATACTATTGTATGGCTATACCACATTTGTTTATCCTCTCATGAATTTTTAGACACTTGGGATATTTCCTATTTTGGATATTATGTACAATGCTGTTGTGAACATTTATGTACAAGATTTTTGTTTGCACATGTGTTTTCTCTTATCTTAGCTATGTACCTAGGAAACAGATTGTTGGGCCATATGATAGCTTAGTTTAACATTTTTGAGGAACTAGCGGACTGTTTTCCAAAATGGCTCCACCATTTTACATTCCCATCAACAGTATTTGAGAGTTCAAGCATCCTCATCAACACCTGTTATTGTCTGTCTTTTTTATTATAACAATCGTGGTTTGATTTGCATTTCCCTAATAACTAACATACTGAGCATTTTTCATGTGTTTTTTGGTCAGCTTTATAATTCCTTTGAGAAATTTTGATCAAATCCTTTGCCTATTTTCTTGAATTGGATTGTCTTTTTATTTTTGAGTTCCATGATTTCTAGATACAGGTTCCTTATCAAATATACGATTTGCAAAGATGTTCTCCCTTCTGAGAGATGTCTTTTCAGCTTATTGATGGTGTTTTATGAAGCACTAAAGTTTTTAATTTTCATGACCTCCAATTTATTTTTTGTGTGTGCTTATGCTTTGGGTGCCGTATTTTAGAAATTATCACCTAATCTAAAGTTACAAGGCTTTACATCTCTGCTTTTTTTCTAAAAGTCTTATAGTTTTAGCACTTACATTTAGGTATTTAATCCATTTTGAGTTTTTTTATGTCATATTAGATAGGTTTCACCTTTATTCTTTTGCACTTATATATGCAGTTGTCCCAGCACCATTTGTTTAAAAGACTATTCTTCCCCATTGAATTATCTTGGCACCCTTGTTGAAAATTGATTGACTGTAGACATATGGGCTTATTTCTGGAGTCTTAATATTATTCCATTGATCTATATGTTTATTCTTATGCCAATACCACACAATCTTGATTACTGTAACTTTGTAGCAAGTCTTGAAATCAGGAGGTATAAGTGCTGCAACTATGTTCTTTTTCAACATTTTTGTAGTGTTTTTGATCCCTTTGAATCCATATGAATTTTGGGATCAACTTGTCTGTTTCTGAAAGAAAAATAGCTGACATTGATTCCTTCACATCTATAGATCAGTTTGGGGAGTATTGTCATCTTAACAATATTAGTCTTCCAATCCATGAACATGGTATGTTTTTTCATTTATTACATCTATTTTAATTTCTCTCAATGATGTTTTGTATATTTCAGTGTAAAAATCTTGCACTTTTTTTTTATTTTTTAACAGATACTTAGATTACATTAATGTTACATTAAAAATGTGGGGGTTTCCCATATGCCCAACTCCCTACCCGTCCCACACTTTCCCACCATTAACAACATCCTTCATTAGTGTGGTACATTTGTACAATTGATTGAACTTGTTTTGATAAATTTATTCCTGAGTATTTTATTTTGCTAATGCTTTTGTAAATGGAATTGTTTTCTTAACTTCATGTTCAGATTGTTCATTGATAGGTAGGAATGCAATTAATCTTTGTATATTTATCTTGTATCCTGCAACCTTGCTGAAATCATTTATTACCTCTAATAGGTCTTTTAATGGATTCCTTAAGGTTTTTCTGCATATACAATCATGCTTTCTGCATATACAGATATTTTTACTTCTTCCTGTCCAATTTGGATGCCTTTTTATTTTTTTATTGCATAATTGCCCTGGCTAGGACCTCCAGTACACTGCTGAATAGAAGTGGTAAGAGCAGTTACTCTTGTCTTGTTCCTGATCTTATGGAGCTAGCTTTCAGTCTTTTACAATTAAGTTTGATAATAGCTGTGTGTTTTTTTGGTAGATGGGTATTGTCATGTTGAGGGTGTTTCATTCTATTGTGAGCTTGTTTAGCTTTTTTAATCTTGAAAAGGTGTTGGATTTTGTGGAATGTTTTTCTTCATCTATTGAGATGATAATGTCTTTTTATACTTTATTCTCTTAATATGGTGTGTTATATTGATTGGTTATCATATGTTGAAAACTTTGAATTCCTGAAATAAATATTACACAATCATGGTATATAGTTATTGTGATGATTAGGCTATTGTGTCAACTCAGCCAGGTAATTGTGCCCAATTGTTTGGTCAAGCAACACTGGGTTCATTATAATACAAGGGCATTTCTGAACTTTAGTCATCATTGACTTTCATGCAGTGGTAAATCATAGATAGCTGATTACAATTACATCAATTAGGGAGATTGCCATCAGTAATAAGAGATGCTTGACCCAATCAGTTGAATGCCTTAAAAGGGGAAGTGATTCCAGCATTGAGAGAGAATTTCCCAGCTCGTCTTTGGACAGCCAGCATCTCCCAGAACTCATCAAGAACCTTCTTTGGACTTTCATTGGAGTCCCTGGTTGCAGCCAGCCTGCAGAACCTGGACTTGTGCATCCCCACGGTTGTGTGAGAGACTCATAAAATTGCATACTGTTGACAGATATCTCTTGTTGATTCTGTTTCCCTAGAGAACCCTGACTAATACAATTATTTTTATATATTGCTGGGTTTGGTTTACTTGTATATTTCTGAAGATTTTTATTTGTTTTCAATAAAGGATATTGGTATATAATTTTCTTTTCTTGTGATGCCTTTGTTTTGGTATCAGAGTAAAGCTGATCTCATAGAATGAGTTGAAAAATGTTCACTTCTATTTTTTGGAAGAGTTTGCAAAGGATTATTGTTATTACTTCTTTAAATGTTTAGTACATTTGCCAGTGAAACCGTATGAACCTGGGCTCTATTTATAGAAATCACTGTACTTTTTATAGATCTATTCAGATTTTCTATTTCTCCTTGAGTCAACTTTGGTCATTTCTGTCTTTCTCAGAATTTGTTCTTTTTATCTAAGTTATCTAGGTTTTGTTTGTTGTTGTTGTTGTTTTGGCATACAAATGTACATAGTATTTCCATATAATCCTTTTTATTTCTGTAAGATCATTAATAACATTTCCTCCTTTGTTTCTGATTTTGTAATTTGAGTCTTCTTTTTCTTTCAGTGAATTTGAATGAAGATTTCTCAATTTTGTTAAGAATTTTTTGTTGGTTTCATTGATTTTCAATTTTGATTTTCTATTCTCTTTTACATTTATTTCTATACTAATCTTTGTTACATTTCCTTCCTACTGCTTGCTTTGGGTTAGTTTGCTTTTATGTTTATAGTTTCTTAAGGTGGAAGGATAGTTTATTTATTTATTTGAGATCCTTTTTTAACATAGGCTTTTAGAGCTATACATTTTTCTCTCAGCACTAATTTAGATACATCCCATAAATTTCAGTATATTGTGTTCTTGTTTTTATTTATGTCAGTGTTTTCTAATTTCCTTTAAGATGTATTCACCAAATGCAATTAATATGACACAATGAAGAATGAGGTTGTTGATGTGGGTGGAGTGGGGTGAAGGCGGGTAGGCGGTATATGGGAACCTCTTAAATGTTTTTAATGTAACATTTTTTATGATCTATGTATTTTCAAAAAATACAATTAAAAATTGATGGGGGTGGGGGGTGGGGAGTGGGGTATATGGGAACCTCTTGTGTTTTTTTTAATGTAATGTTTTGTGTGATCTATTAACTAAAAAAAGATAATTAAAAAATAAGTAAATGTCTTCTCTGAACTATTGGTTATTTAATAAAGTGCTGTTTAATTTTCACATACATGTGAATTTTCCTCATTTCTTTCTGATATTGCTTTTTAATTTCATTCATTTATGGTTGCAGCATATAATTTTATATTTATTGATAATTGCTTTATGATCTAAATCTGTATATCCTGAAGATTGTTCCATATAAACTTAAAAATAATGTGCATTCTAATTGTTGGTTGGAGTGTTATATAGATGTTTATTTGGTCTAGGTGATTTATAGTGTTTTATTTGTTCTTTTTTTCACTTCTTCAAACTGATAATCTCAATTGACCTCAAGTTTGCAGATTCTTTGCCTGCCTGCTAAAATCTGTTGTTGAGCTCCTGTAGCAAATTTTTCATTTAAGTTATTGTACGTTTCAACTTCAGAATTGCTACCTCATTCTTTCTTATAATTTCTCTCTTTATTGATATTTTCTATTTAATGAGACATTGTTTTAGTATCCTTTGCTCCTAAATCAAATACCATGAAAAGGTTTGGGTTAAACAATGGGAATTTATTTATATAGTTTTAGGCTTGGAAAAAGTCCAAATCAAGGCATCACCTACGTGATGCTTTCTTCCCAAATACCATGGTGTTCTGGGGCTGGCTGACTGCTGGTGATCTTTGGTCCTTAGCTTGTCACATGGCAATACACATGGCAGCCTCTGCTGGCCTCTCCATTCTCTTTTGGCTTCCTTTGAATTTCAGCTTCTTGCTTCTGTGGCTTTTTCTCTGAGTTTTATTCTTCTTATAAAGAATTTCAGTAATAGGATTAAGACCCATCCTGTTTGAGATGGGCCACACATCAACTGAAGTAACCACATCAAAAGGTCGTATTTACAATGAGTTCATACCCACAAGAGTGGAATAGATTTAAGAACATGATTTTCTGGATTATATACAGTTTCAAAACTCCATAGATATGATGCTCATCCTTTTAGCTTTCTGTACATTGTTTTCTTTGAATTTTTAAATATAATTAAAATACTTGATTTAAGTGGAATATTTGTACTTCTGTAAGGGAAAGTTTCTATTGATGACATTTCTTCTGTGTATGGGCCATACTTTCTTATTTCTTTCCATGTCTCAAAATTCATTGTTGAAAATAGGACAGTTTATATAATATAATGTGTCATTCTGGAAATCAGATTCCTCTTCCTTCCCAGGGTATGTTATTACAGCTGTTGTTATTTTTATTGGTGTTATTGATGCTTTGATGCTTTTTGTTCAGTGACTTTTCTGAACTAATTCTATAAAGCCTGCATTCTTTGTTGTGCATGCCCATTGAAGTCTCTGCTCAATTACCCTAGTAACCAACTAATGATTGGACAGAGATTTCCTACAATCAGGTTGTTTAAAGCTCTTGTCTATTCTTTCAGTTCCTGCTTGTAAAGAGCTTCAAGTCCAGCCTGAGATGACAGTGTAGGGTTCTCTTAGGTCTTTCCTGAGCATGTGTACTGCCCTGAGTATGTGCACATACCCTACACATGTACATAGCCTTTTAGATTCCCAGGAATATGTGAGTGCTTTATAAAGTCCCAAAGGACAGCCCAGTATTTGGCTTTTCCTTCTAAGCTTTTTGGTTAGCCTATTGTTTGCCTAGCTCTTATCCACTGCCTTAAGCAACTATGATTTTAAACAATGGCTACTAATTTTCAGTACATATCCTGAGGAAGAGGTTCCTAGCACTGGGTGAGCTCTGAGTCAGGTCAAATAAAGACAAGCCTTTGGAGTAGGTTCTTCCAGGGAACTACCAGACAGATTAAATGATGGCAAATCCCTGGGAATGGGGATTTGACAGAACTCCAACCTCATTCTGTCATCTCTGGTTGCTGCCAGTCTGCTGGTTTTCAGAGTGATGGCAGTTGTTGAATTTTTAGGCTACTATGGGGGGTTTTGGATGGAAATAGGACAACTTAAAAGATCACAAAACTTGCAGTTCTTACCAATATTGAGACATTTTTCTTGAATAAATACTGCCTGAATTTCTCCAAACCTTGGGTTAATTTTTAAGAATTCTGGAAAAGTTTATTCTGACAATTTTTGCTAGTGTTCTTGTTACTTTTATGGTTTTCAAAGGTCCTTACATCACTACTACCATTGATATCACTGTTCCTCTTCTAGATCATTGGATGGCTGAATACCTCCTTTCAGTAAGATCTTTGCTCACATTGTAACTTCTCAGAGTGGCCTTTCCAGCCCACTCTTTCTAAAATACCCCCAATCACCTTACTCTGCTATATTTCTCTTCATTGCGTTTTCTCTAACTGACATAATGCTATACACTTAATTATCATCTGTCTTCCTTCTGTAAAATGTCAGCTCTGTAAGTATGAGGTGGTTTTCCATTTTATTCACAGTCTTTTACATAGCAGTCTTTGGCACATAATATGTACTCAATAATCATTTGTTGAATGAATGACTAAGTGGATGAATCATTTAATTTATTCTTCCCACAAATCTAATATTTGGCTTAATTTTTAAGAAAATAATATTCATTAATTGCATAAATATTAAAATATGGAAAAATAAAAATATGGAATATGTGGAAACATATAGAAGGAAAATATTAATCACCCATAGATAAATGCTGTGATCACTTTTGTATGCATCATACTAATTTGTTTTACAGAATTGGAATGATTATGGTTTTTTTATATGAACAATTTTATACATATAGATGAGCCATGATCAGTTTGCAAATACTCTTAATGTTTGACTTTAGGTTGTTTCCAGTTTTTTGTTATATTGTGATGAATATCTTTATAGAAAAATCTTTTTACATATTTTTTACTATTTCCTAAGGATAAAATCCTACAACTGAAGTTTCTGGGTCATGAAATATACAAAACACTGAGTTATTTTTATACATAGTACTAAAATTTCTTCTAAAAATGATTTTATCGACTTACATCCTCACTGTCAGTGTTGAGGATTTCCTAATCGCGCAAAACTTTTCAACCATGAATACTTATATGCTTACTTTATCATTTCATGGTCAAATAAAAAGTAGTGTTCTTTCTTAATGTCCATTTCTTTAATTACTAATGAGGTTGGCATTTTTAATCTGTTAACTGGAAAGCTTTATTCCACTTTTGTGATTATCCACTCCTTGAATTTTTTTTCTTGTTTATTGTTCAATTTTTCTTAATTAGTAAAAAAACACTCTATCTAGTAGGTAAATAATCCTTTATTAAACATATAAGCTATTTCTTGGTTCTCCTTTATATTTTTAATAAATGTAATAGTTTTTACTTCAAATACATCCAAACATCATCACTTACCTTACATAAATAGTAAACATTCTTTATTTTGTTTAAATATTGGAATTGAATATTTACTTTCTACTAAGATTTTTGTCCTTTATATCCTCTAAATAAATTTATTGATATATAGAAAATGTATTGATATTTATTCAAATTTCAATAGATCCATGTTTATTATTCTTAAACATTTCTTAGTATATTCTCATTTTTTTCCATGCTGATTATAACGTCATTTGAAAATAATGGTTCACTAATTCATTAAGTTGATACATATTTATTCAATATCTACTCCATGCCAGGCAGTGTTCTTCACACTGGAGAGATGTTCCTAGATACAAAGCAAGACAGACAATACCTCTGCCCTCGTAAGATAAGAAAGATAATGAACAAACAAAATGTTCTATGATGTATCAGGTGATGTATGTTACAAAGAAAAATAAGGCAGGAAAAGAAGATTTAAGAGTGAGGATGGCAAGGAGATGTTGCAAATTTATGTATCACTGTCCTATCAGGGAAGGACATGCTGATAAAGTAACATTTGAGGAGAGATTTGAAGGAAATTAGGGAATAAGCCATGTGAACGCCTAAATCTGGGCAAAAGTGTTCCAGGTAGAGGGGATGGCATATGCAAAGGTCCTGAAGCAGAAATATCTGAAATGTTCAAAAAACAGTAAGGAGCCCAATGTACCTGGTAGAAAGCAAGCAAAAGAGAGAATAGGAGATGAGATCAGAGAGGTAATGAGGATGGCAGGAAAGTGTATAATCTTGTAGAACTTTTGCTTTTCCTCTGAGTAAGTTTCAAGAAGCAGTTAAATAATTTTAATTAAGGAGGCAACATGATCTGACAAATTTTATAAGGGTCTCTGGCTACTTGGTGAAGAATAGACTGATGGGGAAGGATAGAAGAGAAGGGACTGTAGTCTAGGCCAGAGATGATGTTGGCTTTGACCAGGGTAGTAGTGACAGAGGTGATGGGATATGTTCAGGTTGGGGACATATTTTAAAGATAGAACTGATAATAGTTTTTTATGGGCTATCTGTAAATTACGTAAGAAAAAGGGGGGAAAATAGAGTGAAGTGTAATTTCTAAGGCTTTGGCTGAAACAGTTGGATAAATGGCATAACATTTACTCAGATGGGAAAAACTGGGGAAGGATCAGGTTTGGTGTGGGGAGATTCAAGAGTTTGGTCTTGCACACGTTAAGCTTGTGCTTCCAACTAAACATCCAAGTGGAGATGTCATGTAGGCAGTTGAATGCACAAATTTGTGTTCAAGGGATAATTCTGAGTTTGATAGCCACCCATTTACAGAGGGAATTTCAAGTCATGGGGCTGGATGAGAAAGTCTATCAATTTTCTGTATAAAAGCAAGACTGCAAAGTCTGAGCTCTGGGTCACTCCAACATTATGTCGTTAAAATGAGGAATAGTTATCAATGAAGACTAAAAGGAGTGACATTTGACGTAGAAGGCTAACCAAGAACATGTGGTGTCTCAGCAACCAACACAAGAGAGGATTTCAAGAAATTGGAATTGGCTCTTATTTTCTAAAATGTATCCATCTTATTTAATTTCATTATTACATTCCAGAAATTCTAACAATTATCTTATTAGCAGTTAATATTTATTAACATGTTAGCATGCATAAGGCATTTTGTTAAGAATTTTGCATGCATTAATTAATTTAGGAGAAGTAGAAATTATCATACCTATTTTTCAGATGCTAAATCTGTACACAAGATAAATTAAAGATGAATTACGCTATTTTAAAGATTGTAAGCCTTGAAGCCTAGATTTGAACCCTTGAAATCAGAGATCAAAGTTTGTGTTCTTAACCACCATGCCATTTTGCCAAAGTGGTACTTATATGCATACATATAGAAATATAATCATGATATGGAAATGTAAAGAAGTGACCTATTTCTAATTTAGTAAGAAGTTTACCAGGAATGAATAAAGTTGAAATTCATTAAAAAGCTATTTGGAGATTTTGGGGGGTAGATATTGGTAAGATTATTTTAAAATTTATATGGGAATTCAAAGGACCTAGAAGAGATAAATATTTTGAAAAACAGATTTAAAGAACTTATTCAAGTGTTACTTACACTGTAATCAAGACAGTGTGGTATTGGCATAAGGGTAGACAAATTGATCAATGGAGCAAAATAGAGAGTCCAGAAATAGACCCATGCATATATGGTTAATTGATGTTTTACAAAGGTGCAAAAGCAATTCAGCAGGGAAAAGATAGGCTTTTAAACAAATTGTGCTGAAACAATTGGATATCCATATCGAAAAACAATAAAGCTTGACATTTTCCTTACACCATAAAAAATTAACTTGAACAGAATCATAGTGCTAAATATAAGATTTAAAACTATAGAACTTCCAGAAGAAAACACAGGAGAAAATCATTCTGACTTGGGGTTATGCAAAGATTTCTTAAATTGGACATAAAATGCATGAACCATAAAAGAGAATTTGATAAATTAGACATTGTCAAAATATAAAAGCACTGATCCTCAAAACATATGGATAAGAAAATGAAAGGGCAAGCCTCAGACTTCAAGAAAATATTTGTAAACATATGCTCATAAAATATTTGTATCTGTAATGCAAAAATAACCCATACAACTCTGCAATAAGATAAATAACCCAATTAAAAATGGGCAAAAGATTTGATGAGACCCTTCACAAAAGAGGGTATATGAATGGTTAGAAAGCACAGCACTATAGACTTCAGGGAAATGCCAATTAAAACCACATAGAAATATGAATATGGGTAAAAACTGCATATATAAGACTATTTTTCTTTGAAGCTGAACAAATGTAGGTTAGTACTATAAAATGTTAATATCGTACCAAAAAAAACCACGTTGTACTAAGAGAAGGAGACAAGACACAGAGTACTATATAGTGTATGATTCAATTTATATAAAATGTAAATATAAATCCATTTCTAAAGATGAAATTAGATTAGTGGTTATGTAGGGCTGAGGAAGGAATGCTAAGTGGTGTGGAGTCTTTCTTTTTGGAGTAATGAAATTGTTTTAAAATTATTGAGATGTTGAATACACAACATTGTGATTATACTAAAAGCCATTGATTATACACTTTTGATAGATCACATGGTATGTAAATATATCTCAATAAAACTGCTTAATAAACAAATAAATAATTGTGCAAGAATAGCAAGAAATAGGGAAGCAGATTTGGTCCAGTGGTTAGGGCATCCACCTACCACATGGGAGGTCCCAGTTTCAAACCCTGGGCCTCCTTGACCCATGTGGAGCTGACCCATGCTCAGTGCTGATGCGTGCAAGGAGCGCTATGTCATGCAGGAGTGTCCCCACGTAGGGGAGACCCACACGCAAGGAGTGCACCCCGTGGGGAGAGCCACCCAATGCAAAAAAAGTGCAGCCTGCCCAGGAATGGTGCTGCGAACACAGAGAGCTGACACAACAAGATGATGCAACAAAAAGAGACACAGATTCCAGGTGCTGCTAACAAGAATACAAGCGGACGCAGAAGAACACACAGCGAATGGACACAGAAAGCAGACAACTGTCGGGGCAGCTAGGGAAGGGGAGAGAAATAAGTACATCTTTTAAAAAAAGAACAATAGCCAGAAATAGCAGCTATGTACAGCAGGGGAAACAGAGATTGAGAGGTGAGGAATTTTCTTGTGTATTTGTTTGTTTTCTATTTATTTTTATTATTGAAATAATGAAAATACTCTAGTAATGATTGAAGTGATGAGCACACAACTTTGTGATTATACCAAATATCATTGGTTGTACACTTTGGATGAATTGTATGCTTTATTAATATGTATCAATAAAATTGATTTGTTTTAAAAGAAAAAAAAATCCACAAGGAGATACTACTATTTACCATTAAAATAGCTAAAACCACCAAAAAGATGGAAAATAATAGGAACTTTTACACACACTGATGGTGGGATTCTAAAATAATATAACCACACTGAAAACACTTTTTCAAGAGCTTTTAAGAATAAACATAAACTTACCATGACTCAGCAATCCCACACCTATATTTTTATCCAAGAGAAATAAAACCACGTATCCACAAATAGACTGGTACATGAATGTTCATAGCAGCTTTGTTTGTAATAGCCAAAAACTGGAAACACTCCAAGTATCCATCAACTGATAAATGGATATATCCATGCAATGGAATTATATTCAGCAATAAAGAGAAAAGAGCTACTGATACTTGCTACTACATGGATGAACCTCAAAAATATTAGACTGTGAAAAAGAAAGCCAGGCACAAAGGAATACATGATTTGTTATTCCATTTATCTTAAAAGATAATATGTTCTATAGTGAAAGAAAATAAATCATTGGTTGCTTGGGGTTGGACTTGGATGTATTGGGAGGTAATGGACTGTGGTGGACCATGATGGGACCGTGATGACACAGCATCATTCTTTAGGATAATAGATAAATTCTATGTCTAGTTTGTGGCATTGTGTACATGGGTGTACACATTTGTCAAAACTCAACAAAGTGTACATTTCAAGGCATATTTTATTGTAGTTTTAATTTTTTAAAAAAGGCACCCATAGAGATAACTGTATGCTTTTTCTTGTCAACTATTGATGTGAGAAAGATATTAGTAAATTTCCTAATATTTAATTTCCTTGCATTTCTGAAGTAAAGCCCACTATGTTGTAATGTTTTATTCATGTACTCTTTTGCTCAATTTTGGTTTTCAGTGGATTTTTCTTTTTCAATTTTTAAAAACCATATTCAAGAAATCCAGTGATCTTATTTTCCTATTATCTTTGCCAGATACTAGTATCATGGCCATGATAACATTTTAAAATAAATTTGGAAGCATTTTTAGAACAGCCTAATTTTAGAATACCTTAAAACACTTCTGTATTTTGTTTGAAAGAACTCACCTGTAAAATTTTCTATGCCTTTCTGTGAAGGTAGTTCCTTGACAATTTTTCAATTTTGTCATTGTAATTGGTGTGTTCATTTTTCCACTTTTTTCCAGTGAATTTTTTTTAAACTTGAATTGTAGTTTATATCATTTTATTGTGATTTCTGCTTTACTATTGTTTGTGTTTGCTAGCCAGATTTTGGCCTTCCTTTTATTGTTAATTTTCTATTTTTCAAAATATCAAATGAACTATCATGACCAAAATAAAACTGTCAGTGGAGTAAAGCCCTGCTTAGCTTCTAAAAGACCTGCTTCTCCCTCTCCTTTACTCTCCAGTCCCAAGATACTGATAAACTCTTTTAGATGTGTTTTTGTGCATTTTTGTTTGTTTTACCTTAGATTGCTTTTGTTACAACAATCTTTATTCTAGCAACAGATATAATAAAACTACCCCTTGAAACAAAGCAAAAGAGGGGGTTATATTTCTCATGTAATTATATAATGAGGATCAGTGCTTATTGCTGAACAAATTACCCTGGCTGGGAGCGTTCAAGCTCTAAATGTGCAGATCAAGTCGTATTCTCCATCCACTCATTCTGAGAAGAACAGGGTCCAATATTTTGCAGGTAAATAAATAAAATAATTAATAACCATGGCAATGGTCATACTTTCATAGTTCAGAACAACTAGTTTAATTCTTTCTCCTCTAGTTAGTGATGCCCCCAAAGAAATGGTATCAATCTACTCTCTTCTATAAAAAATGAACTAGTGATTCATGTATAAGCAAGTGACAAAATCCCAACTCAAGCCTAGCGTAAACATAAAAGGGAATGTATTCATCATTCACAGTACTATTTCTTGAATACTTAATATATTCCAAGGATATACATTTATTGGTTAGCATTATTAGAAAGTCTAAGGATCTTAGTTTTAGGCACCTCTGTTAGAGATACAAAAGATGTCATAAATAGTCTGTTGCTCGCTCTTAGTTCTGATTTCCTTTTCATTGGCTTCACCTTAGGCAGGTTCTGAACATCTCAAAGAATTCTTAGCCTTAGCTTATATTGTCTGCAGATGGATTATGGATTCATATTGGCAGTTCCAACTTGGGGACACACCCTTTGAAAGTCCTACGGAGATGGCTTAGCTCCTCACTTTAGAATGAGGAGATTTCTAGATACCTACTCATCTCAGCCTTTGTGGTATTTTGCAGACACCCTTACACAGCAGTAAAGGTCTCCTTAAACAATCAGCTACATGCAATTCCAGTCACTTAGAGTTTAACTGGCTTCAGAAGTCACCACCTTTTATAACATGACTTTACCATTTTGAGGTTATTTTGATGTTTTTTACTTTTGGCTGAAGAACGTCACTGAAATATATGTAATCATAGAGAGGATATTTTGGTCACTTTCTCAGCTATGCAAAGTCTCAGAAAATATATCTATAATAACAAGTTGGCTGGGTAGAAGAATATTTGGCTTAAAACATTTCCCTCAAAACTATGTGAAATATTTCCCAAAACATGTTCTATGAATGAAGAACACCGATCATTATTATATAAAAAATGGTTCTATGTCAAATAAGGTGTATTCGTTAGCCAAAGGGATGCTGACACACACACACACAAAAAACAGAAATTGGTTGGTTTTTATAAAGTGTATTTATTTGGGGTAGGAGCTTACAGATAACAGGCCATAAAGCATAAGCTATTTCCCTCACCAAAGTCTATTTTCACGCGTTGGAGTAAGATGGCTGCTGACGTCTGCAAGGGTTCAGGCTTCCTGGGATCTTCCCTTTCCTGGCACTGGCTTCTCTTTCCTCTGTGAGCTTACTTCCCAGGGCTCCAGTTTAAGGCTTCAGCATCAAACTCCAGCATCAGAACTCCAACATTAAAAACCCTCAACTCTGTCCTTTGCCATGCCTTTTATCTCCAAGCCCCCACCCACCAAGGGATGGGTACTCAATGCCCTACTGAATCCAATATAATCTCATATGCCCAGAGGAAAAGACCAGTTTACAAACATAATCCAATATTTCTCTGTGGAGTTCATTGATTATATCAGACTACTACTACATAAAGTTTACAGAATGTAGGTTTTAAAAATTCAGCAGTGTTCTATACCACACAAATTTTCATACTTTTGAAATATACTTTTAACGTCCATTTTCCCTTCCACCTTGGTGCCCACAGTGACAGCCAACCTCCGTTTCCAGAGGAGCCACTTCCAGAGATAGATGGAATAGTGTTCAGGGCCTAACTTGCTCAACTGCCCCAATGCCCTGGGAGACATGGAGCTGCCCTGGATGGTGCTTCAGGGGCAATCACCGGACATTGTAAATCCTCACAGGGCCCACTGGATGGAATGGGGGAGAGTATGGGCCATGATGTGGACCATTGACCATGAGGTGCAGAGGTGCTCAGAGACGTACTTACCAAATCCAATGGATGTGTCATGATGATGGGAATGAGTGTTGCTGGGGGGGGGCGGGGAGAGGTGGGGTGGGGGTGGTGGGGTTGAATGGAACCTCATATATATATATATTTTTAATGTAATATTATTACAAAGTCAATTAAAAAAAAGAATAAAAAGAAAAGAAATATACTTAATGTGCTTTAGCACATATCCCCAAAAAGCTATACCATGGATACGTAGCAGGACTTCATACTGTGTTTGATCAAACAAATAAAAATCAAAACTATTTTTCTGAAGGAGAATTTCTTGGAACTTTTATTCAATAGAAAATGCTTTGGAATGTTTTCATGTGACCATGCTCAGAAGTCTGAGGCCAACTGGGTTATCTATCTATCTATCTATCTATCTATCTATCTATCTATCTATCTATCTATCTATCTATATTTTTATTGTGTGCCCACTTCCTTTATGATGAAAATAAAAGATTTCATCTTAATATTTTTGTCAGAATCTTCATTAATTCTTCTTGAAACATAGAAAGTTCTTTCAGTATGTAGATCCAGATTTTTACTTGCTCAGAAGTATTTTCTTTATTGGATCTTGGTTGTCTCTGTTTCCAAATTTGCTGTGGTCCATTATACAATAGTATGAGTTGTCTATATTTGCCTAACACTTCACACCTCACATTCCTTCCATTATTATCCTTCCCTTATTATGACAATCTCTTTAATTCCTTCCTCCACATCCTAGGACAACCTCTACATCACTGACTAAAGTGTCTGCAGTGTTTATTCTGATATTTTCACTTCCAGTGAAGACTTTATTTTGGTGCATTTTGATCTGCCTTACATTTTCCTTATCTCATCTAGCTTTCTTTTAATTCTTCCTTTTAGCCAGAAACTTTTTCCTATGGTCTCTGGTGGTTTGGAGCTATATGTACCCCAGAAAAACATGTTCTTAAACTTAATCCATTCTTCTGAGTGTGAGTCCCTTGTGAGTAGGACCTTTTAAGGTATGGCCTGCCTCAATCAGGATGGGTCTTTATCCTATTATTGGAGCCCTTTATAAGAGAATGAAATTCAGGCACACACAGAGAGAGAGAAAGCCAGAGGGAGCAGCCAGAACCCAGAAGAGAAAGGAGAGGTCATGTGCCTTGGCCATGTGACAAACTAAGGACCAAGTATTACTGGCAGCCAGCCCCAGAATGCCAGTCTTTGGGGAGAAAGTGATGCCTTGGTGATGCCTTGATTTGGATATTTTCTTAGCCTCAAAACCATAAGCTAATAAATTTCCATTCTCTAAGCTGACCCATTGCATGCTCTTTACAATCAAAGAAACAAAAACACAGTCTCATATTTACTATCTTATTTTATACTGTCCATTTTAGAGAATATGCATTAAAAGCAGAAATTATATAAAATGTATTCTTCTTTCCTCCTGTGAATTATTTTCAAAAATATGCTTTTTCTTTCAAAGGAAGAGATACCTTTCATGATTATTGTTTTCCCATTTGCAGGGTGTGGTAGACACAGTGGATTTGACTCCCCAAGGTCATTTATAATACCCTTTTTCCTTGCATTCCTTGATTGTAAAGAAGGATATATAAATTATCTTTTCAGACTTCGTTGCAGCTAAAGGTGGCCAGATTTCAAAGTCCCTGGTCAATGAAATATAAGTAAATGTTGCTGGCTTCCTAAAAGCTTTTAAAATGGGGCAGGATTGGCCTGTCCTTTTGGCTCTTGGTATATTCCCTCCTGGAATTCAGATGTGAAGCTTGAAGATGTAGTAGCCATTTTGCAAATATGAGGGGGGAAGTCACACACTAAGGTTGGCAGAGCAAGAAAATAGAAAAAGTTCTTGAGTAGGTATACCAGCCCTAGCTCTGACCTCTACGTCACTGAAATAAATAGACTCTCATCTGTTTAGACACTGTTGGCTTTGTTCATACACACAGTCAAATAAAAGTGTATTTTCTTTTTATACATTCAGTGACTCACAGGTTGCTATTCAAATCATCCCCTTAGACCTTAAATTAGAGAGCAGGTTGATATATATTTCCAATATCAGTTAGTAATGGAGTAGAGTATAGAGAAGGGGTAGGTGCCTTGGGAAGCCCCTGAAAAAGACTTTCATCTCTCTGTCATATTGCCCCTAGTTTGGTAAAACCATGAGCCATGGGACAGATTGCTCTATTCAAATGTCCCTTTAGCTTAGCCTCCATTATAGCTATTTGATTGCTCTGTTTGGCCTTCTTCCCGAATACAGCCATCTGTACAGCTGGCTATCTGCTCAATGTAGCTCTGTAAATTACGGAACCTTCCAAAGTAGCTGCTGGTTGATATTTTGGCTCTTTGCTGGCATAGGTAACTCTAGGGATCTTGTTTCACATCTGCCCTAGGGTCCATCCTTGCCTGAAGTGCTTGCTCTTCCAAATGAGGGGATGTTGGTTGGATTTTTCCAGGATCGCGTCTACATATGGCCACCATTCTGTGATGCCTTTTTTCAGAAGAGAGCTGGGTCTAGGATTTGTGCCTTTATTCAATATGCTGCCATGCTCATAGTATTTAGAAGAAATTTATTGAAGTTTCAAGTATGTGAATAGCACTCTACTTTCCAAAGTTGAAACATCTTCCCCTACTTTTCTTTTAATTGCTTTGCTTATTTAATAGGTCATGATATGGGGAGGGGTAGACACCTTTATTCAAATCATCAACCTATACAAATTTCCTGAAATTTGATTTGAACTTATGAGGAAACAAAAACATTCAGACGGAAAATTCACCATCTCACTTCCAATTGCAATTGTCCTGCTAAATGACACTTGACATTGAATCTACTGCACTTTTTGTCCAATCAGGTGGGGTTTGAAGTGCACTGGTCTGGGACCTGGAGGCTCACTTATGAGGTATATGACCAAAGAGCGGTGATTTAAAAATTTCAGTTTCTCCATTTTCTCATCTGTAAAAAATAGAGTTTGCACTAGGATATAGATCTTAACCAAAACTATATTGAAAACTAGGGAACTGTCTTATATGCCTTCTTTGAAGTGCAGGAATGAAAGAATATAAGAGAAGGATAGAAGAGGGATTGTTTCAAGGCATGAAATAACAGGTAAGAAATGAAGAATACTTCTACCTCTAAGATTCTACCATATCATCTGTTTCAGTGTGTGACAGGACATTTCTGGGAATTACCACATTCGTACATTCCTTTGAATTTTACACTCCCCCCGCCATATATATATAGATAGATATTTATAGTTTTGTAGGGTATTTTTCTTTCCATGCACACACACACATATATATATATACACATCTACAAAATGGATATTGTTAGGGGATTTTAAAAAATATTTAAAAAGATTTTTGCTTTTCTATAATTTTCTAATTTTCTACAGCCCTACATATATCTTCTGCATGTATGAAAAATCCACAGCTAACATCACACTCAATGGTGAAAGATTGAAAGTTTTTCCTCTAAGATCAGGAACAGAAAAAGGATGCCCAGTGTCATCACTGTTATTCAACATTGTACAGAAAGTTCTAACTGAAACGATTGGGCAAGAGAAAGAAATAAAAGTTATCCAAATAGGAAAGGAAGATGTGAAATTTCCCAGTTGCAGTTAAAATGATCTTATATAGAGGAAATCTTGAATGATCCACAACAAATCTACTAAAAATAATAAATGAATTCAGCAAAGTGACAGTGTACACGTTCTATACGCAAAAATCAAAAGGGTTTCTATACACTAGTAATGAAAAATCTGAAGAGGAAATTAAGAAAAAAATCCATTTACAATAGCAACTAAAACAATCAAATATCTAGGAATAAATCTAACCAAGGATGTAAAGGATTTGAACACAGAAAACGACAAAACCTTGCTAAAAGGAATGAAAGAAGACATAAATAAATGAAGGGACATTCCATATTCATGGATTGGAAGACTAAATACTGTTAAGATGTCAGTTCTACCCAAAGTAATTTACAGATTCTGCACAATCCCAATAAAATGTCCAACAGCTTTCTTTGCAGAAATGGAAACGCTAATCATATTTATATGGAAGGGCAAGGGAACCTGAATAGTCAAACCCATCTTGAAAAAGAAGAAAAAACTTGGAGGACTCATACTTACCAATCTTAAAACTCATTATAAAATCACAGTAATCAAAACAGTGTGAACTGGCACAAGGACACACATATAGAACAATGTAATAGAATTGAGAGTTCAGAAATCAACTCTCACATTTATGATCAAATGATTTTCTTCATTTCAAAAACAATTTCTTGAAGTTTGTCATTCATACATGAACATACATAAACAATAAGGGTATAGTAAAAGTTGTGAACTTATAAAACAAACATGCATCACATCATACAGGGCTCCCATGCATCACTCCACCACAATACCTTGTATTGTTGTGAAACATTTGTAACAAATTATGAAAGAGGATTGTCAAAGTATTACTACTAACTATAGTCTGTATCTCACATTTGGTGTATTTTACCCCAACCCACCCTATTATTATTTTTGTTCATAAACCATAGAATTTATCTAAAGTGTACAATCAATGGTATTTGAAATAATCACCGAGTTGCACATTCATCACTTCATTCAATATTAGAGCATTTTCATTACTCCAAAAAAAGAGAAAAACAACAAAAAGCAAACCACTATCATATCCATATGTTAGCACTACTAATTACAAATCCTATGATGTGCTTTCACCATTTCTATTCATTTCCACACATTTGCAAACAACTTTTTACCAATTCTGGACAGATTAAACCTCAGCTTTCCATCTCTAACTACATTCTATTCTCTTATACTCTATACTCTTATACTCTAGCTATTAGGTACATTTGTTTGCTCATTTATTTAGCGCATAATGGAAAAATCGTACAATATTTGTCCTTTTGTGCCTGACTTGCTTGACTCAACATTGTTCATCCAAGTTCATCCACATTGTCATATGCTTCATGACTTCACTTCTTCTTACAGCTGAATAATATTCCATCATCAGTATATACCACAGTTTGTTTATCCATTCTTCAGTTGATGGACACCTGGGTCGTTTTCATGTTTTGGCAATTGTGAATAATATCACCATGAACATTGTTGTGCAGATGTCTGTTCTTGTCTCTGCTCTCAGTTCTTCTGGGTATATACCTAGTAGCAGTATTGCCAGGTTACATGGTAGATATATATCTAACTTCTTTAGGAATCGCCAAACAGACTTCTACAATGGCTTTACCTTTCTACATTCCTACCAGCGCTGAATAAGTGTTCCTATCTCTCCACATCCTCTCCAACACTTATAGCTTTCTGTTTTGTTAATAGTGGCCATTCTAGTAGGTATGAAATGATATCACATTGCAGCTTTGATGTGTCTTTCCCTAATAACCAGTGACGTTGAACATTTTTTCACGTGTTTTTTCACGATTTGTGTTTCTTATTTAGAAAAATGTGTATTTAGGACATTTGCCCAATTTTTTATGTGGTCATTTATTTTTTTATTGTTGAGTTGTAGGCTTTCTTTATATATCATGGATATTAGACCCTTGTCGGATATATGATTTCCAGATATTTTCTCCCATTGTGTAGGGTGCCTTTTATCCACTTCACAAAGTCTTCTGAGGTGCAGAAGCATTTCATTTTGAAGGTCACATTTATTTATATTTTCTTTTGCTGCTCATACTTAGGGTTTAAGATTTAAGAGAATCCAACCTACTACAAGTTCTTGTAGATGTTTCCTTACATTATCTTCTAGTTTTATGGTCCTAGCTTTTATATTTACGTCTTTGATCCATTTTGAGTTGATTCTTGTCCAGGCAGTGAGATAGGGGTCCTCTTTCACTCTTTTGATTATGGATATCTTGTTCTCCCAGCACCATTGGTTGAAGAGACTGTTCTGTTCCAGAAAAGTGGACTTGGGAGGCTTATTGAAAACCAGTTGACCATAGAGGTGGATGTCTACTTCTGAACTCTCAGTTCAGTTTTGATGGTCAATGTGTCTATCTTTATGCCAATACCATGCTGTTTTGACCACTGCAGCTTTATAATATACTTCAACGTCAAGAAGCATGAGTTCTCCGACTTTGCTCTTCTTTTTAGGATGTTTTTGGCTATTTGGGACCAGTTTCTCTTCCAAATAAATTTGATAATTGCCTTTACTATTTCTGTAAAGTTGGCTGTTGGAATTTTGATTGGTTTGCATTGAATCTATAAATCAATTTGACTTAGAACTGACCTCTTCATGGTGTTTAGTCTTCCAATCCATGAACATAGAATCCCCTTCCATTTGTTTTGGTCTTCTTTAATTTCTTTTAGCAGTGTTTTGTAGTTTTCTGAATACAGATCCTTTACATTCCTGGTTAAAATAATTCCTAGGTATTTGAGTCTTTGTGTTGCTACTGGAAATGGAATTTTTTCTTGATTTCCTCCTCAGCTTGCTCATTACTAGTGTATAGACACACTACTGATTTTTGCATGGTGATCTTGTATCCTGCCACTTCATTGAACTAATTTATTAGCTCAAGTAGCTTTGTTGTAGATATTTATGGATTTTCTAAATATGGGATCATGTCACATATGAAGAGTGAGAGTGTTAGTCCCTCTTTTTCAATTTCAATGCCTTTTTTTTCTTGCTTAATTGCTCTAGCTAGAACTTCTAGCATGAAGTGGTGACAGAGGGTATCCTTGTCTCCTTCCTGATCTTAGAGGGAAAGCATTCAACCTCTCCCCATTGAGTACAATGTTGGTTGTGGGATTTTCATATATGTCCTTTATTATGTTGAGGAACTTTCCTTCTATACGTATCTTTTGAACCGTTTTTATCAAGGAAGGATGCTGATTTTGTCAAATGCCTTTTCTGCATCAATCAAGATGACCATGTCATTTCCCCGCTTAGATTTGTTAATGTGGTGTATTATGTTGATTTTCTTATGTTGAACCACGCTTGCATACCAGGAATAAATCCCACTTGATTGGGATGTATACTGGATTTTATATTCTGTTGAATTTGATTTGCAAGTATTTTGTTGAGAATTTTTGCATCTATGTTCATTAGGGTGATTGGTCTGCAATTTTCTTTTCATGTAATATCTTTATCTCACTTTGGTATTAGGGTGATGCTGGCATCATAAAAATGTGTTGGGTAATTTTCCCTCCTCTTCAACTTTTTCAAGAGTTTAAGCAGGATTTGTATTAATTCCTCTCAAAATGTTTGGTAGAATTCACCTGTGAAGCTATCTAGTCCTGGACTTTTCTTGGAATATTTTTGAAGACTATTCAATCTCTTTGCTTGTGATTGTATTTCTTGTAGAGTCAATGTAGGTTGTTTCTGTATTTCTAGGAATTTTATCCATTTCATCTAGGTTGTCCAAATTATTGGCATATGGTTTCTTATAATATCCTCTTATGATCTTTTTTATTTCTGTGGGGTCAGTCAGATTATCCCCCCATTCATTCCTGATTTTATTTGCATATTCTATCTTTTTTTCCTTGTTAGTCTTTCTAAGGGTTTGTTGATTTTATTGTTTTTCAAAGAACCAGCTTTAGGTTTCGTTAATTTTCTGTATTGCTTTTTGTTCTCAATTTCATTTATTTTGGTTCTATTCTTTGTTATTGCTTTCTTTCTGCTTGCTTGGGATTGGTTTGCTGTTCCTTTTCTAGTTTCTCTACTTGTTCAGGTAATTCTTGAAAATATTTTTTTCTTTCTTTTTTTAAAGATACATAGATCACACAAAATGTTTCATTAAAAAATATGAGGTTCCCATATACAAAAATATGGAATATGTCACGAATTTTCATGTCATCCTTGCACAGGGGTCTTGCTAATTTTAATTTCCTCTGAGTCATTCCAATTATAGTATATGTGCTGCCAAAGCAAGCACCAGTTAATTCTTTATTTTAGTACTTTCTTCTCCCCCCACAAGCACACACCTGAAAAATGGATAAGCAAACTGGTATAGTCCACTAGAGGACTCTATTTTTCAGTTGATGGACACATGGACTGTTTCCAAATCTGGTCTGTTTTGAAGACAACTGCTATGAGCAGTCATATGGAAGTCTTTGCAGAAATATACTTTCATTTCTCTTAGGTAAATAGCAAGGGCTAGAAGTTCTAGGTCTTAGGGCAGATGTATGGTTCATTTTCATGAGACTGCCAGGACATCACCATCCCAGGGTCCACAGAATGGAGCAATAAAATATGGACTAGAGTGGACTTACCGATATTCTACTATAAAACTATTGTGATGAGTAATAGAAGAAATTGTAGCATCGAGGTGGAGAAAGTGACCACAGTAGTTGCAGAGGGCAGGGAGAAGGAAGAAGAGATGTGATGTGGGGGCATTTTGGGGATTCTGAGTTGTCCTTAATGATATTGCATGGTCAGATGCCAGACGTTATATATCCTGCCATAACCCACTGAATGTACTGGGGGAGAGTGTGAACTATGGAGTTAACTATTTTCTGTGTAGTGCTGCAGTGGCCCAGAATGTGTTCACTGAGTGCGATGAGTGTGCCACAATGATGAGGGAGGTTGTTGGTGGAGGAGAAGTGGGGTGGGGGGGGGGTATAGAAGAACCTCTTAAATTTTAATGTTACATTTTTTTCTGTGATGTATATATCTTCAAAAACATACAATTTACAAAAATGATGTGATGGGGGGTGGGCAGTGGGTTATATGGGAATCTTTTATGTTTTTTTGTTTTTTAATGTTTTTTAATGTAACATTCCCTGTAATCTAGTAACTTTAATTAAAAACGAAACTGGTATAGTCATATTGTGGAATGTTACTCAGCAATAAAAAGAAATGGAATTCTGATACACACTACAGCATGAATGAATTTCAAACATTTTCCTGAATGAAAGAAGCCTTACACAAGGAGCACTTATGGTATGGTTACACTTGGATGAAATTCTAGAACAGACACAAGTAATCTAGGATGAAAAAAAAAACCCAGACAAGTTGTTGCCTTTGTGGGTGAAGGGGAGAAGGGATTGACTGGGAAGGAATATAAGGAAACTTTTTGTTCTATATCTTGAGAGAGCTTTGGTTTACATGGTGTATGCACTTGTCAAACCCATAATAAACTGATACACTTAAGAGACTTGTGTATTGAAATGTATGTAAATTTTGCCCCCTCAAATAAAAAGAACTATAAAAATAATGAACTCTAGTCACTGGTAGTCACACTGCAGTATTCAAAGGTGAAGTGTACCTTTGTCTGCAATTTACTTTAAAGTGCAAAATAAATAATATGATAGGTGGACCAGAGAAAAAGAAGGGGAAAAAGAGAAAAACGAAATGGTTTGTACAATTCTTTCAACTTTTCAGTGTGTTTGAAAAAACTCACAATAAAATGTTGGGGAAGATGTGGGGAGGGGGTGAGTATAATCAGCAAACTTCCATTCCTCAACTTGTAGGATGGGGAAGGATAGAGACAAAGCTAAATTAAATTATGACTGTAAGTTTAATAATTTTGATGAATTGTGTTTGTGTTGCAAGAGCACCAAGGATCTACGTGGAAAAAGAGAATGAAAGCAAGGCATGTGTGTTTGAGTGTGCGTGGGTGTGTATGAGAGAGAAAGAGAGAGAGATGGCAGGGGAGAAAAAGAGGCTATTCTAAATGATTTTGGAAATTCCCAACATTCCAAAATAAATTTTATTTTAAGGAAAAAAATATTAGAATGTGCATTTTATATGGAAAGCTTTTGTTAGACATTTTCTTTCATCATTTTGTCAATTTTTTTTCTTTTTCTGTATGATTCTACTGGTAAAACAACCTATATTGCTTGTCAAATTCATTAGGACAAGGAAAGAGAACAGACTTAAATAGAGGAAGAATTAGTAAGGTCCAGCTGCTACAACCTAAGAAGCAAGGCAATGAATGACGTTTTGCTCATAGACCATTTTCTTTGGCTTTTGTTTACCGAAGAGACTCAGTTAGTCATTGGACTTCTATGAAACAAGGAAGAACGTGGTCACAGAGACCCTGAAATAACCTAGACTTAGGCAGCTCAATTTCTTTCAGGCAATGAGAGAGAACGGAATGAGGCGTTTTGGGGCTATAACTCTTCTCACAGACATCACTTCCTTGCCAGGGCTCTGTTTCCCATTGTCCAGCCTCGCTAGGCTAATTAATATTTTCTGGACACCCGGTGATATTTCATTCATGCCTCTCTATCTTGGCTTATATTGTCTTTTGGCCTGGAGTCTTAAGCACTACCTTTTCAGCCATTGAATTTCTCCTTGGCTTTTAAGAACAAACTCAAAAATTAATTCGTCTGTGAAAATGTATCAATTTCATCAATCAGAATTTTCCCTGGCACAATGCTGATTGTATTAAAGCATTTATCATGCTCTGACTGACAAAGTTTGATAGTAATGCATCCATTTATGCCACTAGACTGAGAATTTTTAGAAGGGAGAACCAGCGCATTTGACATCTTTCTTTGCCTATAACATCTAGCACAGTATAATCATATTATACTTATACTGCATGTGACTACAGGTTGTCTTGAATATCTCCTTGTCTAAACCTCTTGAAAGTAGATAGCAAGACATCTTTATTTAGTGCCTTGCATCACACCACAAACGTGCATGCGTGTGCGCGCACACACACCGTTGAGCAGTATTTTGCATGTTGTAGACACTCGAAATGTTAGTGAATACAATGGGGAGGTATTTTTAAAAGTCCCTAAGACCCGCGAAACTCAAACTTGGTTCAAGCTAATACAGTTCCTTTATGTTGAAGGAACACCTATAGTGTAGCCAGGCATTGAGAAATAATTAATTCTGCTTTTGCAGTTTTTTGAAGATGAAAAGAACACCCAGGCTGTAATCATCCATTTTTCACGAGGTTATCAATGACTGAGGTTTACACATGTGACAAATTTAACACTGAATCGTTATTTTCAATTGGAGTTCCACTTAACTAATCCCAGTCAGGAAAGAAAATTTCCTGATTGTTAAATCTCAGAATATCTCTTTTTCTGCAAATTTGACTCAGTCTCAATTTGTCTTTGTGGGAATGTTTTATCCAGGCCTCAGTTATGTGCTGTGCAGCACTGCCAGTTTATAAGGTAATAAATACCCACTGCGCCAACAAGCTGAGCGATTGACTCAAAGGAGCCAAGCTTTTACTCAACCATTGCCCTTGTGCATTTCTCTTATTCTAATTGTTAACTTTACTCAGAGTCGAAAATGAATACTTTTAAGAGGGTATGCCATTATTTTCAGTAGAAAATGTGCAGATATGCTGGCATGTTGTGGTGACTATTCTGGGCAATGCCCCTTAGTGTACAGAAGTGTCTTAGCCAGCAGGAAGGCCTAAGAAGCCAGAGAGCCCTAGCTTTTATTGTAATTTATATTTTTTATTGGACAAGTTGTGAGCTAAAAAACCAATCATGCATACTGTGCAGAATTCCCATACATCATCCCTTCACCAACAACTTGCATTGTTATGAAACTTTGATTATGAAACATCATCATCAAAATATCACAGCTAACTATGGCCCATAGCTCACTTTGCTATATTTTTTCCTTACACCACCCTATTATTAACAGCATGTATTAGTGTTGGGCATTTGCAATGGTTCATGAGAGAAATACTCTTGTATTTGTACTACTAACCACAGTCCATCTTCCACCACATGGTTCACTGTTTTATACAGTCCCATGCCTTAGAGCATACATCCAAAGTGTATACTCAATGGCTGTCACTTCCAAGTCCCAGCTTCTTAACTTGAATGGTCCAGTCCCTCTCTTGAATAAACAGATGGTAATCTGAGGAAAAGAGATTGTTATCTGGCTAATTAATTTGGAGCTCAAAAACTGAAAACCATCCATGTTGTGTTCTAGAAAGACTTCCTTGCATGATGACAGAACTACAGCTATTACAGAGCTTTTCTAGAATGCCCACATAGAATCTGGAACATCCCCAAAATGATGCCGTGTACTTTTTCTACATTCTTTATTAGGGTAAATATGATGAAGAAAATAGCAGGCACTAGTACTCATGTGATTCCAGCAAAAGGGCTGATTTGTGTGGGATTATTGTTCTCTGTGCAACAAGTTCAAACTGACTTTAAAAAGCAGCACCATTTTTGGAGATTAAATAAAGTCTCCTTGTTGTGCGATGGTTCACAAAACAGTAATTCTCAAATGTTCTTTCTTCTAGGTTTGGATTTTTCTTTCTTTCTTTTCTCTTGACACTAAAGAGCAGCCCGGAATTTTAGAGACGTACCCAGTTGAGTGTACTATGCTTTATAGCACTCTAAATCTTAAAGGGGAAAGGGCACATCTTAGGTGATAGAATAAGCTTGGATGGCAGCCAGATGTTTTCATTCCAGAAAATACAGCTATATATGCATCAAGCCACACCCTGGGACTATGTATTTGCATAGGAATGATGAAAAGTATGAACATCTGTCATCGCAAATATGGTTAAGAATTAAGGGCACTAGTAGCTTGCCCCGGCTCCAGGTCACCACTTGCTTTGGGGATTGGACATGGTCATGTCTAGGCCACTGCCATGGTCCTGTACAGATTTGGGTATCAGGAAGCTGGGTGCAACAAATACCTAAAAGTGTGGAAGTGGCTTTGGAGTTGGATAATGGGTAAAGGCAGGAGGAATTTTGAGAAGTACAGTAGAAAGTGCTTAGATTGCCTTGAACAGACTGCTGGTAGGAATATGGATGGTAAAGATCTTGCTAGCGAAGGCGCATTTCAATTTAGCCCAAGAACACACTTCAGCTAGACAAGGCCTCTAAGGTACATTTGGATGAAATTTATTCAAAATGGTTATTGATTCTGATTGTACCAACCCTTATCCACAGGGCAGTTATAATCAGCTAGTGCAACTGGAGAGATGATCCCATAAGATATTTGTTTTTTCCCCATGTGTTGACTTGGACAGCGGAGGTTTGAAAATGTTGTAAACATCTAGCAGAAGTCTTGGAAAATTCCTCGAAGGACTTCACTGGCTGAGGACTGGGACAGTAGCAAGAGAGGTCAGGACATATGTCCAGGGTGCATGGTAATGTTTGGATATACTCATAGTGGCAACAATTAAAAACCACAGTAGGGGGGGTACTGGGTTCCCGGCCAGTGGTGCTCTGTCGTGGTCCCTAGGGGAGCAGCGACAGTCTCCCAGGTACAGTGGTGGGGACCGGGAGGGAGTGAGGGTTCAACAGTGAGCCCCTGATAGTAATGACTATGCTTGTGAGCTGATAAACCCAAAATAATAACAAGGCCTAGAGCAACTTTGTGCCTGGGAATTCCCTTCTGTCAGCCTTCATGTTACTCAAATGTGGCCAGTCTCGAAGCCAAACTCAGCATGTAAATGCAATGCCTTCCCCCCAGCGTGGGACATGACACCCGGGGATGAGCCTCCCTGGCAACGAGGGACCACTATCAACTACCAACTGATGATGCAACTGGAAAATGACCTTATATGGAAGGTTCAATGCGGATCAGCAGAATATCCATGTCTACATAAAATACCATGACTTTAAAATGCTGTTTGACCTAAAGTAAGGGGGAAATGGAAAGGAGAAATGAGTTTATATGGCTACGAGTTTCTAAAAAAGAGTCTGGAGGCTGGCAGAAGGTTTGCCCTCATGCACAACTGAGCAGAGTCAGAGAGACAGATAAAGCAGATACAACCCCCAGATATTGGTTCCTTTGAGGGCTAAAGAGACCCATGGGAGTTATGGTCATGGCCGATGGGGTTAACTACCAGGGCAGATGGCCCCTCTTTGGAAATGGTGTTTATGTGTGATGAATCTGGACTCAGATGGGATCTCCCTTCATAAGACTTTCATGCTAATGTGCTGGAGGTGCAGTTAATGTAGGGGTTTAAGATATATTTAGGGGATTTGAATCTCTGGACTGACAATGTGATAGCCAGATCCTGAGCCTCAACAGACTCCAGCACCTACAATCTGATTTATTGGACTTACCACACTCAGCTAAGATGGAGGTGAAGAAGAACAACCACCACACCATGGAGCCTAGAGTGATTACAACTGAAAATGGGAGGATTGCATCCAGCATCCAGGTGGAATCTGAGCCTCCTCTTGACATAAAGGTGCAATGGACACAACCAATCCAGTGTCCACATAGAAGAGGTGGCATTGGATTGGGAAAAGTGGACATAATGGACAAAGGGTATGGGGAAAGGCAGGAAGAGATGAGAGGTGGAGGCGTCTTAGGGACATGGAGCTGCCCTGGATGGTGCTTCAGAGGTAATCACCGGACATTGTAAATCCTCACAGGGCCTACATGATGGAATAGAGGAGAGTATGGGCCATGATGTGAACCAATGTATATGAGGTGCAGAGGTGCCCAAAGATGTACTTACCAAATCCAATGGATGTGTCATGATGATGGGAACGAGTGTTGTTGGGGGGGGGGGAGAGGGGGGGTGGGGGGGGTGGGGTTGAATGGGACCTCACATATATATTTTTAATGTAATATTATTACAAAGTCAATAAAAAATAAAAAAATTAAAAAAAAAAAAAAAAAAAAAAAAAAAAAGAGAGGTCAGGAAGAGTCTCACATATCACTTACCCTCTCAGACCTCCCTGTTTTCCCTTTAAGGATTCCATGGCAATGAGCACGTACCCCTTCTCCCCTGCCCCCCTCCCCCAGGTACAAATATGAAAGCTGGTATTTGTTCCACTTTCAAAGAATTGCAAGTAGCCTGCTCCTTTTCCACATTCCACGCTAGGTGCAATACAGTGCAAGGATTGGATATTTGTTCACTGAGAGTGGTGACAACATGAGAACAGTGCTACGTCAAACAGCCAGTGCTTCTCTGATATGGCAGATGCTTAGGCCCAGCCTAAAACCACAGAAGCAGACAAAACACCCAGGAGAGTCCAGGACCCACCGAAGGCTTGAGGATCACCACTTGGCTGCAGTGTTAACAGTGCTCTGGGAAAATATGGCTTCATAGCCATGTAAGTTTACCTCAGCGTTTCTCAATGTTAAGCAGGCTTGTTTAACAAGGGGCTTCTTTTTTTTTTTTTTTTTTTAAAGATTTATTTATTTATTTAATTTCCCCCCCTCCCCTGGTTGTCTGTTCTCGGTGTCTATTTGCTGCGTCTTGTTTCTTTGTCCGCTTCTGTTGTCGTCAGCGGCATGGGAAGTGTGGGCGGCGCCATTCCTGGGCAGGCTGCTCTTTCTTTTCACGCTGGGCAGCTTTCCTCACGGGCGCACTCCTTGCGCGTGGGGCTCCCCCACGCGGGGGACACCCTTGCGTGGCAGGGCACTCCTTGCGCGCATCAGCGCTGCGCATGGCCAGCTCCACACGGGTCAAGGAGGCCCGGGGTTTGAACCGCAGACCTCCCATATGGTAGACGGACGCCCTAACCACTGGGCCAAAGTCTGTTTCCCAACAAGGGGCTTCTTAAGAAGCTCATGTACTAGAGCACATTTTTAAATCCCCAAGAGGGAAGTCGTGTATGCCCACAGTTCTCCAAGTGTGGTTCCCCAGGATCAGCAGAACTTGTTAGAAATGCAGTCTTAGACCCCATCCCAGATATACTCAATCAGAAACTCGAGGGGCGGGGGTCCAGGAATCTGAGTCTTACCAGCCCTCTGAGCAATTCTGATGCATGCTAAAGTACGACAACCACTAGTCTTTGCAGTGTTTTCCAAAACTCTTGGGCTGCACCACCTTTATTTGTTTCTTTCATTGAGCATGTGGCAGGACTAATATTGTGTCGTGAGAAATGCTGAAGTGTGCACGTGCGTGGGCGGAAAATGAAGATGTAGGAGCATGTTGGTATCCCAGGTGGTAAGGAGGTATCTTTGAGGACTATTTACTGAGGGACTCGTTTAATCACCAGCTTCTCTTCAAAACAATTTGGGGCAGCTCACAGAAATGCTGGGAGTGACAAAGATTTCCTGGGTATTCTGACCTCTTATTATTTATGACAGGCTTCCCTGAGATACCCACGCGCTGATGTCTTTAGTCCCGGCAGACTGAATGTAGCCTTGAATGATGAAATAGTAAGAACAGTAAACAAAATAGTCTAAACTATTAAATAAACCCTCAAGTCCTGGGAGCAAGAGGGAGAGGATGCATTACCACTCTCTAATTGACTATCAGTTAAGAATACAGGGGAGGGAAGCTGAGCAAGGGTTTACTTGTGTTTGAAACATGGTGCAAAAGCTCCCGGCCTGAGTTTGAGCTAGTCACCTCAGCAAGGAGGACCTCAGACCTCAGGCAGGATGAGGGCTCTTAAGGAACTGGGCGGGGCTGGCTTAGGAGTTTGTGTGGAAGCTGGTCTAAACATCTTAAGAATGGGCAGCCTCCCCTCCTTGCCAAGATATCCTGGATGGGGGCTCGAAACCTTACTTTGCAGATGGCCCTGAAAATAACCCATCAATGATGTTTTACCTGGCCCACCACTCTTGAGTCCATGCAATGACTGTTCCTGAAGCGTGCACTGCCTGACAACAGCAGCTACCGGGAGCTAGTGAAAAGACATCAACATTTGAAAGAGATGTATATTTTCCTTCAGTTCTCAGAGGTGGAAAGGACTTTAGATATTCTTCAGCCCTCATCTTCACTCTCCAAAGGAGGGCTGAAGAACACAAAAGGGGGCATGATACTGGGAATCGCGAGAGAAGACGAGAACAAAGGCCTCATCTGAACAATTTGATCATCAAATGGGAACGAGAATTCCTCTGTTCCAATTTCTAGTCTGAGTAAAATAACTAGTACAATAAGCACACTTGAGAGCAGGAATTCCTAACCAGGGGTCTTTGGACCCCCAAGGGGTCCATGGAAAAATTTCAAGGGGTCCGTGAGCTTGAATTGAAAAAAAAATCAACTTACCATCTTTATTTTCTCCAACCTTTAACTGAAATCTAGCATTCCCTTTACTTATGAATGTACACAATAAATAAATTACACTAGTATTCATTTCACCTGACTGGCAAAGGGGTCCATGGAACAGAAAAGATTAAGAACCCCTGTTTTAGAGAGTGTCCATGTTAATATAAATCCCTAGGCTGTAGATTATCTGAGGGCAGTGACCTTATCTATGTAATTCACTGTTGTACTCCAACTTCTGCTATAGTCAGTGGTAAATAACAGATACTGAATAAATACATATTGAAGGATTTTTCTTTGAATGAATATAAAGAGTTTATTCGGTGCGTATTTGGGTATACAACAACAAATATTAAACAAATTTTTTTTCTTTTTTTTACGTTTTGTGCACAGGACAGAAAACTGCCTGTACGTGCTATGTCCACTTTTGGAACACAGGTTTTAACAATTATTAATGCACAAAATCTTACATATCATGCAACTCTATGCCAAGATTCCAACTTTCTTCCATGCAACAGATATGAAGATCTAAATGGAAACCTAGCTAAGTCTTAAACACTTTTCCAGTAGCAAGTATAAGTATATGTTGTTTAGGGGTAACCAGTCAACATTTCCTTTTACACAATGTTTCACGTGCCAAATACAAGGACAGGGGGACTCATACATATACAGATAAGACATTTCTTATTTGAACAACACAAAAGACAACATCACGGTTCCACGGTTTCTGTCTTTACACAAAAAGCCACGACGATAGTTAAACTTGATACACAAATGGAATTAAGAGAAATCTACACTTGAGGATGATCTTTTTTTAAAAAGTTATCTTTACTGACTGGGGTTGACGACACAACTCAATTTCTACGCACAAAGTACAGCACAAGAACTTGACTGGAATACTTCAAATCTAAAAGAAAAAAAGAGGTAAAATCACCAGAACACTGTTACTTTGAGCCTGAGATGCCAATTCAGATTCAACCCTGAATTTGGTTGATTTGGATTAACTGACAGAGTCAATAGAACCATTGAATTTCAGAAATCATAAAGTTGCACTCTCTCAAAGTAAAGAATATATTTGAATGAAGCATAGATAGAAAACATTAAGCCAAGAAAACAACACAGTTCACATAATTTCGTTTGCCCCTACAAAACATTTAAGCAGTTAATTTCGTTTTGTTTTGTTTTTTTTGTTTGCCTTGTTTTTGAAGAGCAGTTGTGGTCTTTTAAGTTTTCTTGGTTGGAGAGCAAATTTTTATCAGCATTAGTGCTGTGAAATGGTTTTAGTTTGTCATTCCCAAAGGATAGATGAGATTGTGAGAAAATTGGACAGTCCTTCTCCCGGATTTAGTTCGCTGTTAATACTTGGCATTCTTTTGCACAAGCTCAATCTAAATTAGGGGGCTTTAGTACAGATGATAAGAATGTCTAATGGCAGATAGAATAGTGAGCTCTGCCTGTTTGTTTGGTAAACATTACTGACAAATTTGAACTTGCGGGTGAAGGACTGCTAGAAGAATTCAACAGCACCTGGAGGTAAGGTTCTGTTACAGAGCCCTTGTTTTGCCCTCACTGGCTACGTTGATTCATTGTGGCTCATGGATTTGCCCCCATTCAGGACGCCAGAGACGCTTCTGCTTTTGGTTGGGGTCCCACTTCCAGATCTAGAGAACTCCGTGAGATCATGCAGTGACGGCTCCTTGTACATGGCCACTGAAAAACACAGAACAGCAGTGTCAAAGAATTTTAAAAAAATTTTTTTTGCCTTTTTTTTTTAATGTTACATTCAAAAAAATATGAGGTCCCCATATACCCTCCACCCCCCTCATCCCACTCCTCCCCCCATAACAACAACCTCATCCATCATCATGAGACATTCATTGCATTTGGCGAATCCATCGCTGAGCACCGCTGCACCTCATGGCCAATGGTCTACACCATAGCCCTCACTCTCCCACAGTCCACCCAGTGGGCCATGGGAAGACATACAGTGTCTGGTAACTGTCCTTGCAGCACCACACAGGACAACTCCAACCCCCGAAAATGCCCCCACATCACATCTCTTCCTCCCACTCCCTACCCCCAGCAGCCACCATGGCCACTTTCTCCACACCAATGCCACATTTTCTTCGATTACTAATCACAATAGTTCATGAATAGAATATCAGTAAGTCCACTCTAATCCCTTCTCTATTCCTCCATCCTGTGGACCCTAGAATGGCCATGTCCACTCCACATCTATATCAAGACGGGGCTTAGATTCCACATGGATGCTGGATGCAATTCTCCTGCTTTCAGTTGTAGGCACTCCTGGCTCCCTGGTGTGGTGGTTGACCTTCTTCACCTCCATATGAGTTGAGTGGGGTAAGTCCAATAAACCAGAGTGTAGGAGATGCAAGTCTGTTGAGGCCCAGGGCCTGGCTATCAATAAGCATACCCCACTGGCCCTCAGCGTTTTTTCTGGTTGTTAGGTGTGATGGTTAATTTTATGGGTCAGCTTGGCTAAGCGATGGTGCCCAGTTATTTGACCAAATACTAGACACACTGCTGTGAAAGTATTTTGTAGATGTGATTGGCATCTACCATCAATTGACGTTAAGTAAAGGAGATTCCCCACAATGCTATGGGTGGGCTTCATTCAGTCAATTGAAGGACTTTTGAGCACAAAGGGAGGTTTCCTGAAAAAGAAGAAATTCTGCCTCAAGATTACAATGTCAACTCATGTCAGAGTTTCCATCCTACAGGCCTGTCCTATGGATTTCCGACTTGCAGCTGCTACAATTGCATGAGCCAAATTCCTTAAAATAAATTGTACACACATACACTCACATATGTATGTGTATGCATACATATTATGGGCGTGTGTGCGTGTGTATCTCCTTTTGGTCCTGTTTCTCTGCAGAGCCCTTCAAGCCAAACTTTAAAAACGCTGCTTTCAAGGATTCTATAGAGTGGGTTAATGGTTCTAGATGAGAGGATTTATGAAAAAATGCTTTTAATAAAGCTCCTAGAAGTTTAAAAATCATACTTTTAAATGAAACTCTCAAAGAATCTAACTATTAGTCCCATTCTTGGCTCTGTAAGTGGTAAAACTTATTATAGTCATGCTGTAAATAGTGGCACAAGTTTATACTTATAGAGTACTAACAACGTGCTAGATATTGTTCTAAGCACTTTATATTCTCATTTAATCCACCTAACAACCCTTTGGCATAGTCTTTGTATGCCCACTTGACAAATGAGGAGTGTGAGGCACAAACAGGTTAAAAAAAAACCTGTACAAGACCATTCAGTTAATAAGGGATTAAGCTGGGATTCTAATCCAGGTAGGCTGGCTCTAGAGAATGTGCGCTAAGACTCCGTGCTATGCTGATCTGAACTGGGCAGTCTGTCCCTACTCTAAATCCCATTCTAACCCCAGACCTCACTGAGGTCTTGCCCTGCTTTATGTGACGTTTCTGTCCCTTTGCTTCTAATATAGACGGTGTGGGAATCTTCTGCAACCTGTTCCTATCCTCCGCCTATGTTCTTAATTTGCTATTAACCTGCTAATAATCACTGGAAAAAAAAGCTATGGGTGAAAATTGTTGGGAAAACTTTCATGGTCCTTAGTGTGTGTCAAGGAGCTTTCTGATATGTGTTAAGTGTGTACCCATTTTAGCGTCTATGTTAAAGCTGAGGGACCACTTTGGTATACTTTGGGTTCTTGTCTGTGCTCAGTTAGCAATTAAGCTGCTTCCAAACAAGTAAGACTCAGGGGATTAGAGGCCACTGTCAATGCTTTAATGCTTCTGAGAGTTATATATATATATGCTATGTATAAAGGTATTGTATAAATGCCTTACTGTGGAAAATTATGCTCCACTATCACAAGTGTAATATAAGATTTCTTTTTTCTTTTTTTTTAAATGTTACTTTCAAAAAATATAAGAGGCCCCCATATACCCCCCACCTCTCTCACATCAACAATTTTTTTCATCATTGTGGGACATTCATTGCATTTGGTGAATCCATTTTGGAGCACTGCTGCACCACATGGATAATGCTTTACATTGTAGTTTATACTCTGCACCAGTCCACGTGGTGGGCCATGGCAGGACATACAATGTCCAGCATCTGTCCCTGCAATACCACCCAGGACAACTCCAAGTCCAATGCCCCCACATCATATCTCTTCTTCCTTTTCCCTACCATCGGCAGCTACTGTGGCCACTTTCTCCACACGAAGGCTACAATTTCTTCCATTACTAATCACAAAAGTTCCATATGAACTCCAGAGTCATCTGCCATGACCATGGAACCTGTTGGTCTCTGTAGCCCTCAGAAGAACCAGTACCTGGGGTTGTATCTTCTTTGGCTGTCTCTGGGACCCTGGTGAGGCGTGCATAAGTGTGACCCCTCTAATGACCTCCCGACTCTTTTTTGGAGACTCACAGTCATATAAACTCATTTGTCCTTTCCATTTCCCTCTTTTATTCAAGATCAAAAAGCAGGTTTTAACACCTAATATTACATGTAGGCTGAGATATTCTGCTGGTTTGAGTTGACCCTTTAATTCCAGGTCTTTTTCTAGTTACATCATCAGCTGATGCTTAGTAGTAATCCCTCGTGCCAGGGAGGCTCATCCCAGAAGTTATGTCCCACACTGGGGGGAAGGTACTGCATATCCATGCTGAGTTTGGCTTAGAGAGTGGCCACATTTGAGCAACATGGAGGTTCTCAGGAGCTAACTCTCAGGCACCCTGCAACTCTAGGCCTAGTTCTTTTTTCAGGTGTACAGGCTCATAAGCATAGTCATCAATATCAAGGGCTCACTGTTGGACCATCCTTCTTTATTGGTCTTTGCCATTGCACTTGGGGGATTGTTGCTGTTCCATTGGGGAATGTGATAGAGCTCCCCTGGCTAGGAACTCAGTACTCCCTCAGTTGTCATTTTTAACTGTAACTACTATGAAAATATCCAAACACTTTTATGTACCCTGTGTACATGCGCTGGAGAACTCCCTCTCAACCATGTGCCCCCCAGCAATAACACCCCACACCAGAGTTCCCTCCCTAGCATAGTTGAACCTCTCTGTGGTCCAAAACTACTTCAAAATGAGGTTTAATATATTTTCAAGTTCCATTAATAGTAAAATGTAATATGGTGATGGGTTTAAAGGTTAGATAGAGAATACATACTAATTTAGAAAAATTAAATGAAGTAAAAATAAATTGGGGTATCAAAAAATGAAATAATGAAAAAGCTTTGTTTAAACAAGTCTTCGCATGGATTATAGTTTACATTGTGGTTTACACTCTCCCCCAGTACATTCAGTGGGTTATGGCAGGATATAATCCATGTGGTGCAGCATGCTCTAAAATGTATTCACCAAATGCAATGAATGCACCACAATGATGAAAGAGGTTGTTGATGTGGGAGGAGTGGGGGGGGGGGTGTAGGGTATGTGAGAAACTCATCTTTTTTAATGTAACATTTTTTTTGTGATCTATGTACCTTATAAAAAAGACAATTTAATAAAAAAATAAAAATTTAAAAAAATTAAACAAGTCTTCAGTGCCAGGACTCATTCAATCCACAGCTCCTTCAAAATCAAGTTTACCTTTCAAGGGTTTGGGCAGAAAGTGGGCTGCAGGCTTGTTCTTCTTCACGTGGTTGCCTTTCATGATCTCTCCTTCTTTGTTGAGGCCCAGATACCACCCTCGGCCGGACTGTTGCTGCCGGTATATCATCGAGGAATATGTCACATAATAGTTTTCAAACACCGATTCTTTGAATTTGCACTCAGGTGTGAAATGTTCCTGTGACAACAACAGAAAGTAAACAAACAAAAGCTGAACATTTACAGCTGTGGATTTCAGGGAGCACCCGATGCTACTGCCCTTCAGGAGGTCAAAACCTGCATGACCAATACTCTATTTTAAAAGCATAAACTATTATCACTGGAAACCAAAAGACCATAATATTTCAGATGGCACATTAGAAAAAGCCCTAAGTGAAAGTGCTTGTGATCAATGATTAGCTCTGTTTGTAACAAGGTAATGGAAAAATTAGAACCAGCCCTGTAAGTGCCATAGAGTGGACAAAGACATGAGCTAAAGATTGAAAAGACAAGCTGAAAGCTGTCACATGGCACTGTGCTCCCTTCGGGATTAAATATGAGAAATGCTTGGTTCTTGAACTTCATTTTCATGGGTTCTCGAGTTACCATAAACTCTGACTGTCGATCACCTCAGGCTAAAAACTGTGTTGCCATGTTGGTTTCCTCTATTTCTAAAGGGATGCTACAAAGAAAAGGTACCTTTTACTTTTAGAGAAAGCAAATTGATTTTTTTTTTTTAGCTCATCGGACCTTGACTTTAAAAAAAAAAGAGAAGAAAAGGAAGAAAGCAGCCGCCACCCCCACCCCATCCTTGCCTTACAGGAACATGTACAAGTCAATCAATAGAGAAGCAAGGAGTTTACAGTAATTCTACACGCAGACATGCGGGAACAGCCCAGGGGACTCTGGCACATACTTGACTATGTCTTCTTTACAAAGGGCTCGGGGCCCAACAGACCATCTCAGAAAAACACAGAAACAAAAACAACCCTTCTTTTAAATCTTTTTGGGGTAAGAAACAGACATTAAAAATGACGATTTCTAAACCAAACGTAATGAGCAGGTGGTTTTATTCTGTTGGTAATCTACAGAATAGCAGAAGGTCCACGTGGGCTGAGAGAGGAAGGTGCTGACTGAGCTGCTTGTGACAGTGGCCTCAATGAAGCCACAAGATCTGAGCTAGTTACCAGGAGTCACCTTTGATGGTATCCGGAAAATAATTTAAAAAAAGGAAAAATAACCAAAACACTGTTAAAAAGACAGAGAAGCTGTGGGGGGACACCAGTCTTTTCTGAACGATTTCTTAATGGTCCCACCTTCCGTCACATTCATATGAGCTACCATTCTAAGAAATGCATGAGCTATCTGAGCAACGACCTCCAAAGCACCAGCTTCATCAACAGAGGTAGATTTTCTCAGAGACAGAGTTAAGCACTTGGGCAGTTTTCTTCCCTATTTTTTCTGGGCATCCACAAAATCTGTTTGTCACAGTAATCTGCCTGATTCCACCAACTCCTGCCTCCAGATGACATGGACTGGGGCCATCTTTGGGGGGTTATTTCAGCTAGGTATGGGCCTCCTTGCTAGATTCTCAGAGGAGTCACAAAAAGTCAACTTCTCAAGGAAGAAACGTCCTTCTAACGCCACAGTCACATGGTAGGAACCACAGTATTCTATTTATGCACTCTGAAAAATCCTATTTGTAGAATGTTGGACATAGGGAGAGCCAAGATCTGCCTACAAAGAAATTTGAGTACACATCTCCACATATCCTCTAGTGATAAGCACCCTTGCATAGAACATTGCTGAAATTGTTTGGGAGATAAATAAATAGTTTTGGGGGAAGAAAAGCATCTTTGGTGGGTGGAATCTACTTCCGTAAAGACTCAGAAACCATCTGAAAATAAACGCAGTGAAAACTGTATGAAGGTGGGTGATAGCATTAAGCCTCATAAACGCTGCCTGGCTGACTACAAAATGATTGGATGGGCTCCATGTATGCACCAAGTTAGGTATCCCCAAAAGGGGCCGCTTTAATGTCATGTGGGATAGCAGCAGCAGTCAGTTGTTCGTTCACTCAACACACTGAGGATCTAGCATGTGCTTTGGGTCATGCTAAAAATTCATAGGTAAATGATGTGTGGCCTCAGCAAGCTTACCATGTATTCTCAGGAATCAGGCACATGCCCAAGTGACCAAGGGACCAATTGACAAGGGAGGCAGAAAGGGACAAGAGAGGAAGTCAGACTTAATTCTTACTGGTGGAGTTGGGAGGGCTTCACAGAGAGGTTGACATTTTAGTTGAGCCTTGAAGGATAGGTAGGGATTCAATACAGAAAAAAGGGGAGGATAACATTTCAAGCAAAGAGCCACACTCTCCTTGAAAACTTCAAAGGAACTTCACAGGGCCTTCAAGTTCAAACACAGTCTCTTCGGTCCATGACCCATGACCTTGACCTTTCATTCTCATTGCCATGACTCTAATTTGCACCCTTACTACCTCTTTGCTGGGTATCTGTAATAACCTTCTAATGGGTCTCTCCCCTTCTTCAAGCAGGTTTCCTTTCCTAAAGCAAAATCCCCTTGCCCATGAAATTTTGATGGTTTCATCTTGCCTAGAGTAAAAACGCCAAACAACTCCATGTAGCATTTAAAAGTCTACAATTCAGTCACTATTTCATCCACCACTCAGAACCCTGAGTGTCTTTGTGCCTTTATGGGTGCCATTCATTTCCTTTGTTTAGAATGAGATTCTTGCATCTCTCTAACTACCAGCTTTCCTCCCATCTCTCATGGCCTGCCTCCCACTTGGGAGGCCCTGGGTTCAGTTTCCAGTGCCTCCTAAAGAAGATGAGCAAGACTACAAGCTGATGCAGAGGGATGGTGCAGTGAGCTGACACAATGAGATGTTGTAACGAGATGTCGAAACGAGAGGATCCAATGAGGAGACACAACAAGAGACACAGCAGGCAGGGAGCAGAGGTGGCTCAAGCGACTGGGCACCTACCTCCCACATGGGAGGTCCTAGGTTTGGTTCCCCATGCCTCCTAAAAGAAGATGAGGGAAGCAGACTTGGCCCAGTGGATAGGGCGTCCGTCTATCACATGGGAGGTCCGCGGTTCAAACCCCGGGCCTCCTTGACCCGTGTGGAGCTGGCCCATGCGCAGTGCTGATGCGGGCAAGGAGTGCTGCACCCCGCAGGGGTGTCCCCCGCGTAGAGGAGCCCCCACGTGCAAGGAGTGCACCCCGTAAGGAGAGCCACCCAGCGCGAAAGAAAGTGCAGCCTGCCCAGGAATGGCGCTGCACACATGGAGAGCTAATGCAGCAAGATGATGCAACAAAAAGAAACACAGATTCCCATGCCGCTGACAACAACAGAAGTGGACAAAAAGAACATGCAGCAAATGAACACAGAAAACATACAACTGGGGTGGGGGCGGGGTGAGAAGGGGAGAGAAATAAATAAAATAAATCTTTAAAATAAAAAGAAGAAGATGAGCAGACACAGAGAGCATACAACGAACAGACACAGAAAGCAGACAGTGAGAGCAAACAGTGAGGTGGGGAGAAAAAAGTAACTAAATCTTTAAAAAAAAATAGCATGGTATCTCCAACACGGGGAGGGGGGACTTGACAATTGTTACAACTACTGGAAAATAGCAAGGAAGGGACTCAATGAACTGAATGCTCTGTCACATCCTGGTGATTTCTTAGTCATTGTCACTAAATTTGGACTTAAAAGCTCAGTAACGAAGGAGGAAAATGAGGACCCCCAAAGAGCATACTGTTCTGTATGTGTGACACCATCATTTTACCCAGTGTTGGAGTGGTAGGAAGAAGAGGCTGGAGTTTTATCAAATGTGGAAAAAGATGAGCATCCCACTCAAGACAGAAAGGGCCACCAAACGGGGTAGGCACCAAATAGCATTGCTCTAGATTTCAGCAGTGATTCATATAAATAATAAAGATTGGATTTGCCCCAAATCTGGAAAGTGCTATTCAGAAGGCACCAAGTTGACATACACCAAGGAACCAACCTCCTTCAGTTGGTCTGGATGCTCTTTAGTGCCCTTGGAGGAAGTACCATACTGACTTTGACACCAAACAGAGGCAGCAATAATGGTGCCCTGTATTTAACAGGCACGAGATAAATATCTGCTCTGGTAATAAATGCATAAAGAAATACATGAATGTGTGACTGAATGAAAAAAAAGCAAAGCATTCATTCCCTGCACAGCCACTAAGACATTGCTTGGCGTGAGTCAAAAACAGTGTTTTATGTCTTATAAACCTTCTCTGCATTGATTTCGCTTAAAAGTTTTTTTTTTACCTCGCTTGCATATCTATATTTTTTCCAGTGAAATAATGTCTTTTCTGTTTGTGAAATAATCAATATGCCTCTAAAATCTCTCTTCTGTATAATCATTTCTCTTCCCCTTAAAGTTCAAGGTTCATTTCTTATTTTCAGTGAATACTGAGCACTTTAAGAAATCCATACAAGTCAGTTATAATGATCATATTTTAGGGAAAGAAATGGAGGACTCTACATTTGCAGAATGAGTGGATCCAGGAACAACATCTTTTTTTTTTTAAAAACCAATTAGCTCACTTAGTAGAGGGACATAACTCTTCAGAGGTTGAAATATCATGGCTGAGAAGGAAACATTTGAAACCTCTATCACCAGGTCAATACAATATGTTGGGGAGCATCTACAGCCATAAATGTGAATGTCCAGCTACCCTTATTAGGGCCTATCAGACCTCCATGCCAACTCGGAGCAGCAAATAAAGAAGGCATGAGCACAACCAGTCAGGCTGGATATATGCCTATTACCTCCTGATCCAATGGTGTGCCAGAAAACATCTTTGCCCCAGATCTCAGGGCTTTGGGATCTGGGTACAAGTGTTATTCTCAGTTAGGGTCAGAAGAAGCAACAAGGGAAGCGGACTTGGCCCAGTGGTTAGGGCGTCCGTCTACCACATGGGAGGGCCACGGTTCAAACCCCGGGCCTCCTTGACCCGTTTGGAGCTGGCCCATGCGCAGTGCTGATGCGCGCAAGGAGTACACTGCCACGCAGGGGTGTCCCCCGCATAGGGGAGCCCACGTGCAAGGAGTGCACCCCATAAGGAGAGCCGCCCAGCACGAAAGAAAGTGCAGCCTGCCCAAGAATGGCACCACACATGGAGAGCTGACACAGCAAGATGATGCAACCAAAATTAACACAGATTCCCCTGCCACTGACAACAACAGAAGCGGACAAAGAAGACGCAGCAAATAGACACAGAAAACAAGACAACCGGGGTGGGGGAGGGAGGGGAAATAAATAAATAAATAAATAAATCTTTAAAAAAAAAAAAAAAAGGCAGCAGCAGCAACAGTGTCCTTGGTTGTCTCCTGTCTGGAGGGCCAAGTATGGAGAGAGTGTGATACCTGTTTGGGTTCCTGCAGCTGGTGCCAGGACAGAAAGATGGGGGTGATGATGGCCGGCCTGAAGAGAACCACATAAGGGCCTGTCACTCCCCAGGTGATGCGTAGCTCCATCCTCACTAGCCATGACCAAAAAAGATGAGTGCTGAAACAGTATCTTCACCCTTTTGATACCTCAGTGCCTTAGACACGTCTTCAAAACCAAATTATCCACACTGGGACTAAATGCCTGCCTGATTAAAATAAGTGATTTGGGGAAGCAGATTTGGCCCAATGGATAGAGCGTCTCCCTACCACATGGGAGGTCCAGGGTTCAAACACGGACTCCTGACCCGTGTGGTGAGCTGCCCACGCGCAGTGCTGAAGCATGCAAGGAGTAATGAAGTGCACAAGGAGTGCTGTGCCACGCAGGGGTGTCCCCTGCATAGGGGAGCCCCACGAGCAAGGAGTGCGCCCCGTAAGGAGAGCTGCCCAGCACGAAAAAAATGCAGCCTGCCCAGGAATGGCGCCGCATACACAGAGAGCTTACTCAGCAAGATGACGACGCGACAGAAAGAGACACAGATTCTGGGTGCTGCTGACAAGAATACAAGCGGACACAGAAAGCAGACAACTGGGACGGGGGGGGGGGGGAGGGGCGGGGGAGGGGACAGAAATAAATCTTAAAAAAGAAAAAAATAAGTGATTTGGCCAACATAGGCCTTATTAACAAGTTTGTCATCCTTGCTTTCCCTGCTCTAGTATTTTCAGCTCTGGTACCACTGAGGCGATAGCAGCGTTTCATTTGAGTCCACATCTCAGCCTGATGGCAAGCTTTAACGGTGCCTGTGTAAACTGTAAATGTTTCCTGTAACACATTTCTTTTGAAAGAAATACATTCAATCCCAGGATTGAACCTGGGACCTCGTATGTAGGAAGCCAACACTCAGTCACTGAGCCACATCAACTTCCCTGAGCTGGTTTTGTTTTGTTTTTCCATTTGTTTGGTTTGTTGTTTACTGTTTTGTTTTTTCAGGAGGCACTGGGAACTGAACCTGATACCTCCCATGTGAGAGGCAGGGGCTCAACTGCTTGAGGCACATATGCTCCTGAAAGAACTATTCCCTTGGATCTAGAGAGTGCTACAGAGCCTACTGAGGTTGTCCACACATAAAATGGTGACACTAAGTCCCCAGGCTGTTGAACAGATCCCATGGTAACAGGATTACAAACGAAGTATGAACTTCATATATGTCTATGCTCTGCCAAGTACACACATCCTGGTAGACATTATTAATGTTCCTTTGGACATTTTGTTTTATTCACAAATAGCTTCTTTTCAAAGCAGGCATCTTAGAGCACAGAAACAAAGGGAGTTTAGAGATACATGAGTGGGCATTTTACACACTTTTTATAATGAACCCAGTAGAACATGATTTCCTTTCCTCAGCAGGTTCTGTAAATGAATTTTAATTAAACTAACTCTCTCTTCAAGCCTCCCACTTCCCTCTCTTCCGGCCACATTTTCAGAAGCCTGATTGTCTTATTAATTCAACAATTACTGCCATTACCAAGGGTCACTCTGCTAATTCTGAGCCATATTCTGATGACAATTACTTTCCAAGATTTAAAGCTTGCAATTTCTGTAAGCAGGCCTGACTTGTGTGCAGCAACTATTCCCCAGCCTAATGAAAATTCTCTGTTAAAAAAGAAAAAACAAACCATAGAATCTTAAAACCTAAATCAGATCTAGGGGGGTAACATCGTATCTACCTATATTCTCTATAGAGCTTTCCCCTCCATGAAAGATTCCAAATCCATGATTAATTATTATATTCGGGGCTTTGCTGTTCTCTGCCGGGATATATCTGATGTGAATGAATGACATTATGACGAAGATCAAAGCATGGGAGGGGTGAGGTTGGGCAACAAGTGGATCAATACTCACCCAAGGTACCAGAGCTAAGCAATATTATTAATTCATGATAAACAGAATATGGGTTTGTCCATGTAAACATACTCTGGATGATGAGATTCTCAAGGGCAGCCCTCAACATGATGTCAGGATTACAGTAAATGTTCAATACACATCTGATGAAATGAATAAATGAAGGCACAGACTATCATAGGAAGAGAATTAGGAAGCAAACATGTACAGATTCAAACAAGGGCTAAACACGGCACTAGATTTTCCAGATGAATAGAGGGCAGTTTTAAGTCAAGACAGACAAAGCAGAACTTGCCTAAGAGGACACGGAGTAGGTGATTAAAGGGGGAAGATGGTCTACAGATACATTCAATTTTAAAAACTGCTGTAAGGGAGAGGTGAAGAGAAGAGAGAATAAAGACAAAACAATGTTTAAGGAGCAAGAATCAAGGGATTTCCTGGTAATTAAGAAAACAGGTACTAAAGTTACACTCTCAGCCTTTGGGTATTCATATAGATAAATGTTTCAATTAATTTCTTTTAGCTGGAGTTTTGTAAAATGGGGAGAGGGGGAATCCACCAGTCCCACTGACCTTACTAGGTTGTTATATGAGGATTGAAAGAAATGATGTATGTGAAAAAGACTCTCAAAATTATAAAGCTCCACAAACATGAAACATGGGATAACTTCTGATAACACACAGCCAGAAAACCAGAGCAAAATAAATAAATTCTCTTTTCTTTTCAAGGTTCTTTTTCACTCTGGAATCCATTTCCTAAGAAAGGGGCTGCCTATATGTGTTTTATTAACATGGAAGAAGATAAATTCTGCCCCAAATTAAGACTGCCCATGATACAGTGTTCTCTTCCAAGCTTGGTTCCCAGAAAACTGTTTTGCCTCCTTTCATTTTTCATTTCTGTCTAGAGTAGGCTGAAATGGCTGCAGTGCTTCAAGCCACAGCATTAAAGAAATGAAATGTACTGACATGCTTAAAAATGGGCTCTAGGAAAGATCATGCAACAAAATGACTTAAAAGGACATGTTTTGATTAGCAACCATTTGTAAAGGAAGGCAAATTATAATTAAGAATATGTACACAGGACTCATATGCTTACAATGAAATTTCTTGTTAGCATTTTTATATTCCAAGATATTTAATAGGCATTTTTGCCTCTCTTGTTATTTTATTTTTTATTTATTTTTTAAAGATTACATAATTGATACATACAAAATAATAGACATTTTAATGAACCTCATGTTGGACCCATAAAATATGCCAGTACAATATTGCTTTTTTCCCCCTCAGTTCTTCATAACCAAAAATGAGAAAAATATTAAGGGGCTTGTCAATCAAAGGCCTGTTGCAAAAAGAAGCAGGACCCCAGCTATGCCCAGATTTTAGCCTGGAGTTCATTTAGCTCTTTGTACCGGCTTGTTATAGATTTTTACATATTCCCGTAAAGCAGTGGATTACTCAGGTTGTCAAATTTTAGGGAGCAATTTGTTTTCTAAAACACACTGAAATAAGCTAGGAAAAAAACAGTAGAACAAAAAAATGCACTGCTTATTAAAACTAAGAAGGGTTATTTTTGTTGTGATATAAATATTATATGATCTCAAAGTCTCACTCTGCTGCAAGTCTGGTCAGCACATACATTTTGAAATGGAAGTAACTCGTTGAGATTCGTGTCAAGGAAGAGGGCCAGGCCATCGTCTTCAGTGTGTAATTGCTCAAAGACAAGGTTAATCTGAACCAACCTTCCAGAAGAATTCAGACCATGTGGGCAATTCGATTACATGGCAGAGGAGGTACTTTAATTTACATAAATTATGGTTGAGAGAGACCAAGGGAACATCAAGTTGTATTTAGACCTTTCTAGGGGTTCTCACCATTTAAGAGATACTTGTTGAAAAAAACTTGTTTTGTTTTTCAGGTGAAGAATACTTCTCTAAAGCAAATAACCTCCTAAAAATTGCTATTATGTGTATCAGCTCTAGACATTGGCTTTTCTTATAGCAGGGCTATATTTTCTTATAACATCTTGCGTGGTTAATCAAATATCACATATAATTTCTAAAAATAAACCTTCCTGTCTTTTAGCCAGTTACCAGAATTAATTTGTGCCCGTCGGACAAATATTCTCTGTTACTATGAAGCATATTAATTTCCAAATCTATAGGGGCTTTTGCATTGTCCTAAAGCTTCAGCATTGTAAACCCTATGTTATATTTCTCAGAAACCATCACTGACACCTGCTTATCCAAGAAAATAAGCTTTGTCCTCTCCTTTCCTCGTCTGAACTGGGTTGGCAGCCCCATGAAAGTCAAATACAAACTCCCCAATCTCCACGCTTGCTTGACCAACAGCTACACGTCCATTCACGTGACACACTAAAAGCACTGGCTCCCCGTCCACTGTAACCTTTCGCTCCTCGCCTGCTTGGTTGAGCCCACGTTCCTAACGTGTTTCCATGTGTGGCCCTGTGAGGTGTGCGACCCCTCTCTGTTCTAGAACCTGTGAGTACTAATAAAACTTTCCTTTCATGCATCTCTGGTGTCACATTCATCCTTGCTGCACCTGGCTGTCCATATTACTATCTTTACAACACAGCAGGAGAACAAGCTTAGTAGGTTGTATTCTTTTAAACACTGGTTGCAAATACCTGACTGAACACTCAAAGCCTGGGAGCTCTGAAGGCGTTTCCCAGAGATCCAACAAATTGCGCTGTAAAGGAGAACGGTTCTTTCCTCGTCCATCAATTGAAAAGCTCTCGCAAGGTAGGTGAGCAGATTAAAAATAACATCATACCAAGGTGGGGGCATAGGATGTTCTATTACTTCTGAAAATGTTAAAGGATCATCGTTTTGGTTTTTGTTGGAGAGGGGTTGTGCTCAATTTGATAGGCTCTGTCTCTGTAGCTGTGTGTCGCTTAACAATGACCAGGAGACTGCTTCTACAAAGACTTCTAAAGGAAGCTTTTGATCTTTTCTCTTGCACAAGTAGGAAAGCAGTGCTAGACAACAGTGACTGGTCAAAATGCATGCCCTCCACTGCAAAACATAAAGCCTGGAATCACAGGGCAAGGGGCAAAGGCCGCTTCTACAAACCAAGGATGAGAAATCGTTGCAGACAGCTATTGGACTGCCACATCACATTACACCTCTAAATTACTCCTGGAGACAGGAAGTGGTGGAGGGGCTAATCTTTCTATGAAGATCGTGCATTTCTGCTCTCTTCTGCCCCTTGACAGGAGCTAATGAGAGCATGCTAGTGGAAGTCACTGGTCAGAGTCTGAATGGAAGAAGTCAATTCATTCATTTAAGACCCAAATGGAAGAATTCATTCTAAACTACTGAAAGCCTCCTGCGTGCCAGGCGCCACGTCAGGTCCATTTGCCAACTTAATGGTCTGATTGAATCTTAACATCAATCTCTTTAATAACTTCAGAGTGAATCTGCATCCATCTGGCCTGGGAAGGCAGGTCCCCCCACTTTGTGAGTGAGAAAACTGTTGAAAAAGAAACCTTTGGGAGGCAGACGTGATTCAAGCAGTTGGGTGCCCACCTACCACATAGGAGGTCCCAGGTTCAGTTCCTGGTGCCTCCTAAAAAAAGAAAAGTAAGGGGAAACGGACTTGGCCCAGTGGTTAGGGCATCCATCTACCACATGGGAGGTCCGCGGTTCAAGCCCTGGGCCTCCTTGACCCATGTGCAGCTGGCCCATGCGCAGTGCTGATGCGCGCAAGGAGTGCCGTGCCACGCAAGGGTGTCCCCCGCGTAGGGGAGCCCCATGCGCAAGGAGTGCACCCATAAGGAAAGCCGCCCAGCGCGAAAGAAAGTGCAGCCTGCCCAGGAATGGCACTGCCCACACTTCCCGTGCCGCTGACAACAACAGAGGCGGACAAAGAAACAAGACGCAGCAAATAGACACAGAGAACAGAGAACAGACAACCGGGGGAGGGGAGGGAATTAAATAAATAAAATACAATCTTTAAAGAAAAAAAAAAAAAGAAAAGTAAGACAGTGAGCTGACATGATAGGCTGGTGTGGTGAGCTGAAGCAATGAGCTGATGCAACAAGATGACATAATGAGGAAACACAATGAGAGGCACAACAAGTAGGGAGTGGACATGGCTCAGGTGATTAGGCACCTCCCTCTCACGTGGGATGGTCCCAGGTTCCATTCCCGGTGCCTCCTAAAAAGCAGATAAGCACACGACGAATAGACACAGAGAGCAGACAGCAAGTGCAAAACGACAATGGGAGGGTGGGTGTGGGGGGAGAGAAATAAAAGAAATCTTTAAAACAAAACAAAACAAAAGAAAGAAACCCTTAACAAGTCATTTCTTTATGAACTCAACTCCAAGGCCGTCTTTTCACCCAGACAGTAGTCACTGTGTAGACAGCAGCTACAAGGCCACTTCTCTTCTACACTGAGTGTTCCAGCATTTCTGAGGGTCCAGCTCTTCCACCTCTTCATGTGGCCCCCCCCCCCCCTTGAACTCCAAAGAGCTCTGTTTGCACCTGCTCCTTCCACTCTTCAGCTCCCTGAGGCTGGGCATGTTGCATGAGCTCTCTCAGAGATCTGGTGCTCTAACGGGAGCGCATTCTGCACCCTTCACAGAGGGTGTTGCCGGGGGCTACCGGACCACTTCCCTTGCCTGACCAACCTTTTGGTGGGTGTGTGTGATCTACAAGAAAATGTAGTGCTTCCCCTCGCTGCCATGCACCCACAACAGGAAACTAGCAGGACCACTAGTCACTGTCAGTGAAAACAAATGGAGTAGCGAAGCCCTTTTCCACAGCTGTGAGGGGTTAATGTTCCACATTAACTTGTCTGTGCGAGGCTCTGCTGTCAGGAGCGATTCCTTTTCAAGGGAACACTGTGGCAGCTTTCAATTTGGGGCTTAAAATAACCTAAGATTCTAAAATGTGAATTGCTTGAATGTGTAGCAGCGAACCCACCTGGTCTTAAAGGGATCTGTGAGATAATCTGAGAGTAACGTGCCAAATGACATTTACATGTCTCACTTTAATTACAGCACCGTAAAAAGTACAACATGATTATCTCATTTCTTTGTTCTAACCCACTGTTTCGCTAGTTCGACTTGCATAATGTAGGTTACTAAAAACAATAATGAAAAATCTAATAGTACCTTATGTTTAAACAGGGTCTACTTTACAAATTTTCTACATCTGCTTAAACAATTATGGCAGTCGAGTGACAGGTAAGGGACAGTTTAATAATGACGATGATAACAATGGAAATGATTATCATGGATTTTCGCAGATATTTTTTTTTTCTCTCTAAAGAGCTTGTTTTAGAGTTGAAGAAATGAAACCAGAGATGCTAATACGTTTGAACCTGGCTTTCACCCTTTCTTCTGGCGAATGAATCCAGAGCAGGGAAGCAGCTTCTTCTACAGTTGGGGTTCTTAACCTCTTTTATTCCATGGACCCCTTCCTAAGTCCACGCTGTACTGTGTATTATCTAATATATCACACCTGCTCCAGCACGTCCCCACAGGAATAATGCTTTCTGAATTTTAATTCAAGCTCACAGATGCCTTATGAGGAAGTCCTGTTCTTGAGGAAGTGGGAATCTAAGATAGCCAGTAATGACATGTGCAGAGGCCCCTGCTGGAAGGAGACCTGATCTGGACGATGCTCCCAGGCCTGCCAGACTCTGAGAATCAAGAGGGCATGAAAAGCTGTAACACAGAGAACAAGTCGGCCAGCCTGTCTCTCCAGCCCCTGCTCTCTCCACCAAGCCCAGCAGCTTTCTATGAATCTTACATAAATGTGCCCACGGAACATTCTTCTGGATCATGACATGAAAAGTTCGTTCTTCTACTCCCTAATATTCACAGAAGAATTGTGGCACATTTTGGGCATGTGTTTGTGTGTGTTTCCTTTCCAGTGTCCTCTCTCTGCCAACAGTTTCTACAGAGTTGTCCAAGAGCACATTTGTTGAAACTTGGTTTCTGCCTTTTTAAGGTACAGATGTGAATAACAAGTATAAGGAGAAAGATAAACCAATTTAATCAGATTCTGTATATGTATGTGTATATGAGAGACAGAGAGAGAGAAAAGCAGAGGAGGAGGGAGAGGGGGAGACAACAGGGAGTGAAAACTGAGAAGTAAAAAAAAAAGTGATTTGTTTTGCCCAATTCTATAATCCCGTGGACTTTGAGAAATGCCCCCTGCTGAAGGTTTAATGGGAAAGGTGGGAAATTAAGTTGTTTTTCCTCTGATGGAGAAGGTCTCTCTGCTTCCTGTCCAAACTCCCAGCTGTGCTCAGAGCTCAGGCTATCAATCTGAGAGGTCGGCCAGGACAACAGGTTATGTACTTCTGTAAAGGAAGTATCTACAGAGAAATCAGAGAGAGGAACAAACCACCACCTTCTTGGACATTTTCCTATTTGCAATGTACGTCCATCTCTGGAAAAGTAAAACAAAAACAAAAACAAACGGAAATCCAGGTCTCTTGAAAATGCGGGAGTAATGTCAAAGAGTCTGGTCAAAATTTATTCATGCAAGAAACACTGACAAATGAAAGTCACTATCAAAAAGTGAGTCACCTTTTTGCACAAGAGAAATGTAAAGATCTGAGATGTAGGTATGTCAGGTAAACGAGACAATGGATGGAGAAATGGTTCCATCTTTATTACCAAGCTGTCATGGGCTGTGACTGTCATCATTACCTTATATCATGGTTATGCAGGGAGGACTGCAGTAAAGCTTTTCTCACTAAACATGTCATGTCTCCCAGGCATGTTTAGACAAAAATCGCTCATATAATTCATAATCAAACTTTCGATGGCTTAGTTTAAATTAAATTTGTTTTGCTCTATAGTTCCTGAAATACCATAACATTTTTAAGTTACTTTTAAAAAAGGGTTTTGATATTTAAATTTTGAAATAGGTGAATTACAGTTGATTTGTGTCTAAATATGCAATTTAAATTTTCAAATATGTGTTACCTAAGTACTACCATATTTGAAAACACAACAATGCAGAGATATAATAGAAGCTACAAGAATATACGAAAATGATTAATACGTCATAAGCTTTACACAACCATTACCTATTTGGAATAATTTTTAGCTTTCAATTTCGGCAGTGTAGACAGTGAAAGCATTTTTTATGAGAATACAAAATGCATAAATTATCCCCGCAGGGAGCAGTTAAAACTTAAGGTAATTATACAGTACGGGAAAGGTTTCAAAGAACTCCAACAAAATAATAACTAATTCTACAGTGGCCCTTAAAAATGATGATTATTCTGTGTGACCAGAGAGCTTGAACACCAAAAAAATCCCTTCCTTTAAGATTACATTCAGATGATCAATTCTTACCTTGTTCTTTTACCATCAAGCTCATACAGCTGGCTCAGAAAATTTGCATTCTGTAAAAGCTGAACTAGACAGCTAGGAGAGATGAATTCTCCAGTTATATTCCTGCTGTGAACAGAACTGCAATATTCCCTTAATATATCTTATCATTGCACTTTCAGACTAAATATGCGTCCAAATCAAGCCCTATTTTTTACATTCCTCTTTCACAAACTCTTTTAATGGCTCCCTGCTGCCTACAGGATACATTCCAAACTCCCCGGCCTGTTGTCCAAGGCCACGATCTAGCACCTGTTCTCACACAATTCTAGCAGAGGATCCCTTCCCTCCAGCCAATCCAGAGAAATAAGGCCAGGGCAAAAAGAGGCAGAGAAGTTTTACTTTTCAGGAGGTACCGGGTATTGAACCAGGACCTCGTACATGGGGGAAGCAGGCATTCACCCACTGAGCTACATCTGCTTCCCAATAAGAGTTGCTTTTTGTTGTTGTTGTTTGCTTGTTTTAGGAGGTACCAGGGATCAAACTCAGGATTGCATATATGGGAAGCAGATGCTCAGCCACTTGAGCCACATCTGCTCCCCAAGATTTTCTTCTGAAATGGAAAAATATCTCCAACAAGCCAATGATTGGACTGCAGAGGATATGGTATTTGCTGTGGTTAGTATAAGAATCACTGGGTCACAGGGAAGGCATAACTAATCGTTCCCAAATTTCTTTCTTAGGCTCTTGATTTTCTTTTTAATCCTGAGAAAAGACGTGCCCTCCTTGAACATCCCAGCTGCCTCATGTCATGGTCACTCACATTGCAAGGTAGCGGCAGTGTGCTTGTGTGGGGGCTGCCACCATGCTCGCAGTGCTTCTGGGGCTGCACACCATGATAAAGAGTCAACCGTCAGCATGTCAGAAACGTCCAGGCTGAGCCTGGGCTGGAATGCAAAAGCACTTCACAAGTGATTATTTCCGAAGACTTTTCACAGCACCAAGAAGAGGGTAATGAAATTGTGTCTGAACAGAAGGACACTAAATTATTTATCTCATACTAACTTTTACCAGATGGCTGGTGATGAAAAATCTATACTGGCAACTATGCTGTATATATTACTTTAACGATAATCAAGGGGGCTAAAACTTTAAATGCTCACAATGTATTTGTATTTAGTCTTCTGGGCCGTATTGATTCCCTACAAAGGCTCTTCTCAGTGTATCTGACTGGTATATAATAAATCGTGTCACCAAGTCCTTTTATAAGTTGTAACATCTATTCATGAATCATACCAGCAGTTGGATTACTTCTCTTTTTTTTTTCCTTTAACTTCAGATGGAATAAATTTGGGGTGTTGCCATGTGATGATGCCTCCTGTAGCCTGCAAAGTCAGGAGGGTGCAAAGAACACTCCTCCCCAAGAGAAAGAAAAGGATTTAGCCCTTCAGTGAGACTAAAGTCCTGAGAATTAAGCCTTCTCACTTAGCTTCATGCGGAACTGGTAAAAACCTGACTTCTATAGAAAATAAACATGGTCAGTTGAAGGAAACGTGGCAATTTTAAGGAACACCAGGTATACCAGATGTACCACCTCTTCCTCTTCTGTCCAAGTTATGTCCCCAGGAGGAGGGTTGTGTGAGCTCAACGCTCAATTCTTCCCTCCTCTGCCCCATCATGGATTCATTTGCTCTTTGCTTTGAAGTCCACGACTGGGAAAAGGAGACATGGACGTGTTCTTTGATTTATTCACAAACTCCAATTGTTCAGAGGAAAAGACATTCAGTAACATGTGTGGGTTCAGAAGAAATATAACATTTTTAGAAGTGCCTAGCTCTTCTACACTAGGTAATGCAGGTAAAGTTCTGGTTCCAGAGAAGAACTGATTTGTGTAAAGAATCACAAGGCATGATTTCCCTAGTGAGTCCGAGCTACTCTGAACATGTCAGATATAAATAATAAAAATTTATAAAATTTTTATCATTTTTCAGAATAGGCAGTGTGGCAATTTAAGATTATTGATCAATTCCAAAAAGAGGGATTATGCTTGTAAACTGGTCTCTTCCTCAGGGCGTGATAAGCCTTTGATTGTATTAGATTCAGCTGAAATGTTTGATTAAATTATGTTAAGATTAGGGCTTTGATTCAATCACATTATTAGAGTGTGACACAGCATTGAGGCCCCGCCCCCTTGGTGGGCTGATAAAACACTCTCACATGGAAGTAGACACACAGAAGCAGATATACAGTAAGAGAGAGTGCTCCATAGACAGAGGCTCTGGGAAGAGAGGTGAGCCTGATAGTCTATAGCTGACTTTGTGAAGAGAACAGAGCAGCTGAGTCCAGAAAGAAACAAGCCCCAGGAAGAGAGATGAGTCTTATAACAGCCTACAGCTGATATTGGAAGAAGTTGAGACCAGGGCGCCTTAAGAGGAAGAAGGAAGGCTGAACGCTCACAGACATTGCCTGCCATCTTGTGTCAACATGTGGCAACAGACTTTGGGTAAGAAAGCACCTCTTATGGTACCTCGAGTTGAACTCTTTAGGGCCTTGCAACTGTAAGCTTCTACCCCAAATAAATACCCTTTATGAAAGCCAACAGATTTCTGGTACTTTGCTTCAACACCCCTTTGGCTGACTAAAACAGGCAGTCTCACCTTTGACTGACCTAGGAAGACTGACTATTCTCTATGCTGCTTTACAGGAAGTTTACTCATTCGAGTACACAAAGATGTCTTGAGTGCCTAGGAAGTGCACTGACTTCCTCAACTGCATGCTTATGTCATAGTGCTAAGCACTTTGGGAATAGCATTTGCTTCTCCAGGCAATTTTCCAAAGAGCACTTTCCAGGCCTCGGCCTGAACTAATGCAGTTCCCCAAAGTATGATTTTACAGGGAGAGATGACAGACCCATACCGAGTTCTGGAATCTAATAGTTCATCCATTGGCTGAGGAAACTACAGCTTTACTTTGGGTGAAGCTCTTCCTAGGAGGATAACCTGATTACGTATTTATTTATTCCATTCAGAAAAGATTCCTTTGGTAATTTCATCTGTCATACTTACGTTTTCTAATATTATTATCATCAGCAACAAAGTATTTACCAATCACTTTGAAAAAGTGACTATCCAAGGTCAAGGTATAGATTAAAATTGAAACAGCTTGTGTTGAAACCTAAAAACAGATCCTTCAGAATCACACTTCAGAAAGGCCAAAGTGGCCACTATGATAGTACCTACAAGTCACACAGCCTATGACTGACCAAACATGAGCTGATTCAATCAAGTGATGCTGTACTATGATGATGCCAGTCTAAGATGATAAGACTCCCTATTTAATTGCCTTCCTACACAGGGAGATTGCTAGTATTCCAATCACCAGAAACAATAAGCTTTAAAACACAGAAACTGGTGTCACGTAAATTATACTTTCTGCAATTCAGATCTACTGAGATAGTTTGCAGAAGCTGCATATTTGGTGAAAATTTTCATGAGAAATTAGGAGCAGGGAAACTGTAAGCTAAGAACCCTGGATAAAGCACAGCATGAGGACTGTGAGTAAATACTAACAGATTTCCAAATCTCATAGCTTTGAGGTCAGAGCCTGATAATAGAAGTTCTATAGGCCATGCCCAGTTGCCACAGACCTCGCTAAGTGTCTAGCATTGGGAAGACACAGGAAGAGACTAATCAAACAGGTGTGAAAATATTAGATTTGGGGTGCTTAATTTTCTGCAAACTTATCAAATTACATGTGCATTTCCAATGAAGAAGCAAAGAAATGAGTATGCAAACAGCAACCAGTCCCTGGAAGGCAGACATACACACACCGGCGGTGTGAGAATGGCTGCAAATTACATGTTTATCTTCTTAGCAACATGAACTCTCTATTCTTCTAAATAGTCTCAACATTTATCCAAAGTTGCTCACTGTATCTTGAATAAGCAATAACCGCCTCTATTTTCCCACCACCTGAGTCATGGCCTGGTAGTAAATTAGATGCTTAGGAAGGTGGGTTGCTTAGGAAGATGGGTTACTTCCTTGAGGCTACTGGGCCATCCTTAAAGGAGTAATATGATGATAATTGGCTTGGCTGATGAAAATGTTCCTGACTCACTTTGGCGGAGTGGTTTTTCCTGCACCACTGATGGCTATGGCTGAGTTCAATGATTATACTATTGCCCCCACCCCCTTGCAGAAAGGATGATACAGTCTGAGCTAATTATACATTCTTAGCAGCCCTGTTGTGACCCACAGAGCCAATGCCCATGCTGTCTGCCTGAAGTTTTTTCGGTTCACTCTGTGGTTGTGGTACAAAGGAGAGTCAATGAGATTACAATGGAGGAAATTGTAGACTCCTTTGTAACATTCTCTAATTGACTGCATTAGCTGGCCACCGGTACCCATAGCCATACTTGTAATAAAATATTAATTTAAAATATAAGGCAGACCACATCACTCATCTGTTCAATGCCCTCCAACAGCTTCCCAAATTACCCAGAGTCAAAGCCAAAGTCATTGCACAGCTGATAAGATCAGATATGATCTGATGCCCACTACCTCTGTGCTCTCATGTATCACTTGCCCTCTTTTCATTTTCCTTCAGTCACACTGGCTTCCTAGCTTGTCCCTTGAACACATCAAGCATGTTCCCAGGTGAGGGCTTCTGGACTTGCCGCTACACCTGCCAGGAATATATTTTTTTTCCTTGCATGTGTATTAAGCTAAATAATTTGCATCTTATTTATTTATTTTTAACTTTTTTTAAAAAGTAATTGAAATATATCACTCATACATAAACACACATAAACAATAAATGTATAATAGTTGTGAACTTACAAAACAAACACATATAACATTAAACAAATATATATAACATCTCACCCTATCACCAATAACTTGCATTGTTTTTAAACCTTTTTAAATAATGATTAAAGAGCATTGTCAAAATATTACTACTACACAAAGTATTTTTCCCCTAACCAATCCGATTATTATTATCTTTATATCATTTATATATGAACATACATAAACAATTAAGTGTATAGTAAAAGTTGTGAACTTACAAAGCAAACATGCATAACACCATACAGGGGTCCCCATACATCAACCCTCCACCAACATCTTGCATTGCCATGAGACATTTGTTACAAACTATGAAAGAACACTGTCAAAATCTTACTACTAATCATAGTTCTTATCTTACATTTGGTGTGTTTTTCCCCCAACCCACCCTATTATTATTTTTTAAACATATTTTTTTATGACAGAAGTTGTAAACTTATAAAACAATTATGCATATGTGCAGAATTCCCAAACAACACACCCCCATCAACACACACATAATGTGGTGTGTCATTTGTTACAGATAAAATAATATCATATGATTATTGCCATGTCCATAGTGTACATTTGGCTCACATTGTCCATACTGCCTCAGTATCAACATAGTACATCCTTTGCATAGATGCAAGAATATTATATTATTACTACTAACCACAGTCCATAGGTCACTCCAACTATTTTTTTCCATGCTTCTACACATTCCCAACACCCTCCCTGCAGTAGTGATATACATTTGTTTTAAGTAACAAAGGACATTCTTGCATCTGTACATCAACCACAATTCTCACCCACCTCTTGGTTTACTGTGCTATCGAGTTCCTAGATTATTCTCAAGCATTCTGTCAACTGTCATTTACGTAACTAGAATACCATTTTCGGTTACATCCCCATTTATAAACTAGCTGTTATTGTGTGTTACCATCCATTCTATACATTTCCACAATTTTACAGTAAAGCTAATTAAAACTTCTACATACATTAAACATCAGTAGTCCTTCTCAGTCCCTCTTACCTCCTTTAAAAATCTACCACATACCACCAGGTCTTGAAGATATTTTCCAATAATTTCTTCTAGAAGCCTTATGGTTCTTGCTTTTTAGTTTTATTATCCATTTTAAGTTAGTTTTTGGATAAGGTGTGAGATAGGGGTTGTCTATCCTTCTTTCAGCTATGATGTCCAATTCTTTCAGCACCATTTGTTGAATGGATTGTTCTGCCCGAGCTGTGTGAATTTGAAGGGCTAGTCAAAAATCATATAACAATACCTCTTGAGGGTCTGTTTCTGAATCATAAATTTGGTTGCATTGGTCTATTGTGTCTGTCTTTAGGACAGTACCATGCTGTTTTTACCACTATACGTAGGTTTATGATTTAAAGTCTGAAGATGAGGGTCCACTTTTCCTTTCTATGATGTTTCTGGCTATTCAGGACTCCTTACCATTCCTAATAAATTTAAGGATCGTGTTTTCAATTTTTTCTTTAATGCTGGTGGAATTTTTATAGGGATTGCATTATATTTATATATCAATTTGAGTAGAATTGACATCTTAATGATATCTAGTCTTCCAATGCATGAGCATGGAATGTTCTCCAAGTTTTTCGGGCTTTTTTGATTAGTTTTAACATTGAATTGCAGTTTTCTGAATACAAGTACTTTACATCATTGGTTAAGTTTATTCCTGACTATTTGAGTTTTATCTGTCATATTTTATTTTCACCACTCTTTGAAACTTTCAGTTACTTTTATTGATATAATCTTCATTACTAGACTCTCTTCCAGGCCCCTCTCTCCTGTCTTTTCTTTTCAGGCTCTAGCATACCCTTTAGTATTTCTTGAAAATCTGGTCTCTTGTTTAGAAATTCTCTCAGTTTCTGTTTATCTGTGAATACTCTAATTTTGCCCTCATTTTTGAAAGTCTTGCTGGATATAAGATTCTTGGCTGGAAGATTTTCTCTTGTAGTATCTTAAATATATCAGACCACTGCCTTCTTGCCTCCATGGTTTCTGGTGAGAAATCAGCACTTAATCTTATTGGATATCCCTTATATGTTATGCATTGCTTTCTCGTGCTGCTTTCAGAATTCTCTTTGTCGTTGGCCTTTGACATTCTGATGAGTATGTGGGAGTTGGTCTATCTGGATTTTTTCAGATGGGAGTATGTTGTGCTTCTTGGACAGGGATATCTATGTCCTTCAGTAGGGTTGGGAACTTTTCTACCATTATTTCTTTAAATATTCCTTCTGCCCCTTTTCCCTTCTCCTTCTGGGACACCATGACATGTATGTTTGCATGCCTTTTCCTGTCATTTAGTTCTCTGAGACCTTGTTCAATTTTTTCCATTCTTTTCCTCTTCTGTTCTTTTGTATGTTCCCTTTCAGAGGCCATTTATTCAAGCTCACCAATCCTCTCTTCTGCCTCCTCAAATCTGCTATTATTTGATTCCAATGTTTTTTCAATTTCATTGATTGCACCTTTCATTCCCATAAGATCTGGTATTTTTCCATGTATGCTTTCAAATTCTTCTTTGTGCTCATCCAATGTCTTCTTAATATCCTTAATCTCTTTAGCCATCTCACTGAATTTATTAAGGAGGTTTGTTTGAACATCTATAATTAGTTGTCTCAACTCCTTTATGTCATCTGGAGGCTTATCTTGTTCCTTTAACAGGGCCATAGCTTCCTGTTTCTTGGTGTGGATTGTAATTTTTGCTTGGTGTCTTGGCATCTGGCTTACTAGAGTATTTTTTTCTGGGTGCAGTTTTCTGTCTAGTTTAGGGCTTCTTATCATTTCTCCCTTGCTGGTTGTGCAGTAGGAGCCAAGCATATAGTCTGTGCTGTAAGCTGTGGAGGGTCAAGCTCCTCTCATTGCCCCAGGGACCACTGAAGCTTCTTCCAACTTTCTCCATTGTCTGGGGTAGGGACAGAGTTACAGATATGTGGAATAATCCACATGCAGGACTAGACTGTAGTTGCCCAGAGAGACTGATGAAGCTTCACATCCCTTTCTCCCCTACCTGGGGCAGGGATGGAGCTGCAGGTGTGGGCAGCAATCTATGCAGTGTGGGTCCTAAGATGACCACAGTTGCCCTGGTAGACATCTGATTTTCAGTCTATGCCAGCCAAAGTTCCCTGCAGTTACCTGTATAGGCTGGTGCAGGGCTCCTCAGCCTTCTCCCTGACAAGGCGGGGCTGAAGCCTAGGTAAGCTGCCGGCTGATCTGCAGGAAAGAAACTGTCAGCCCGGCTCAGCTCAGGCTGGGATGGAGTCAGAATGGCAGCGACTGGCCTCTTTCTGACTTGGGCTGGTTCTCACCCCAGCTGTTCCCAGGGTTATCTCTTAGCCAGCCAAGTCTCCCAATCAGTAGCTGAAATCGGCAGCCAACCGTCTCCTCATCCGCTGTTTCTGGAAAATGGAGCTTCCAATTCCCATCACAGAGAAGCTCCTGGGACAGTTTGTGCCACTAAGGTAGGACAATCACTGGCCTCCTGGTAATTTCCTGGAGAGGCTGATGCAGGTCCCCGCAGCTTCCTCCCTGATGGAGGTGGCACTGGGGCCTAGGCTAGACCTGCAATCTGTCTGGATGGGAAAAAGCCAGTCTCCACCAGCGCTGGGATCCTCAGTCCTCCCCGCTTCCCCTCGTGCCAGGCGTGGGGTTAAGATGGTGGCTCCCGGCCTCTTTCTGACCTGGACAGGCTCAAACCTTAGCTGTTCTCAGGATTATACTGTAGCCCGCTGAATGCACTCATCAGTAGGTGAAGTTGGCACCCAATTGTCTCTTCCTCCCCCATTTTGGGGAAGTGGAGCTTTCAATTCCAGCCACGGAAGAGCTCCCGAGGTGGCTTGTGCCTCCAGTGGAGGATGGGCACCAGCCTCTGGGGTGTGGAGCCTCTACTTACGAGTCTTCTCTGCAGACGGGCAGTCTCCTCCTTCCACTCCCCCAAGGACATTGCAGGATGCTCTTCTGGCCTCCTGGAGCCCCCAAATAGGTGCTTCAGCTAGCTCCAGAGAGCACTGGGTGTTTACTAGCTGCCCTGTGGCAGGAGCTGACTCCAGGAGCTCCTTACTCTGCCATCATTTTGCTGATTCTCCTTGCCAGAAATATTTTTATTCCAGACATACACCGGGATCCTTCCCTTTCTTCCTTCAAATGCCACATTAACTTTGAGGCTTTTCCTGACCACCCTATGTGAAAGAGCAACTCTTATTTTCTCTAAGAATTTCCTATCCCCCTAATCCTGTTTGTTTTTTTTCCCATCCAAAGCATTTATAATCACCTGCCAAACTGTATAAAGTATATATTAATTTGTTTATTGTCGACTGCAGGACATAAGCTCCATGAGGACAGAGATTATGTTCTGCTCACGGCTGTATTTCAGCATTTGGTCAGTGCCTGCTACTCATACGTGCCATATATATATTTGCTGAGTGAATGGATGGATGAATCCTGGTGGCCCGGTAGATTGAAGGGGCAAATTATTCCACATTACTAAACTCTTTGCATAAATATGAAATAATCAGGTATATCACAAAATGCTATTTAGGCTCTTACTGAGGGGCACTTAGTGGGGCTTTCATTTTCATAGTGGTTATGAACTGCATTATAATTATAAACCAGCGTCTCTACCCAAACAAAAATAAACCTTCCCTAAGACTCTTTCGAGCTAAACATGAAAGGCTATTCATGAAGAAGAGTAGGACAAGATGAAAGGAAATTGCTAAAGAGAATACCTTTGAATAGCGTGCCAACAGGTAATTAATCATTGAAAGCAGCAAACCCTGATGGCCAGTAAATTTCAAGGGCTTATCTCAGTAACATATGAAAGTGCAACCTCCTCCTCAACATATTAGAAATGTCAACTGATTGCACTGAACAAAAGAATAAATGAAGCATGTATCTTTTGTAAAGAAAATGCTATTATTTTTGATGATTTAATTAAAATATATTAAACCAAGAATAGAACACTAAAATATAAAGAGGAGGTTATCCAGGGACCTAGTGCTTAAATGCCAATGTATTCTTCCATGGGGGCTAAAAATCTGAAATGACTTGAACTTAAATTCCTTGATGTAGAACACATACATAACGTAGAAGGGTTCACATCTCATTCCTTTGCCTCCGACAATATTTTGCCCTCAATTTGCCAAAACAGAGATAAGGAATGTTTGGAAGGAGGGATGTTAAATAAGAAATAAATGCACAGTTGCTCATTAAGCACAATGAGATAGATAAATCACTTTGGAGCCACACTTTGGATTTTGTTTAGAGGGGAGAGAATAATTTGAAAGGAAGCATGGTGGAGAAAGAAAAAAGACTGGTTTAAAGTGTGAATTATACTTTACATGAAAAGGCATTTAACTTTGACAGCAGCAATAAATGCAACATGTGCCATTTGTCAACTGCCTGGTCCTGTCTCTGTGAGGCAAGTGGGTACAGCAGGACTCCATTGCAATATGGCTTGCTAGGAAGTGGACTCAGATGTACCGTGTCTAACCAAATGTCAGGGATGACTGAGCCAGCAGCAGAGGTTCAGGGCTCTGATTTCAGCATAATGAAGAGGTGTGAGGTTGATGATAACACATTATAGTGAATATTAACCAACACTACTGATTTATGATTGTGATTGTGGCTGAAAGGGGTAGTCTAGGGAGGTTAATGTCAATTGAAAGAAAGCTAGAGGATAATCTAGGAATTGTAAAACAGTTATTTCGGTGGTAGATGATGACTGTGGTTAATAGTACAAATACAAATATGGTATTCTATTACAAGGTATTAAGAATATCGAGCTACATGGGAAATATACAACTAATGTAACACGTAGACTATAGTTGATGGCAATATTGGAATAATTTTACAGCAATGGCAAAGAAGGTACTATATCAATGCTAAGAGTCAATAATGGGGTGGGGGTTTAAGGGGATATGGGATTTTCCTTTTGGGGTAATGGAAATATTCTGCAAAGGACTAAGTTGATGACAGCACAATTCTGTGATGAACCTGAGAGTCACTGAGTGTACACTTTGGAAGGATCGTATGAGGCAGAGGACCATATAACTCAGTGAAACCCAAGGTGAATGGTGCACTGTGGTTAACTGTACAAATATGAGAATGTTCTCTCATGAACTATAACAAATATACAATACTAAACAGGGTGCTAATAATAGGATGGTTTGTGGGAAAAATACACCACATATATACTATAGACTATATAGCAGTAAAATCATGATGATGTTCTTTCACCATTTGTAACAAAAGTGCCACAACAATGTAAGGTGTTGGTGGTGGGGCAATGTATGGGAATCCTGTATGGTATGCATACTTGTTTTATAAACTCACAAATTCTCAAATTTAAAAAAATTTTTAAAAAGATGTGGAAGTGTATTCACTGCAAGGCAGTAAATTTGGAGTATACACTAATGGACTCGATACTGGGTCCACAATAAAATAGAGGAAGGCAACAAACATATTGAGCCTTTAGATGTTCTTTGCACAGAAAGTGGTTTTGAAGATCTGCCCACTTTAATAAGCGGCCTTGGCTTCCGAATTTTGGCACACCAGGGAAAGGAAGAGTGGAGAAGATAAACTGCATGCCCTCAAAACAATCTAAACTAAAGGCTAATGGTAAGTAACTGCCCAGGACTGTTGCACTGAACATTCTCTCCTTCGTCATTTTATGTTCTACCTTAAGGCAGCTTGGCCAGACTGGTTAAGGGCACAGGTTTTAAAGTCAGCCAGTGACAGAGCAATAATGAGAACCCAGGTCTGATTAACTGTGTAACTTTAGTCAAATAACTTGACCTCTGTGCCTCAGTTTCCTCAACTTTAAAAGGGAATAATAACTGTACTTTTTCATAGGGGTGTTGGGAAGATTAAATAGGTTAAAATTTGTAAAGAGCTGCCGTGTAAGGGATGGAATTTTCTAAACTAGAGGCTTATAAACCCAGAAAAGAACAGCAGGGTTGCAGGATGTTTGCATTCATATAAAGCACAATTGCTTTGGGCCTCCATGAAACATCAGAGCAGTGATGGATGCTAAAAGAGCCATGCCAACCCCATGTATAAAGTAGAGCAAGATGAAACCAGCACAAGGCTGACAATAACTGTCTGTGTTCAGCATAAAATCTGCTTCAGAGTGCATAATTTAGGCATTTGGTTCTCAAAATGGGGTGATGGCGGGTACTGAACTCCTGTGAACTCATTTTTTGGTCAAGTCAGTTTTTCTTCCCTTAATCAGTTGTCCTTAAAGCACAGGTTAGGCTCTTCCACCTTTAAGACTGTAAACAAGAGTTTCTAAACATCTGACTGAGAAAGGTAACCTGGGTGATTTTTCTGTATGTGCCCTTCTACACCTCTTCTCTTTCTCAGGTCTGGGAAGTGTGGTTGTTTCTCCTGTCGCCAGGCCATGAGTTGCAAAAGTTTAAATTTTGACAGTGACCTCCTAAAATACATTTCATTCTAGAGCACCCCCTTCTTGCCTAAATCCGAGTCCCAATGCCTTTTGGTTGCTGTTCTGTTAATCTCCCCATCTAAAAGTACTGTTACCCTGAAGACTTGCTTGGCCACACTAACCTGCGCATGGTGATCTTCATTTGGGAGTAGCCAGATATTAATTAGTAAGAAGGGGACCTTGAAAACTGAGTTTGAGCTGGTGGGCATTTGATTGTAATTAGTAGTTCAAAGTATGTTTCTTCCACTTGACTGGAAGTTCAGAAAAGGCAGGGGCTGTGTTTGGCAAATACCAGGCAATTGGTGGATTACTGTTGAATGGATGAACAAATGCATGAATGAATGGGTGGATGATGGATGGATGGATGGATGGATGGATGGAAAGAAAGACATACTAGAAAAGGCTGTGATCAAAGGGGTAGAAGAAGTAAAGATAAAAAAGGAGGAAGAAACATTCTACTATTCAAGATCTTACTCACTGGTTACAGGAAAACAAGAGCCACTGAGATCAGCTATATCATTTGGAGAGACTATCAAAAGCAACAGGTGGAAACAGTGAAAAGCAAGAGAGGATTAATAACTGCTATAAAGGTACTGCTTAGGCAATTGATGTGTGGGTGACAATTACTTGGGAGGGAAAGTGTCTTTCAGGGGCTGCTCCCCTAAGTAGGTTTTAGCCAATCAGTAACTATATTGCCTAGGAATGGTGAAAGGGTAATTATTAATTGTCCAACTAAAGGATTTATAATGAATAATGAAGGGTGATTAATATTTTGCATCCAACTTGCGATTAATATTTGGAGCATAATTGCTAATGTTAATGTTTTGCATCAATTCATAGCACACATGTTGATTATACGTACCTGAAGGCTTGGGGATATAACTGGAGAAGGCATACCTTCTTCAGGGACCACTCCTGTTCGGTGGGAGTCAGTCCCTCAAACATGTCCATTAAGATGCCTTCAATGAATAACCTCCAAAAAACCCATTGGAAAACACTACAGGTTTACTACCCGTGACACTAGGACACTGCATTCATTCACTCAACAAACATTTACTGAACATCTACTCAGTGCAGGAAAAATTCAGGCATTATGCCAAGCACTAAGGCAGTGGACAAGGCACAGCTATTTCCTGTCCTTTCAACATTTACAGTCTGGTTAAAGAAACAAGAGAGAGAAACCAGCAAGGATTGGTAGCAAGGTGAGTAGTAGGTTAGGCTTAATCACAGTACACTCTGGGAGGTATGAGAGCACACAGCTATCTAGTCATGCAAGAAGCAGTTCTTCGCTAAGAGCACCCTAGCCCTAGGTGTAACAGCCATTTAATCCTGAAGGCCACTCGAGAGGCTCAGTCATAAGAAGGACATTTGATAAGAGAAATGGGGAGTATTTATTGAACCCTTAGAGTATGCTGGTAATGGTCACAAGGCTTTACAGATATTATTATCCCAGGAATATCATATGTAAATTCCATAGTTGCCTCAAGAATCTTTCTAAGAAGGCTTTTGCTGGACTGCATGACTTTTAGAGCTAAAAGCAACAGAGAACAAGAAAAACACCCTGAGGCATTACCTCCTGGTTGGCAAGATCAGCTGAGCCCAGTGGAGAAGCAAAGCGGAGCACCTTGGGGTTCTCACGACAGCCAGGGAATAACAAACCTTGCAATAGCTCTTCCAGATTGTGAGTCCCCAGAAACATATGGGTCCAACACTGGTAAATCTTCTGGCAGATGCCAGCAGGCCACCAGCTTATTGCTGGTACATAAAAGTGGCAAGAAAAAGGAAAGGAATAACAAAACTTCCCTTTCAATCTTTCATGTAAGTACTCCAGTTGATTCACGTGTAAAGCAAATGATGGTTAGAGCCTCTTGAATCTGGGAAAAATAGACACACTATCCAGGAAAACAGAGATGGCTTGAAGAGCACAATTTGGGAACACTGAGAGGCATCTTAACCAGGGAAGATTATTGATGAAATGCCATACATAGAAAGAAGGAAATTGCCATCTACAGGCATTGTTGAAACCTGACTTCCTCAACCTGACTAATTGCCTTAGATGAAATAATCTCATGTATCTAATGACTCCTACGGAAGCTTTTCAGAAAGGATGACATTTCATAGATCACCCCAAGCACTCAGAGTTCAATTTCCAATTATCAGCAAAATGACTCCTTCCCATTTTTCTCTGTGAATGAAGCCTTGTGCTTTAGGAATTATAGGAAATCAATCATAGCAAAAACATAGCCAATTAACCAGCACATAATCATTGATTTCCTATGGGCAAGGTACTGTACTAGAGTCTTAGGAACCAATGAAAAGATTTAGTTGGATCTTTATTTTTCAATTTTGATCCCCTAGGGTTTCATTTATCATGAATAAACATAACCCATTAAGGCCACCAACTTACAAATTAGGTGACTATATAACTGCATCTATGATTAAATAATGTTAATCATTCCATGTTCTTCAATGATTTTGGTTAGAACCACGGACATATGCCTCTAGCCATCACTGACTTCAAAAGAGAAAGAACATTTAAAGGAGGGCACTTGCCTTTACCCATAAAGAGCCATTATAGGGAGCTTCTACTTCAAGCTGCTCAGACATGTATAAACTACCTGAAGATATTTTAAAAATTTGACCCAATGTTTTACAATGATATTTTATGTGATAATGGAATGACACTGCCTACTTTAAAAAAACATTGTGAAATAATTTCAAATGTATAAAGTAGTTGCAAAAATAATACAAATCCCATACAGAGAACTCCAATATACCCCTACCCCTATCCCCCAAATAACCAGATTAATCAATTTTAATATTTTGCTACCATTATCATGTTTATCATATCTATCTATCCATCCAGCCAGCCAGCCAGCCATCCATCTCCCTCCCTCCCTCTCCCTTTCTGAACATTTGAAAGCAAGATGCACACATTATACTCCTTGAACACATACAGGCATACATCCAAGATATTGTGGGTTCAGTTCCAGATGCAATAAAGTGTATCACCAGAACTTTCTGGTTTCCCAGTACAGACAAAAGTTGTGTTTACACAATGCTGTAAACTATTAACTGTGTAAAAGTATTGTGTCTCCAAAAAACATATATACCTTAATTAAAATGTGACACAGAGACACAAAACGAGCACATGCTGCTGAAAAAATGGCGTCGAGAGATTTGCTCAACCCAGGGTGGCCACAAACCTTCAATTTGTAAAAAATTTATCGACGCACAATAAAGCAAAGTGCAATAAAATGAGGTATGCCTGTAATACTTCCACAATCATTTCCTATGAGCAAGGATATTCACTTATGTAGTCACCTTAAGTGCAGTAATCAAGTTCAAGAAATTCAACACTGATATAAAGCTGACATTCTATATCCCAATTTTTCTTATATCCTCTTAATGTCCCTTTGAGCCTTTGTTCCTCTGTTCTTAGATCCCATCCAGTATCATGTATTGCATTTAATTGTTATTATCTTGTTAGTTTCTCCTTCTTTCTTTTCTTTAATTGTAGAGACATATATGCAATATAAATCTTCCCACCCCAACTCCTCCAAAGCAAACTATTCAGTGGGATAAATCACATTGAAAATGTTGCAGTACCCTCCCTACCATCCATTACTAGAAGTCTCCCTCTACCCCAGAAAGAAACCTTATACTCAGTTTTCATTAACTTCCCACTGCCCCTGCTCCCCATGCGTGGACATCTGTACTCTACCTTCTTTCATATTAATTTGCATTTTTTCTATTATTTTCTTTGTGGTTGCCATTTAATTTAACATCCCAATTCTATAACAATCTCGTTTGCTTTGATTCCAACTTAACTTCAATCGCACACATAAACTATCTTCCTATACCCCTCTGTCCCCCCCACCTTTATGTAGTAGTTGTCACAAATTACAATCTTATACATTATGAGTCCCAAACCATTGGTTTGTCATTATATTTTATGCCTTGGAGTTTTAGAAGTAAAAAGTAAAAAGTGGAGTTACAGATCAAAATACAATAGTACTGGTTTTATATTTACCCATGCCATTATCTTTACTGGAGATCTTTATTTCCTCCTGTGGCTTCAGGTAATTGTCTAGTGTCCTTTCCTTTCAATCTACAGAGCTCCCTTTAGCATTTCTTGTAGATCTGATCTAGTGGTGATTAAGTCCCTCAGCTTTTGTTATCAGGGAATGGCTTACTCTCTCCCTCACTTCTGAAAGACAGTTTGCTAGATATAGAATTTTGGTTGGCAATTTTTTTTTGCTTTCAACACTTCAAATAGGTCTTCCCAGTGTCTTCTTGCTCCATGGTTTCTGATGAGAAGTTGGCATTTAATCTTATTGCAGCTCCCTTGTAACATGTTGCTTCTCTCTTGTAGCTTTCAGAATTCTCTCTGTCTTTGGAATTCAACAGTTTGCTTATAACATGACACATTGGGTCTATTTGGGCTTATCCTATTTGGAGTTCATCGAGCTTCTGGGATGTGTATATTCATGTTCTTGATTAAATTTGGGAAGATTCTGCCATTATTTCTTTGAATACCTTCTCTGCCACTTTCTCTCTTTCTTCTGGGTATCCCACAAAGGATATATTAGTATGTTTGAAAAGTTTGTTCACTTTTCTTCATTCCTTCTTCTTTTGGCTCCTCAGACTGGATGATGTCAATTGTCTTACCTTCAAGATCACTGATTCTTTCATCTGCCAGTTCCCATCTGCTGGTGAACTCCTCTAGGGAATCTTTAATTTCTGCTATCATGGTCTTCAACTCCATTTGATTCCTTTACGTAATTTCCATCTTCCTATTGATATTTTCTTTGTGTTTTGTATTAGTTAGTGAAAGGGGTGCTAATGCAAAATACCAGAAATGGGTTGTTTTTTATAAAGGGTATTTATTTGGGGCAGGAGCTTACAGATACCAAGCCATAAGCATAAGTTACTTCCCTCACCAAAGTCTATTTGGAGCAAGATGGCTGTCAATGTCTGTGAGGGTTCAGGTTTCCTTGGTTCCTACGTTCCTGGAGCTTGCTTTACTCTGGCTTCAAGGTTCCTTTCTTCCCAGGGCTTGCTTCTTCCTGGGCTCAGCTTTCCTCTCATCCTGGGCCTGGCTTCTCTTTCCTCTGTGAACTTACTTCCTGGGGCTCCAGCTTAAGGCTTCAGCATCAAACTCCAACATCAGAAACCCTCACACCAAAAGCTCCAACTCTGTCCTTTGTCATGCCTTTAATCTGTGAGTCTCCACCCACCGAGGGGTGGGGACTGGGTGGGGACTCCATGCCCTAATGATAACTCAATCATACCCAGGTACAGATCAGATTATAAACATAATTCAATATTTCTTTTTGGAATTCATCAATTATATCAAACTGCTTCATGTTTATCTATTGTTTTTCCTGATTTCCTTTCATTCTTTGTCTATGTTTTCCTTTAGCTCTTGGAGAATATTTAGGACCAATTTTTTAAAAGTCTTTGGAATGTCCCAGGTTTGCTCTTCCTCTTGGATGGTTTCTGATGTTTTAATGCTCTCCTTTGTTTGTCCATCACTTCCTGTTGCTTTGTATGTTTGGTAATATTTTATTGAAACCTTGACATTTTTAAATTTTAGAGGGTTATTACTGGAATTTTGACCCAGTGGTTATCTGTTCCTTAATCTTGTATCCAGCTAGTGTTATGACAATGCTTTCCTTGAATGCTAGGAACAAACAAAAAGGTAAAACAAGAAAACACTTTCCCCAGTCTTTGTAAATTGACCTGTATCAGTGCTCTCCTTCAGAGTTTATCCACACAATGAGTTTAGAAAATGGTTCCATGCCAAAGTGTAGGGGCCTCCCTGTTCCTTTCTGTGCATGCATCTTGTCTTGGGCATGTGCATTTGGCTCTAGGAATTCCCCTATTTATATGGTTCTGAATGTTCTTCTTCCATAAGAAATAGTTTCCTCACCATCCTGGGCACAGTACTGTATGTCCTCCAGCCAGCAACTCCTTGTTCCAGACAACCACTTGACTGCTCTCCAATAACATTCTGGAGGAGCCTTTAGTGAGATGCCTTCCACCCTTAGGGCAAGTTCTGAGATGGTGAATCCTCACACAGACTGGGCCCGACATACCTGCTCCCAGTAGATGCATGGAGTTTCTCTGCTCCCTTTGGAACTGGGACCAGGGCTCTGCACTGAGCTGGTGAGGGGTGGGGAAGGGGCCAGCCAAGGCACCACAAGACCTTACCACTTTTAAGTAGCCTTTTTCTTGTTTAGACACTCACCGGGTTACTCTAGTCCTTTAAATGTTTTCCAGAGCTTTGAGAAGGATGTTTCTGCCACTTCTTGCTGGTTGTTCAAAACTTCTTTGGGGAGACAGAGCCCTGAAGCTTCTGACTTCACCATCTTGATCAGGGCAGGGCCTAGTTTTTATCATCTCAATTTTCCACTTCTTTAAGGCAGTGACCATATATTTAAGGAAACCAAATCTTTCGCTGATGACTGAGTTTTATGAAGGCTTACTATTGGTATCCTCAAAGGAATTCAGTTTATTTCCCAGCATTTGCCTACTGGAGGAAATCGCCAACCACCTGATAGGACTACCTCAGTGAAGCCACACATCGCAACCTGAAATGTTTAATGATATAGGTCTTTGATGTTTTTTTTCTTCCTTCACTACTGTATAAGGCAACAAAAGAGTCTAATGAAGATCCTGCCTTATTGATTTGCCTTAGACCTTTTAAGACACTGTAGAAATTGACAGTTCAAATATGTATCATATTTAACTGGGCAGTTTGCTTTTCTTTTCTGGAAAATCAGTTATTAAAGCGAGACTGCGAAATAAGCTCCATTTGTAATTGCAAAACCTCAGTGAGACAAAGCAGAGTAGTGACATTGAGCAATTAGATTTTACAAGGACTGTGATATTTGCATTTGCCAGAGAGGGAAGGCTTTTCTAAAGATAGAGGGAAAAATAAATTCTCTGCAGTCAAGTAATTTTCACTAGTAATTTTTGGAATGAGCAAAAAATGTGAGCCTGTCAAAACAGACGTGTTTCCTTTAAAGAAAGGTGTGGGCAAATACAACCAGCAAATAGCTAACAGAAATTGCCACCACGATAACTGCTATCAGGTAAGCTTGCACAGCCTGTACAAGAACTGAATCCTTAAAACCTCATTTTAAGGATAGATACTGAAATGATAGTAAGCTTCTAATCCGATTAATTCTAATTGTACTTTTTAAATGCAACTTCCTGATTAATACAGGTTAGGTAGTAACTCGAAAGTGAAAATTATGATGAATTTCAATTTGAGAGTATAGAAGAATAATCATACTGACATAGCATTACAGGAAATAACTTTTCAGTTTGTCTGTTACAGCTTATTTTCTAATCTACAGACATTCTTTTAGATATCAAGTAGTTCCAGTGTGGCTGGATCTTGGGCTTGGTCACTGATTTAATGAAGGCTGTCACTAAAGCCTGGCCAATGCTTTGAGCTTTGGAACTCATAGTTTATCTAATGGAAAGAGTGATACTGACGTTGCTCATTTACAAATTAAGGAATGATGTATATTATTTCTAAAAGGTTACACAATTACAATTTGATATTTTTTCTCAAAAATATCTTTAAAGATGAAGTAACTTTTTAAAGCGTACGTTAACCCTCATTGCCTGCATTTTCTTACAAATACGTCAAGTTGAAATAAATACATTTCAAAAATCTGAGTCAAAATATATGATCTTAACCTCAAACTGATGGTGGAAACACCAGCTTACTTTTCTGTTAACCTTATATACTCTTGAAACTTGTTCTTCTTATTTGTTTAATTTGTTTGAAATACAAAGGACATGAGTAATGGCTTGAAAAAATGAGTGACAGATCTTCACCACCACAGAAACACCATCTAAAGTAATGAGCAAATATGTTTCATAAATTGACTTTATAAAAAGTAGGTGTGAAGGAGACACTGTAAACTTAACCATTTCATTCTTCTTGTTTTCATAAGCCATGCACTCTTATCAATTTGATGTATGCTCAGAATGTTCATGCCTAAACAAAGGTAGTGTGTAGGTTACAATTCAACATTGCTCAGAGGAATTGAAATTTACTTGGATTTCCAATTCAAGTCATGAAGAGAAACCATTGTCACAGCCCGCTCCTTTAGCAGTGAACTGCCATGACCATCCCCAACAATTCTATGCACTGTAGTCTTTTAAACCCCAGCTTATATTTTGTTTAAATAATTTGCACCTTGTCCAGCAAGGGAAGCCATGATTTGAAATGTCCTGGAAATACTCCATGGCATACATTTTATTTGAATGTTGCTCTGTCTTTGTAAGATATGTTTCATTTTTAGAAGCAAGTGATTTGAAATTTATTATGTTTGGGGGAATTACACAGGGAATGCACATTTACTTTAGTATTCACCTAAGAAAGAAAAGCTATAACTAAAAAGAATAACTTTTGCCCCAAACACCATCTTACACCAATCCAAAACTCCATTAGAAACACATCTGAGGTCTGCTCTTTTAGGTAATGTATATTGTGTTGTCTTTCTGGAAGTCTACTACCACTGCTACTGATTTGCTGGAGGAATAAGGGAGAGTAAAATGGATAACAAGTGACCAAACTACTTTGGTTACTTGGCTAGCACATGTCTGTGTCATTTTGCCTCATTCCCCCAACCCCCACCCCAGTTCTCTTATTCAGCTTTCTCTTTTTGCTGGACACTTAATAAATCAGAGCTTAGAAAACTTTCTCAGAGGCTGTATAACCCCCAAATGTCACACTCTCAAGACACTTGGCGCTCCCCTACAATGGGCATTTGTGGACATAGAATAATGGTTTACGTTGTGCCTCTCACATAAATCTAAGCTGTGATTCTATTTCTTTACACAGAGACCTACGACTAAGGAAAAGTCTAGACTCCTAAGTTCTGATGCTGAGTGCACTTGGTGCTTTGGGGTTCTAGTGACGACGAATGGGCATATTTCACTATAAACTCTGGCGATGTCACTGTTTCTGCATCACTGAGTTGAATGAGATGATTTTTATAGTACAGAGTCCAAGAAGCATTATGATTCTCTTTCTTTTTCACCAATAATGCTAGGCTGTAATTTAATGTCTCTGCCTCTGATTCCTTTGGAAAATGAGAGCGAAAAAGAATTGTTAGATTAATTGAAAAAATGGAAATATAGGAATAACTGAAGACTTGTATTACCTTATTCCTTTTCACAGGTAGTTTGCTATTTTCATGTGTTTCATTCTGAAGGAAGCACTTCACTTTATTTGATTCAATAATTGGGACATAATGAGAAACAGAATATTGGAATCAAGCTGTGAAAATGTTCATGACAAAAATCTCACTAAGCACTAGTTCTCCAAACATGATGCAAATTTCATCAGGTGGTCCTAATCATTTTCAGCTTAGTCTTTGGGAAAAATAAAACACAATTCTCAATAAACCTGAAACAGTTTTTGCTTCTCTTTGGAGAAGGTAGAATAAAAATGCAAATACAAAGTACCAATATAAGAAATGGGGAAATTGGCCTTTTCAAAAAGCCTCATCCAATTCTATGTCAGAATTTTTAAAAAATTCTACATCAATAAAGTCAAAAGACCTGAGATCCTAATTATGTTCCCCTAAATTCCACAGGCCTGCCATGGAATGATTCGCTTCCTCAGTTTTGGCAAAATCAGATCCATTGTATCTTTAAATTAGTTTTTTTTTTCTATGAAATAGTTCCCTTTCAGACAAGAGTTTAGTGATAGGTAATGGCAAATACAATCAAAATGAAAAATTCCCCAGTTAACAAGGAATGATTAAACTGTTTCAGCAGTCAATATGGTTCCATGCTCTTGATGTGTGGGTTAAAAGATGGCTTTGGAATCCGTTTCAACTGTCATTTTAATATACATTGTTCAGCATGGGAAAATTAGCTTAGTAAAATAATGCTTTCTAAAAAGCATTGGAAAAGAAATGCAGCAATCAGGAATACATATCCTGAATCCATGTCCAGAAAATTTCCAATTTTAGATGGAATAAAGCATGTATCCAGGGCGGAGGAATAAAATGTAATTCAAGTAAATGGCATATTACTTGAATAAAATGTAATTCAAGTAAATGGCTTGAAAAAGAGCATTTTGAGTCCATTCCAAAGTTGCTTGTAGACACTACAAAGCAGCAAGGATCTCTTAAGTTTTCCATTAGCTAATTGTTTCTAATCTACTCTGCAATAAAAAAAAAAACACAGTGCACTAATGGATAATCATTAAGGAGTGACTGATTTTCAGCTAGCTCCCATTCTCTCCAGGTCCAGAGAACTCATGGGCTGGGGTTGGGAAGCACTGATGCCTGCTGGGTAGCTGCTGGGTGCTGGCTGACAGACATGAGAATTGGGGTGTCCCTGTGTTCCAGGGCACTCTCAGCTTTCACATTTTCTTTTTTTGTCTTCCAGTCCAAAGCCTTATTCAGGGTTTCTAAATTGCCTGTGTTTTGTATGATCTCCTGCTTGAACAAGACTAGCTCCCTGTAACTGTGCAAGATGGTATTCAGGGCAGAAATCTGCCTTCCTAATTATATTTGGCTTAGGCGAATATTAAAATTGAGTGCGTATTTCCTGAGCCTCCCCAAGCAGGGAGGAGGAATTAGGAAGTGAGTTAAGGCTAAGCTGGCCTGGAAGTAAACATTTTCTAGAGACATGAAGCATAATTTCCCATCTGTTAATTGCCGCTCATCAGTCCTGAGCCAAATTGCTCAACGTAATCCACAAAGCAGATAACGTTACCTTGATTATTTACAGATAGGTGAAAGTTGACTGAGTTTCAGGGAATGAAATCTACAAAACAACGGATGCCCTGCATGAAAGGACATACCTTAAAATCCACACCACAAACCAGGCTATGGCCATTTCTAAACTCGCACCTGGTAACTCTCACTTGGTGTACGGATATCCGTTAAAATCTTAAGACTGGCAAATCTGACTTACACCTGCATTCTGTATCTCGTCCCAAGGGAAATGTCCTTGACTATTCTGTGCCACCCTCCACTGTGTAAGCATACCGTGAATGAATGGACATATGGTCGTGGGTTACCTCAGCCACAGACATTCGAGGAAACTGTCACACCTATCCTTCACTAAAAAGCAAACGGACTAGCTCTCCAAGTACAATTTATAACGGAAATGAGACAGGGCTGGTGTGTGTGTATGTCGAACATGATAGCTGGAAAATGCGCTCCTTAAAATTTCTCCACTTAAGCAGCTTTGAAAATTCTAAAACAAATTGAGCTGGTTTTCTCTTCATCTCATTTTAGAAGTTGACTCTTGGCACTTAGTTCCCTGAAGGATATTAACCAGGCCTTCTTAGGTTTGCTTACAGGAATAAGATAACAAAGCAAAAGCAGACAGAATGGTGTGAATATGTGACTTTTCCCAGAGACAAAAAGCTTGATATCCTTGAGCGGTCAGCTGAGAAAGGAGCCATGAAGGCCTTGCACCTGCACAACAGTATCTAAACTGTGGTTTGCTAGCCACTGAAATCAAGGACAACTTGGATGTGCTTGAGACAATATCAGACTGAGAAATTGCATGTACCCTGCTCACAAGACCCCAGGCATCACTTTTTGTCGTTTGTTTTTCTTCTCTCCTACCCTCTTCTTTGCCTATAAAAACCCTACCTCCCATTTTCACTTTGAATTGGTTTTGGAAAGATTCCCCCACTTCTTTGCTTGTCCACTCACAATAAACCACCTTCTCACTAAAAGACACGTTTATCCGTTGTAGCGCTGGATCAGGAGGACCTGTCTATTAGAAATAGCCATCCTTATGGTAACAGAGAGGTGGGGACAGAGAGACAGACGGTGAGGGGCAGAGGGAGAGAGGGAGGGAGGGGGGGAAGGGGAGAGGGAGGGAGAGAGAGAGAAAGAGACCGGGAGGGGAGGGAGGGAGGGTGGGAGAGAAATGCACTCTAGTCTGTATTTTCAATTCTTCATACCTCACTCAACATCGTTGCAGCAGAAACGTTAGTTATTGCACCGTCGTGGCGGGGAAGCCCTACAGAAAGTCTCACAGCAGTTTCTCCTGTGAGTCTCCGGTCTCTTTGGTATTCCATGTCATCTGATTGTCTACTAGGCTCATTCAGCACACCCCCAGGGCTGCTCTTACAAATGGGCAGCTGCTGCTAGCGCATCTTCTTAAATGGCTCTGTAAATGAATAAGTCACAAGAGTGGCTGTTCCAGTGGCCTGTTTTGGCTCAGTGGTTAAAACTCCCAGCTGGCACGCACCCCAGGAAATAACCACTATAAGACCAATCTGTTTGATTGATGCAGAGAAGTCTGAAAACTGTTAGGGCACGAAGATCCCTATCCCGACTGGGATGAAACTGGCTAGCACAGCCCCTTGAAGGCAATAATGTGAAAACCCACCTTACTTTTTTTTTTGGGGGGGGGGGGGAGGGGAGGGTGGTATGATCCTTATAAAGCTCAAAGTTAGTCTGAATTGTTAGTCTGAAATGTTACACTCAATACCTGTACAAACGGTGCGCCATGCTTTTGTTTCAGTGTTGATTTTAGAAGAAAAGCATTCAAAAAAGCAAGCAATCAAGTTCAGCTGCAAGGAGGCTGTAACAAGAGAGAGGGATCCGTTGCTTATTGATCCTCAGATACTAGCCTGAAGTTGTGTGTGTGTGCGGTGGTGGTGGGGTATAGATTAATTAATAATTAATTTAAGGGAAAAAGATCCACAGATGGCTGGTTATGGAACACTTGGCAGTTAGAAAATGTCAAGAGGGTTTCCCATATTGGGCCAAGAAAAGTTACTTTACCTCTTTTTAAAAGGAGTGGCAGAAGGACCAAGGAATAGGGAACGAGAGAACGCTAGAAGGGAAAAATGGGTACCTGCCTCTGCCCATATCCAACAGTGGTCTGGCTCTCAGAGTTCAGGCAAAATATACAACTAGTTTGGCTCTGTGAAGTCCAGAGTAACCAAAGTATAAGAAAGAATTCCCCTTCCCACCCCGTTCCACTCACCTCACCACTCTTCAACTTGCTTTTCTTCTTCCATTATTTTTAAATTCAGCTGTGCATTCCCCTCAACATTCAAGGACATGATGGGGTTCCAGGAATTCCCTGGAAGTAAGGGAACACAGCCAAGATCTCTGTTGTAGGAAAGGGCTTCTTAGTTTCCTGGCATGTGCTCCTTTTGTCCCTTCATAGCCCTCTATCCTTGGAGAGTATTTTCTATGTCAGAGTTTCCAGACACCATCCCAAGGAAAGATCCAGGCCTTCCTTAAGCCTATAATTTCTTCATTCATAACCAATTTGAAAAGACAAAGCCAGAGTATCTTCCTTTCCATTGTCTGGGGAAACCTGGGAACCTCTGTGAATTCTTCTTCAAGTATCATGGTGATTCTACAGCTACCTGGGGTTCAGTTCCAGACAAAGTTCTTATGCTGTCAAGTTATTCTTTCTTATTTTTATTATATATTATAACTCAAAAGTTTTGTGTTACATATCTATGCAATAAAATTTGCCATTTTGATCATTCTTAACTGTACAGTTTAGTAGCATGAATCACATCCATAGTGTTGCGCTACCATCACACCATCCATTATCAAAACATATTCATCACCCCAAACAGAAAGTCGGTACACATTCGCAGTCATTCCCCATTCTCCTGAAGCACCAGGCCCTGCAACAACTCATCTACTTTCTGTCTATATGGATGTGCCTTTTCTAGATATTTCATATAGGTGAAATCATACAATATTTGTCCTTTTGTGTCTGGCTTATTTCACTCAACATCACGACCTCAAGGTTCATCCATGCTGTAGCACGTATCATTACTTCATTCCCTTTTTAAGGCTGGATAGTACTCCATTGAATGGCTATACTGCATTTCATTTATCCATCCATCTGCTGACGGACAATTGGGTCAAGTTATTCTTGACATGACTACACAGAACTCTGGAAGTGCTCACTAAATGCAGGCAGTTTAGCCGAGATGGCAATGGCACTTAGCTCTTGAAAGCACAACCGAAGGTCTTTACCCTCGTATAAAACAGGTGGCCAAAAAATGTGTGCCTGACCACTTTATTTGAACAGGCACCAGGATAAAACAGGGCAGCCAAAAGCACTATTTTAGCACAAAAAGGGACAGCAATCTGCTGTGAAGAAAGCAGGGTGCAAGTATACCATCAACTAAATTAGGATGGAGGCAAGACGGGGAGGCACAGACCATCAGTTTCCTAGGGAATCAGATGAAGTGCAGAAGGGAACCCATTCTTGGCATAAGCATATTCAGTGCCTCTCTCATTCTTTCTCTCTCTCTTACTCTGTCTCTCTGTCACATGCACACACACACACACGCACACAGAGGCATTTCTCACCCCCACTCCACAACGACCTGGGAATCTAACTGATAAAAGGACTAGGTGATTGGCAGTAACTTAAAGGCGGACTACAGGCTGGGCCATTCTCATTGGCACACATTAACCAGCGCGCCTTTTTATTCCAACCTGTATCCTAACTTCAAGATGCTTTGATAGAGAGCCTTTGTCCTAGGATTTAATTCATCAGGGCTCCGCGGCACTTCTAAACCGAACTAACCACATTTTCAAATCCAGGCACTCGACTGCTGAATGACTGCAGTCCAGCCTCCCTTCACTGTTGAAGAGAAGGAATGGATTTTCTTCATCTCAAGAAAAGCCTGAGTAACCATACAAGGGAACTCATTAAATAGCATCAGTACAGATCCAGCATCTGAGAGGGTTTCTTTTTGAGGTATAATACACAGCACATTTGCATCTCTGAAGGGCAAAAATGCATACTGCTAGAATCTAGCCATATTCGTTTCTCCGCTAATGAGGAAACTGGCGAGAAAGCTACATTCTTTCCAAGTTATGATCCAAAATAATGTGTAAGAAGAGAATGTTTCAAGAGGAAGTGTTAGAAAGGAGCGCTTAAATAAAATGGAGAAGGTGGGATGTGGCAAAATGTCACAGAAGGAATATTGGCGTGGAGTCAGAATATCTGAGTTCAAATTACAATTCTGCCACTCTTTATTAATTACGTCCTGCAGCAAATGACTTAATCTCTACATCAGTTTCCTTGTCTATAAGTAAGCATAAGAATCCCCGCCATATCTCTCTGACAAGGCTTTTACAGGGTTAAATGAAGAAATGCATGTGAAAACACTGTATAAATGGTGAACTGTTAGGCATATGTCAATTGCTATTATTATCAAGGATACAGAAAAATACATAATTTGTAAGTAAGAGACAGATCATTATAAACTATTCAGTTTCCTGACCCTTTTTCAAGGATTCGAGTCCCCTGATCTACACATGGAGGTTATACATGTCTAGGTGTGAGCAGTTCCCTGTCCACAAAAACAACTCCCACCCCTCTCCCAAAAAACAAAAATCAATCCAAAATACCTACAAGGAACTATTATTATTCAGCCACTAAAATGATGATATAAAAGAATATTTTAATATATAGGAAAATATTTATGATAATGAGAAAAGCAGATTTGAAACATGTTATGTAGAGAAGCATAGATATTTCCAATTATTCTAAATTGGGGAGAGAGAGAAAAATCAGGATCTATAACAGAATGTTCACACTGGTTGATTGGTTAGGGGGATTCTGGATTTTTCAAATTGATGTCTTTTTGTATTTTCCAATTTCTCAACAATGAACATGTATTATATTGATAAACAGGAAAAGAAAGAACATGCACAAAATCAATGTTCCTTGAGAGAGCAAGCAAGGAGTTCAATTACAGTTTAAAATTTTTGTTCAGTCTAAGACTATATGAGAGTTACAAGTATATTTCAATGGCTAATAGTGAGACTTATGAGAGCCAAGCTTCTTCTGAGGAGCAGATGCGTTGAATGTTCACGAAGCATTGGATTGGCAGGGTAGCTTCCAGGTGAAATGGCTTTGAAATCATTTTCCGATCCACCTTTGCCGCATGGTGGTAGCCTGCGCCCTCTGTATGGGAAACCCTGCCCTGCGCTCCCTTCAATAAACATACAGACAGAGTGCAGGCCAGGGTCTCCCAACAGCAGCTGATTCAACATTCCACTCTGGGTTTTCTCTCTTCAGTTGTAATGTTAGTTGGGAAATGGATGGCTTGCCGAGTTAACTCTTCCTTGTGGATTGGACTATTCCCTGTGAATAATTCTGCTTTGGAACTTCATATGGACCTTACTAATTCTGGCTTATTAAAAAACATAAAGCAAAATATGGCAATTGGATACACAAGAGGAACTCTACAGTCCTTCAAGAACTGTACATTGCTACATATTGGCAAAAAGTCAACATGTTGCTATATGGACAATATTAGCAAATAACAATGGTAAGATCTAACATTTAGGAGCTCTACAGGCTTACCACAGCCAACTGCCGTACAAGTGTCTTCCCAGTTAATCCTTATAGGAATACTATGAGTTCTATAGTAGTATTGCCCCCATTTTATAGATAAGGAAATGGAAGGACAGAAGGATTAACTAAGTACCCAAATCACACAGCTTATATGCAATTGAGCTGGATTTCAAGCCCATGTACTCTAGCAGAATGCTTCCTCTTGACCACTGCAAGCATCCTGAAGGCAGATATTATGTACCATTATTAAAGATGCTGGAGCCTGCACAAACTAGGATGTCAAAGGCTGTTGGCACAGAAGGAGAAGCAGGGCTATTCTGTTCTATATTGGAGATAAGAGACAATGACTTCATTATTGGCTACTGTGAGTTTGAAGAGCCATTACTGATAGACAAATGGAGATGTCCAGTAGCTCATTGGCTCTATTAGGTCTGTCCCTCAAAAGGGAAGCTGCTTGTCTGCATATGGATAATAACCGAAGCCATGGGAATAGATGGGATAACTTACAGAAAACATGCAGAACAGAAGAGAGCTGCTGAGTCAAAACCCTGGGGTAGGGGAGAACATCAACATTTAAGGATAGGTGAAGGAAAAAGAGGAAGCAAGAGAAAAATAGTGGTGATGAGGTGCAAAGAGAACTCAGTATTGTGAAATGCAAGGGACTAGCTAATTTCAATGTGGAGGTGGTGATGGAATAGTCCAATGCTTCAGGAAAGGAGAAATAAGATAAAGATACTGTTTAGGGATCACTAGTGCCTTATTCAGCAAGAGGAGATTAAGGGTGGAAATGAGGGTAGTTAATAGAATGGAGAGGGTTAAGGGATAAAGAAGTAGATGAGCAAATGTAGAAAGCAAAGATAAAGTTGCCTCTTGACTTTTGCATGAAAGTGGCATGCAATCTACCTGTAAATTGATAAGAAGGTATTGGAAACATGTCACTTTAATAATGCGGACTGTGGCCCCCTCTCTCACTCCTGGCCTCCCCCTGTCCTTACTATCTCTAGTTTAGTCCTCCTGCTTCTCCCTAAAATACTTCCAGGATTTCTTCTGTATGCAAAACAAATAGTGTGATACACATTTCAGCACTTCTTCAAAGAGGTCTCCAGGTGCTAGATAGAAGCAGCAGCAGATCTTGAGGCTTCTCCTTTAGATCTAAATAGTCTGAATCTCAGTATTGCTCATGGGAACTGTTTCAAAGGTTGAAGTGTCAGAATCAGAAATGAAAGAAATGTGTGGGTGGGAAGTTGCTAGATGCAAACCTGTCATATTCTTCTTTCATTTTCAGACCTGAATATGCATGGGTGAAAAAATTACAGCTTATTCCAAAGTTTTTATTCTGAGCATCAAATACAACAAATAAATGTCAGAAAGATAAGATTGGTATATTTAGGTGAAAATGTTCAACAGATTTGATCTTTAACTCAAATAGCTCTAGCCGTTAATGAGCCCTTTCATTCCCTTGGAATAAACTTTAGGAGAGGGCTCTGGGACAGAGTACAGAGTAAAATCTCATTTATTCAAATTTCACTACTTAGAAATTCACAATAATTTAGAGACAAAGTGATGGAGAAACTTGTCTTTGGTTGGCAATCTCTTTATACATAGAATACAAAATAATGACTCTGATGGAGGAACTTTAACAACACTCACAAATCAAATGAAAACGATGCATACATAAGGATGTTTGCCACAACATTGTTTTATAGCAACAACCAAGAAAGGAAACAATCCAAATATTCATCAACAGAGGATTGGATAAGCAAATCAACACATACAAGAGAATATTATTCATCTTTTAAAATGGTGATGTGAAAGCACATTTATCGACACAGAAATGTGTGTATAAGATGAGAGTGAAAAACAAAGTTACAGAGCAGAACATACAGAGTTATCATATTTATGTACAATTAAGTACATGCATGTGTAATATACAAAGAAAAGTATATGGGTGACAGATCACCAAAATATTAAGAATGGTTACCTCTGGGTGGTGAGTTTAGGGTGATGGCTTACTTCTTTTCATTTTAGTATACAAAAAAAGCTATAAATTTAAAAGTACCTATGAACAATCTGTTCTGGAATCTTCAAACAACTTAAATTCACCTGTAAGTAAGGGAAACACTATGAATCACTTCATTAAATCAGGTCATCTTAGGATACTCACTAAACAAGAGTTAGCATAGTTTGGGCTAATCTAGGAAATGGGTGCAACTGCATCTCTTTAAAAGATACTTTTTAAGATTCTTCACAATTATTTTTTCGGTAGGTAGGGCCTCCATCCCACTGTGTGTAAATTGAACAACCAGTCTCAAGGTTGTTTTTAGCTATGGCATACACATACACATCACTGCCAGCACAACCACCATCATCATTTCCATGATTAATTCACATTAACATAAAAGATATTAAAATGGATTACTCTTAGTTGAAATAAATGTATATTTAAAATATACATAGTGTCCCATAGCAACAAATATAAACAAGTGAGAAAGGAATCAGTGGTCGGACTACAAGAGTTCAGCCTAGATCAGGCTGAGTGACATCTCTGCTTCATATCATGTAATATACTAGCAAGCAAAAGGTCTATTTTTCATATTTATATTTACCTGTTTGGGGCACAAATCAGCATTTCCATACCGAGGAGTACAGAAAAATTATGTTTCTTAAAAACACAGGCAATGTTTATCAAAACTTTTCGACACACTGGACTTGAATATTTATCTGTCACATTTATCTGAGTTGGAGCATTACTCTTGGTAGTAGGTTCAATGCTTGAACCAACTAATCAATTAACTAATTCAACAAACTTTTATTGAGCACCCACCATATGGCAGGCACTGTTCTGGGCACTGGTGATGGCACAATGAACAAAATAAAGGCCCTGCCCTCAAGGAGCTGACATTCTGGTAGAGCGAGACAATAACAAAGACATACACATCCATTCAACAAAAACCGTGAACACCACAATGCCTGCAAGGAATTTATACTCTAGTATATTGATACAAACACTTATTTATGCAACAAATATGTATTCCACATATCCATCATGATGTGATCTATTTATATGTGTGATACAGAAAACTAAGGGGGATAATGAAGAACAGAGAATCGATGGGGACAAAACGCTATTTGAAATTGTATAGTCAGGGAAATCTCTTTGCTAAGGTGATAGTCTTGGAGAGACGTTAACTTACTGAGGGAGGAAGCAAAGAGGATATCTGAGAAAGAGGAGTTCACGCAGAAGGAACAGCAAGTGCCAAGGCTCTAAGGCAAGGGCATGCTTGCCATGGTGTGATCAAGAAACAGTGGGAAAGCCAGTGGAACTGGAGCACAGCAAGGAGTGTGTAAGGACCTAGTGGGTGTGAGGAGTGAGGAGCATGTGGTCAGGCAGGCAGCTGGGGGACCAGGTCATGGAGGGCTCTGGAAGTCATTGTGAGAGTCTGCACAGGACTTACATGATCTGACTTAGATTTGAAAGGAATAACTGGGTGAAGAACAGAGTGGGGAAGCATAAGGACGTAAGCAGGGAGACTATTCAGAGGCCCACTGCAATAATCTGGGTGTGAGACAGCAGACCTAAAAGGGAGAGGTTGGGGTGATGGGAACTGGTTTCATTCTGGAGTGGATATATTTTGACGGAAAAGCCAAAACTTGCCAATGCACTGAGTGTGCAATGTGAAAGGAAGAGAGGCGGCAAGGATAATTTCAAGGATGTTCATGTGAGTGACAGGAAAGACGGAGTGGCCATTTGTTAACAAGGGGAAGGAATAAGAAGGTTTCCATTTTCCTCATGTTAACTGAAAGATGGTAATTAGGTACCCAAATGGAGATGAAAAGTAGTTGGAAACATGGCTCTGGACTTCAGGGAAGAAGTTCAGGCTGGAGGACTTTGAACATCACCAGCATCCAGATAGTATTTAAAGCCATGGGAATGAATACTACCATCAAGAGAGCGTAGGTAGATAGAGTAAAGAAGTGGTTCAAGGACTACATACTGGGGCTCACCAAAGTCTAAAGATGAGGAAGATGAGAAGGAACCAGCAAAGGAAAGTTAGAAAGATTAGCCAGTGAGGTAGGAGGAAAGCCTGAGAATGTGTTATCTTGGAATCCAAGTGAAGGAAGTGTTTTGGGGAGGAAGGTGTGATGAACTGTGTCAAACATCACCGTTGTGGTGCTGTGATGACTGACCACGACATTTGAAATGTGGAAGGAACTGGTGACTTGGAGAATAGTAACTGGGAGAAATAATTGGAGAAGGAGAGGATTAAAGCCTGATTAGAGTCAGATTAATAGAAAATGGGAAAAGACAACTTACAAAATGGGAGAACATAATTACAAATCATATATCGGATAAGGGTCTAGTATCTAGAATATATAAAGAACTGTTATAACTCACTGACAATAAAAACCAAGCAACCCAATTTAAAAATGGGCAGATGACTCTGGATTTTTCCAAAGAAGATATAAAATGACCAATAAGCACATGAAAGGATGCTTAACATCATTAGTCATTAGGGAAATGCAAATCGAAACCACACTGAGGTATCACTGCACCCCAACTAGGGTGGCTGTAATGATGATGATGAGGAGGATAAACAGATGGAAAATAACAAGTGCTGGTGAGGTGAAGGAGAAATAGGACTCCTTGTAACTTGCTGATGGGAATGTAAAATGGTTCAGCTGCCATGGAAGGCAGTCTGTCAGTTCCTCAAAAAGTCAATCATAGAATTACTATATGACCCAGTCATTCTACTCCTAGGTATATAACTAAAAGAACTGAAAACAGGGACTCAAATACATGTGCATGCATATCCACTACAGCAATATTCATCATATTCAAAAGGTGGAAACAGCCCAAATGCCCATCAACAAATGAATAGCTAGCCAAAATGGGGTATTATCCATATACAATGGAATATCATTCAGTCATAGAAAGGAATGAAGTACTGAAACAGGCCAAATGTGGATGAGCCTCAAAAACATTATGCTAAGTGAAAGAAGAACAACACAAAAGGTCAGATATTGTATAATTCCATTTATATAAAATATCCAGAATAAGGAAACCCACAGAGACAGAACACAACTTGGTGGACGCCAGAGAGAGGAGGAAATGGGGAGAAACTGCTTAATGGGCCTGGAGTTTTATTTTGGAGTGAGGGAAATATTTTGGAACTAGATGGAGGTGGTGATTGCACAACATTATATATTTTCTAAATGCCACTGAATTGTTCGCTTCAAAATGGTTAGTTGTATGTTATGTGAATTTCACATTAATAAATTAAAAGAGAGAGAGAGAATGGATGGAAAGGAGGTGAAGACAAGGGGTGTGTGATTTTTTAGTGGGTTTTGCTGAGGCAGTACTGACAAATGGAGAGCGATAATTGGGCAGTGATCGACAATGAAAGGTCCTTTTTCCTTTGTAAATGGGGGAAAAAAGAGCATGTTTGTATGCCGATGAGGATGATCTGGTAGAGAGGGAAACTTGAGGATACAGAAACGGGGTGGGGGGACAATTTCTGTAATGATAATCTTGCGTAAAAGATATGGGTTTGAATCCAGTGCAAAACTGTAAAGGCTGCCCTCTATCTAGGAGCAAGGCTAAATGATTTTTCACAGCAGGCAAGGAGGCAGGGTATACAGGCACAGACTCAAGTGGGTGAGGAGATGTCGTGGTAGGGGAACAAGGAAATTTTATTGTTTCTATTTTCTCCATGACAGAAATCCTTAGCCTATGAAGGGAGAGGAGACCTTTGGGATTTCAGGAGAAAGAAGTTATTAAATAATCAACTGGGTTGGTATAAAAGTAATTGAACTAAGCAAATAAAATAATAATAAGAAGAAGAAGAAGAAGAAGAAAAAGAAGAAGAAAAAGAAATAGTAGTCATAGAAGCAGCAGCAGCATTAATTAAGCATTTACTATGTATCGGGAAGTGTGCTAAGCACTTTATATGTGTTAACACATTTAAATCTCTCAACCCCATGGCATACATAGGCTTACTGGGCAACCTTGATGGTCCACTTGTGCTTGATAGTTATGAATATAAAGCAAAATCAGTCCGCATGGCTGTGCTTTCCTCCAGCAGTACCAGTACAGCTGGTGAATTGCCAAAGATTTGGCATTAACTAGGGCTGGGGCATTGACAGTCGATGAACAATGGAGGGAAAGATGGGAAAGTGAACTAATGGTGTATGAAAGAGAGTGGCTATCATGAAGGACTATGACAACTAACAGGGGAAGGAGCAAAGCGAGAACATGGAGTGGCAGTGGGGAAGCATGCAATGGTGTTAGGGTAAATACACTGCTGATAACAGTGGGGTCAATAAATGGTTACAGTGGGGGACTAGAAGGAACTAACTTTAAATATAGAAGATGGTAGTCCATGAGTGGGATGCTTGAAACTGAGATGGGGGAGGCAGCAGATGTTACTGTTAATGACAGTCCAGGGCTTTCATGAAAGAGGATGGCTGAGATATGGTAGACAAGATCACTGGAGGAGAAAAGTTCAAGGAACTGAGAGGTTGGAGCCCTTGAGAATGGTCTACATGGATTGTGAAATCATTAAGATTTAAGGCAAGAGTTATGTTGGATTGCATGGGGGTGAACTAAGAGATGAAATCATCAAGGGACAATGAGTAGTGGTGTTTGGACAGAATGACGGCCAAATACAGGAAAGGCTCCCTAAAGAGCTTCCTCTCTCCTTAAGAGGAAGTGCAATTAAGAGGCTTACAGTACAAGGTAGACTGATAGTGAAGGACAAACATTTAAGAGCTCTCATGGTCATGGTTCTGATGAAAACCTCAAACCCTAGCCCCCTTTCCAAGTAATAGGTTCATTGTTCCTAGCAATTTGTTACTTGCTTACTTCTGCTGTTATGAGCTTGTTCATTCATTCTACAGCTACTGCCTCTCATACCTTTTTTTTCTCATGAAAATTGAAGCAAGCTTGACTTTGCATATCTAAAAGCAGAGCTTGAGTACTGAAAATAACTTCAAACAGAAATGTTTGCTAGACATAGATATTTTTAAAAATATCCTGGTCACCTAGGCCAAGAAATAGGGTTTATTCAATGCCAATGCAAAGGACAAATGGAATCTAAATCATGCCGAAATGTAAACTATTCCTCATTTTGTTATGAAAACCTTGAGAAGTAATAAGAGCAATCTGCTATATTTTAACTCTACACGACATGAAACAATCATTCTGCAAAAGAAGAATCCTTGTTCCTTTTATACTTATTTTATTCCCCTTCCTCACTGTGATGTGATGTGTCAACTCAGCCAGGTAATTGTGCCCAGTTGTCTGATCAAGCAAGCACTGGGCTAATTGTAATACAAGGACATTTCATGGGCTTTAATCATCAGTGAGTTGATTGCATAGATGGATGGTTATATCTATAATCAACCCAGGAGACTGCCCTCAGCAAGGAGTGACATCTTATCCAATCAGGTGAAGGCCTTAAAAGGGGAAGTGATTTCAGCATTCAGAGAGAGAATTCCCATCTCTACTTCAGCCAGCATCTCCTGGGTACTCATCAAGGACCTTTATCGGAGCCCTTGGTTTGCAGCCTGCCCTGTGGAATTTGGACGTGTGCATCCCCGTGGTCGTGAGAGAATTTTATAAAATCTCCTACGATTTAAAGGTATCTCTGTCTGTTCTGTTTCCCTAGAGAACCCTGACTAATATACTCACTCTGAGGTTATTCTGATCATTTCACATGCATCTTGGTGACAATGCCACATATTAAATCAACACCTTCACAGAGGGACATGGAGAATTCAGGTGAGTGAGACACTGTTTGAAGGGTCTGATTGTTTTCCTTTTCTTTCTTTTATAAAGGTAATGCCATACAAGCAACTTTAGAAATTTTGATAAAGGCATCGAGAATCACATATGATTTTAGTATGTGGTGATAATGTTTAAATATTCCCTCTGTGATAGGGAATGAAGCCAGGAGATGGGACCGGGGACCTCCAAGAGACTTTGTGGTGGTTGTCGTGCCCTTGCCATTTTGAAGTAATTTGGACTCCTGCTAAATCATGTAGAAAATAGATGCTCATGGCTAAGTCACCCTTACTATGAATTAAGGGTTTTACACTAGAAGAGAAATAGTTGTTTTGAGTGAATAGAAACATATTAATTATTTGTCAAAATGGCTTTGTATGGAGGTATCCAAGGAAAACTAGGGACCAAGGATTGAAGATGGCCATCCCCAGAATGCCAGTCTTTAAGGAAGAAAGCATCACCTCAATAAAACCTTGATCTGCACTTTTTCCTGGCCTCACAACCACGAGCCATTAAATTCCCATTGTTTAATCTCTTTGCATGGTATTTGCTTAAGTAGTCACAGAAACCACATCAACACTTTTAACAGTCTGGGGCACAATTTTTCAGACTTTTTTCCTATGAACATGTGTATATGTGTATGTATGTAATTTTTAAAGACAGCATAATGTTATAAATACAGTTGTGCAAATAGGGTTTGGCCCTTTATATAATGAATCTTTTTTCATGTCAGTACACACAGAGGGAGAAACCCATTGTTTCTAATTAAACAACATAAGTAAATTTCTAATGGGGAATTATATTCTTTTATAAGAATGTATCCATGTTATCTGTTTTCTTGACTTTACTATGCTATAGTTATTCATAATATCACTTTATTATGTGTTATTCTTTTAATCTGTATTTTGTCTAGTGTTATTTCCCCTTCAAATAAATCTGGAAACACTGAGAGAAGAAAAGAATAAAGATGAGCAACAGCAGAAAAAGACATAAGGACTTAAACACTTCCATACTTCAGACTTTTTATGGCACAGTGTCCCTGATGCTCCCCGGTAGGTTCCACCAAGCCTAGAAGGTTGTTAGCTAAGAAATCTAAGAAAACAGGGTGAGCTGGAACTAAAGTACAGGCTAGGATTCCGGGACTATTCAGAATTCAAAGGCATGTTAAAAGTATGTAATTAATATACTTGGCAAACGTAAATAAATGTGTAGTAATGATTAATTTCCAAGAATATATTTTCTTCAACCCTACTATGCCTCACTGACTTGAGAAAGTCTTACTTGGTCCTCAGTCTTTTGATCTATAAAACAGGTAGGCTATAAAGGGCAGAGGGTGACATGATATAAATTCAAGAGTTATCATCTGTCTTTGTGGATGTCATGCTTCCTGATAAAGAATTCACACGGTTCTGAATGCTTTCCACAAATCACCCAATCAGAAACGCAAGAGGTCGGGAATACACGTAAAATCTGAAACCAGTTCGTCGTTCAAAGTCACTTGATCCTTTTGCTTTTCATATTTCATTCGATTATGTGCTGCCCGTGATAGTCATATGCTGATAGAACATCTCTGTGGAGTAGAATGGCAGGAATGATGATAAGCGATGGCATGATAGCGTAGCGTTCCAAATAAACGGTCCCTTGAAATGGATAACTAAGCCGTTCGATTCAGTCATGTCAATTTTTCTTTCAGTAGCTTTAATGCACTCACTGCTCCTTTTGGATATATGGTATCTAGCATTCACACCTTATCTCAGATCCATATCAGAGCTAGAAAAAGGCAAGCTCCGACTGTGAGCCTAGCACCATGCCCTGTTTGGGCATGTATATCACTGGGTCATATGTGTTTAATGCCAGACAGAGGAGCCGTGGAGTCTCAGCTCTGACAAGATCCCAGACTTATCATACATTACAAGTCCAGGGATCCTCCCACTTACATGCCTCCGTTCATTTCACTTAGGAGAGCTTTCGGCCTACGATAAAGAAGTACATGCAGCCAAGTAAAACACGGTAACAAAGCAACCACAAGAGATGTTTTTCGTTATAGAAACACTTCATTAAAAACTCAAAAAAAAAATGCAAAAAAAATGCTGCACTTCTAAACTAAAATTACATTTTAGACTACAATTACAGGAGCCTCGAGAAATGTTTCCAAAAATGTTGTTACATTAGAAGAAGGTTGCTGCAGCCCCATGTTCATTTAACCACAGTCAAGGGGATAGAAGCTTTTATTGAGCATCTTATACACGTGCCAGAGAATTCACACATTTAATCTCATTTAATCCCAGGAATAGGTAATATCCCCTTTTCTACGTGAGGAATCGGAAATTAAGAAATGTAAGGTAGCTTGCCCAAGGCCACACATCTAGGAAATGATACTGGGGGATGTCTATGTCTATGGATCTTCTGTTGGGTCTTGGGTGTGGGTTCTTCCCTGTTCATTTTTCCTCTATTTTCTGTGACTCCAGGTACACGGAAAATAAGGCTGTCTGGGGTTCCCTTCATTTCTACACATATATTATGTGAGGACAATTTTCACGTATTGCCATATCTATGGAATAACAACATTGTCCTCAAAGGTCGGGCCACCGAAGTGGTCAGTCTCTCTAAGGCTGAAAAAATAGGTGCCAACGATGGGGAATGCTGTACCACGGAACTTCTTGGTAATGGCCTACAAGTTGTAATTGGTATTCATACAAAATATCCTCACAGTTCCTGACAAAATTATACAAATCTCCTCCTTCAAATATATTCTCAAAGGAGGAACTTGGGAACATTGATCTCACCGTGCTTCTCTCAAACGAAATCATTTGTGCACAAATAGGAAATTTATGACAGACTCAGTGTCCTCTAAAGATTCTTTCATTTCACTGCCATTTAGGGATCGATGAAAGGAGTCTATAAACAGTATGCTATCAGAAATGACTTTCTGGGTACCCTTATGAGAGACTAGGACAGAAGCCCTTGGGCTTAAATTTCAGGAACCCCAAGCAGCAGCAAGTGTGATTCTTGGAGACATGAAGTGTCAAGGAATGAATAAGCAAAAGCAAGTCAAACCTGGTGCAGGAGCCCATTCTCTCACCCCAGACAGCCAAAGCGTGGATGTTTTATTTCCTAACAAAGAATCCTCAAGCACTTTTCCTTATCAGCAAAAGTGCTATCAATTCTAGGCAATCGTGACTTGATAAATTCATCAGAATGAGAAGACTCCTATGAATATACTGGAAGCACACTGACGTTTTTGTATGGGCGCTAATAAAATCTGTTAATATAGCATATGGCTAGGGTGACCTTGGGGTGAAAAGTTTTTTTTTTGAGGCACCAGAGACCGGGCATTGAACCCAGGACTTCATATGTGGGAAACTGGCACTCAACCACTAAGCCACATTGGCTTTCCCGGGTTGGCTTTTTTGTTTGTTTTGCTCGTTGTTTCACTTTTTTTTTTTTCAGGAGGTACTGGGACCCAAACCCGGGAGGTGGCCACTCAGCTGCTTGAGCCACATCCACTCCCAGGTAAATTTGTTTTACTTTGACCTATCATTTGTGTATTTGTTAACTCCTGCAGATTGAGAGTATCCCTTCTGTTAAGTATCAACTTTTGTAATACTATTTTACTGAGTTTGGAATGAAGCTATAGATTGGATAATTACAATCTGAGAGAGCAAAACCTCTAACTACCACAATTACCCACATTGATTCAAATGGCATGAAAAGAGAAATAAGAAGTGTTTGGAAAACGGCACTGTGGGGGAACCAAACAAACCAGCACAAAGAAAAACAGATATTAACAGAGAAAGAAAATCTTGTATTTTTTCTCTTGTTGTCAGTGGTAATGATATGTGAGCTTTACATGCACTTGATTTTCTTCCTCAGCCATAATCAGTGGGGTAAAAATATAGACTGGGCAAGAGAGCACTCAAACAATTTAATAACTAAGTATACCATAAAACCATATTTCTAAATCCAAATGACATTTTTTTCAGTTTAGAAACATCTGGTTATGTACCTTACCATTTTCACAAACTGTCTACCTCCTTTTACATACAACAAATCGCTGTATTTTAACACTAGCCACACATTCATCTATTATATGAATCATAGACCATGCAAGTGTGGCATTTTCCATAGTTCAGCAAGATGAAGAGTAAGGACCATTGAGCGGAGGCAATTCGAAGGCGCAAGCAGTCATATTTTATTGGTCAAAACCAATTATGTCTCCAGTGGAGTCCTGACGTTACTTTTCTAAAATAAACCAGATAATTAAAGGCAGAGAAAAGTAAATGTTTCTAACATTTGCTTTAGAATGTTTTCATGAAATCATGCTATCATGAATATTATAAAAGATTAATTAGAAACCTATTCATCCATGTTTAGAAATTAATTGTTCTTTTTCATGGGACTAAACCATCTGTTTCAAAGATGATTCCCTGGCCACCCAATATGAGAAAGCACTCATTAGATGGGTACTCTACTCTACCTCACTGCTGTGGATTTTATTAAAAACATAGTAATGGGTGCCAAGTTGAAGTATCGGTGATTTGCAACAGAGATTCTAGGGGTCACAGGAATCAAATCTGATACTCTCATTTAACATGAGAGGTTAACTGAGAATCTGGTAAAGGAAGGAACCTGCCCCAGTCCATGCTTTTGATTGAAATGCACGGACCTCCTTGGATTTTTTAGTTCAGGGCACCCACGTTGAGATGCCCAGTGCAACTGTGACATTACTCATTACTAGTGGTCTAGCCAGTGGTTTGTTTATATAACAAAAGGCATAATTAATCAAGTATCATTTTATTCACCATGCTTCAGGAATGGGGTCAACATTTTGGTATACACAGAACCCTCTATGAGAAAGGGAGAGACACACGCATGCATTTGCAGAAACACACATGAGCCAACCCTCCTAAAGGTTCCTCATTAAGCCGTACCATGCTTGATCCAGTCATCTCCTTACATAAAAGGGGGAAATCATTCATTTTCTTGTAATCTTCTTCTGTCATGTATTTATCAAATATCAGTAGACGTCTCCTGGATATGTAGTAATGAATTAGGTATGGTGGGAAAATATAAGAGGAGGAGAAGACACCAGTCTTATCCTCAAATAGCTTAAAATAAGGTTTGGGGATACCAGATTTATACACATCTAGGGAATAAAAGCAGTATGTGAAAATATACACATTGTTCTCCGAGAACACAGTGAGGCACTGTGATGTATGCACAGGTTTTTATGGGGTTGTAACATCATGAGGAAATAGTCTGATATTACCTGGTATTTCTTATCTCAAATCTCTGTGTTTACACTTGACTTAATGAAGCTCTAACAGAGCATGGCCTTAAGGACATGCAATCCAACCTCTACTCAAGAGACTTCTGAAATAAAACTGCAAACAGCAGAGCCACACCTTGAGCACTTCAGGTGAGAAGGCGATGACTGTAGAGAAAACAAACAGTAAAACAAAAACAAAAGGAGAAGTCCTATCTCCTTTGAATTCAAGATGTCACACCTGAAGGTAAATATTCTTAAAGAAGAAAATTTCAGCTAAATGCAGGAATTAAAACTGAGTTGGGAAAAAAGCTTCTTTTAGCAACTACATGGAAACAAAATAAAACTGTCTAGAGAAACGAGTATCCCTTGAATTAATTCATATGACCACTAAGCATATATAATTGTCCTCGGGACTACTGTCAATATTACAAGAGCAGTAGAACCTTTAAGACTTTTGGAAACTATGTTAATCTGCCATAATATCATATCAGGGGCGGTGGCTCTGGAATTTTGCACACGATTGAGACTTACCAAAACAACAAAAGAAAAACTGCATGAAAGCCACTTAATGTTTCACAGGCAGCACTGCCCAATACATAAAGGTATAATACCAAAGACTTCTAAGACATCTATAATGACAGAGAATCCTTTCAACGTGACCCTACGCCATAATAAAATGTCATGAATGTCAAAATATAATTTAACATGGGCATAATCATGAATTTCCAAGCTAACATTTTTATTCATTTATCGTTGTTACAAAATATACCTATTAGGGCTTTGCATTAAATTCAGCAAATATAAAATGCCATTCCAAATGCAGGGAATTTTTTCATGACCACTTGTTGTCTGTACACACTGTGATGAAAGATAATGGAGGGAACAGGTCTCAGAAAATAAACTGCCATTTTTAATATTACATATTTTAATAGTATTATTACACCAGGCTCTCTCTATACTCCCAGCTCCCAGAGTCCTAGAGGCATGACTAACATAGAATGGAAACTGGTTTCAAAAGAGGGTTTCTTTGGCATGCCACAGACTATACTGCGTCCAGAGGAAACTTCCTATACAGAGAGAATATGTTTATATCAAGGGTCCCCTGTGAACTTTTTATTTAATTAGAGAAATTGTGGGCTTACAAAACAATCATGCACAATATGTAGAATTCCTGTACACCACCCTTCCACCAACACATTACAGTATTGTGAAACATTTGTTAGAGATTATGAAAGAACATCATCAGACGATGACCACTGACTATGTCCACAGCATACACTTGGTATATTTTTTCCATACACCCCCCATTATGAGCACCATGTATTAGCATTGTACCTTTGTTATAGTTCATGAGAGAACACGCTTATATTGTACTGTTAAGAACAGTCCGTCTTCCAGGACATGGTTCACTGTGTTATACATAGTCCTATGCTCTGTACAATTTATCCAAAGTGTCTACTCAGTGGCTCTCACTGAAAATATGGAATGCTTCACGAATTTGCCTGTCATCCTTGCACAGGGACCACGCTAATCTTCTCTGTATCGTTCTAGTTTTAATTTATGTGCTGCCGAAGCAAGCACCCCCATGAACTTTTAACCCATCATGGATTCTGCCTCAGCAGCTCTACGTGTGGGCTCCTGAAATATTAATTTCTTCAATATATCAATATATTCAATATATTGGTTTATGATGAGACAGTAATAGGTTGGGTGGCAACAGTAGCAGCAAATAAAGGAATAAAGTGTTAATAATAATCTCATAAAACAAAATTATCTCTATTATTGCTGTACTTGGATAACTTCCCCATGCCAAATATTATCATTTGTTTAACTTCTTGCTGCTAACACTTAAGAATAAACGTTAAGCAAATTTGCAGAGAAAAAAATATGATTTACGCAAAAGTAATACTAGTTGGCTTTGATGTTTTTCCCCTAATGCAGTGTAGCCACTCAGTTAGATGAATCCATAGGCTAATTTAAAACCTATGAAAGAGTCTCTGAAGCATAGGAAATTAAATGTTGGTAAAATTCAGAAAAAATAAAGTGCTATTGTGTTTATAAAGGTAAAATGGGAACATGATGAACAATTTGTGAAGCAATTAACTAATGTGCCAGAAGTGAGCAACTTGCTGATGATACTTTCCAGGTTTTTTTCAGTGGGCCCTACTTTCATTTCC